>NC_072424.2:102205000-102552500 GCF_028878055.3 Symphalangus syndactylus
TTTCCTATTACATCTGTGTTATGATAAGTCAAGTGTCCCTATATACAAAGCTCTCTGGGCTTTCCATACTATTTAATTGTTCTATTTGTCTATCTTCATGCCAAACACTTTCTTTTAAATATTATAGCTTTATATAAGGTCTTGATATAAATAGAGCATTTAGTCTCAACATATTCTTACAGGATAAAGAAAATGTGGTACATATGCACCATGGAATGCTGTGCAGCCACACACACACAAAACAAACAATGTCATGTCCTTTGCAGCAACATGGATGAAGCTGGAGGCCATGATCCTAAGCCAACTAACGCAGGAACAGAAAACCACATACTGCATGTTCTCACTTATAAGTGGGAGCTAAATATTGAGTGTCTATAGACACAAAGAAGGGAACAACAGACACTGGGCCATACTTGAGGGTGGTGAATAGAAGGGAGGTGAAGGTGGAAAACTACCTATCAGGCACCATGCTTATTACCTGGGGGACAAAATAGTCTGTAACCAAGTCCCTGTGACATGCAATTTACCTATATAACAAACCTGCACCTATACCCATGAATAAAAGTTAAAAAAAATTATTTCTCAAGACCTTGACTCTTCTTGGTCCTTGCATTGTAAGTTATAGAATCAGGTTGGTAAATGTATACAAAATCGTCTTATTTTTATGTCAGAATTACATTGATTCATTTGTTGGAATAAAATTGATATTTTTAGAATATTGAAACTTTAAATGTATAAATATGGCATATCTCCTTAGGTAATATTTCTTTTCAATTTTCTATTTTCTGTTTTATAGCCTAAACATCTATTTTCATATTTTAAGCATATTTTACATTTTGATGCTAAACATTCTCTTTTAAATTCCATTTTTTAATTATTTCTATATAGAGATATAAATTTGATTTTTTGTGTATTGACATTACATCCAGCAACATTTCTAAATTTACTAATTCTAATAAATTACATATACATTCATAATCATATTGTTTCTGAAAAGCAACATTTCTTTCTGTCTTTCCCTCCCCAATTCCAGTAGCTTTTACTTCCTTCTACCCCCTTCCTTCACTGGTTAGGAGTTATTCTCCAAAATTATTTCAGTATAGTCAATCATATTTAAGCAGTGAATATACTGTCAAAAGTATTGCAGTGGCAATGATTATAGAAATTTTTCTGAGCAATGTATTTTTCAGCAATTATTTAATGGGCATCCACTACGTGCTAAGAATTTTGCTAGACACCAGTAAAATTACAGTGAACAAGTCATAATCTGGACACAGGGAGTTTACGTGTTAGCGGGAGGAGATAAATCAAAAACAGATAAATTAGAAAAAATTAGTTGCTCCATGCCATATACATTCTTCTGACCTTGCCTTTAGTTTACCAATTTTTATCTCAATTGTATAGTATGCTGTTAAACACATCCTTTGAATTATTAAGATAGGTAACCATATTTTTCAGTTCTGGAATTTCAATTTAGTTCAAATCTGTTCTTTCTTTTATAGTTTCCATTTCTTTAGCAAAATTCATAATTCTGTATTTTATTTCTCAAGTTATTTTAAAGCCTGTGTAAGTTAACTGTTCTATCTAAAGCACCTATGTGTGTGTTTTTATTTTCTATTATTTATATTTATTCTTGTCTGCCTTCTTTTATAACTGGTTATATTTTAATATATATGAGATATGTATCTGAAAATATTGTGTAGAAATAAGCTGAGTCTTAGGATAATTTTTATCATCCTTCATCGCGGATGTTTATTTAAGTCTATTGCTTGCCTGGGGGTACTGCAAGTTTGAATCACCTTTATTCATTTCCAGGCATGGAGATGATTGGAAGATAGGAGGATTTCTCTACTTCTGATTAGCTGTTATTCTGGGGAAGGGGGAGTCCTCTCAGGTCCCAACCCAAAAGAAAGAGGGTTCACTAGGGATCACTTTTTGTTGATTCCTGAGCATCATTCACTATGCCCTAGCCAAGGGAAGATGCCAATGTTTCATCTCAGCAAACTTGTCAGGAATCAATAAATACTGCTAGAAGAACAGTGGCACCACCTCCCTGAGTTTCTTTCCTTCTCCAAATCCTAAACCAGTAATCCTTCTCTGTCTTGTCAGATCTCCACTTCCTTCAGATGCTTTTAGAATTTATTCTGCTTTTTTAGATGCACTCAGTAAAGGAGTTCGCTAGAGTTACCTAGTTCACTATTACTGGAAGGGAAGTCTTAATGATTTTTTTTAATGTAAAAGACTAAAGAATAATGGAACTAAAAATTCTCAAAACACTTCTTTTTTGAATATTTTATGTATACTTTAAAGTTATAAACTATGCATATGTGCATATTTTTGACCTTATTAAATTTACATAGATTTAAATTAGAATTTAAGATATGTTTATTTACTATATCATTAAAATATAAATCTTTTATCTTAAATTTCCAAGACATTCTTTTTATTCATTTCATTCTCAAATGAAATATACTTAATACAGAAATTATTAATATCATGTAGTCTGTATCTTCCCATTGCAATGTTAACATAAAACCCAGGATCTTCTCTTTTTTGTTGACTCTTATACCTCAGTACCTAGTGAAGTGTCTGGCCCACATTAGAGAAGCAAATGAATCTTTGCTGAGTGAATGAATGCCGTGTACAAACTATTTTCTTCTACAATAGTGTCCACTGCACTACTTTTGACGAGTTACCTGTTCAGTAAAAATGGTTGCAGATCAGATTGGAAGAATTTTCTAACATAAAGTATTAAACATAGTTGAGTGTTAGACCATTTTTCATGATTTACTGGGTACTAAGTTTTTGCAAATATGTTTTGTAAGCCTAAAATTTTGCAAAATATGGTAAAACCACAAATAATCTCAATAATACTTAGATTCTTGATAGAAAATAATAAAAGTTTTTGCAGGAAATTTGTCGATAATTATCATGAGTCTAAGAAGCATAGATAATGGCATACAGTTTTTGTGGGACAATTTTCAGACCTTAGAAACTAAGATTTCCTTCCCTATCTAGAAATGTAGTATGGGATATTTATTTTCAAATCCTCTATAGAAAGCTTCTCTGTTGATGATATTTAGAAAGTCTCATGAATTCACAATACTAAGATAAATATAAAAACCTTATTTTTGGTCTTTTTTTTTCCTTTTTGTGGAGAACAGGGTCTCACTATATTGCCCAGGCAGGTCTCAAACTCCTGGGCTCAAGCTATCCTCCCGTCTCTGCCTCCCTAAGAGCTGGGATTATAGGCGTGAGCCACCGCACCCAGCAAAACCTTTTTTATTATCCTAAAATATTAGGAAACCTAAGTTAATTATCCCATTAGTGAAAGAGTGTGATATCCCCTCAAAATATTGTTTTAAATACAAATAACTTAAAGTTTAATACATTTTGCATTGCCTGGATTCAGAAATATAAGACAAAGTAAAACAAAACAATGGCAAAAAGAATTCAGTAACACTACTTCATTACTAGGGCTTCAAAATAAATAATAGCTGTCTAAAATTACTGAGTATTCTTATTAAGTTTAAAGTAAGCCAGCCTCTGACTAGCTTGATGCAGTATAAACCTGTACCCTTTACCCAATTCATTCATTACCACCAAGGGGTGTGTGTGTGTGTGTGTGTGTGTGTATGTGTGTGTGTGTGTAATTCTATATAAATGGATATGTTTTAAAGTTTTATTGAGGCATAATTAACATGCAATAAACTGTACATAAAGTGTAAAATTTGGTAAGTTTTGACTTATGTATATGCTTAAGAAATCATCACCAAAATCAAGATAAATATATTCCTCACCATTGAAAAATTTCTACATATGCCTTTATAATCCTTCACTTCTGTCCTCCCAATACCACCTGAGCTGTTCCTAGGCAACCACTAATCTTATTTCTTTCTTTCTCTGTAAACTAGTTTGCATTATTTTTTGATATTATGTAAATCGATCATACAATATGTATGTACTCTTTTTGAGTCAACATATTTATTTTGAGATTTGTCCATGTTGCAGCATATACCAATAGTTAATTTCTTATTTCTGCTTAGATGGATACATGACAATTTTTCAATCCATTCAGCTACTGATGGGCATTCAGGTTGTTTCATTGTTGAAAGTAGATGTCCATACAAAGATTTGTATATAATGATGCTAAAAGATTATGCGCAGTCTTTGCATAGTTATAGACTTTGTTTCTCTTGGGTTAATTCCCAGTGGTATAATGGCTGGATCATATGAATTGCTGTATGTTTAATTTTTAGCAAAACTGCCAAGCAGTTTTGCAAAATAGTTGTACCATTTTACATTCTTACAAGTAGCATATGAGAATCAGATTTTCTCTGCATCATTGACAAAATTCGTTGTTTTTTTATTTGAGTTCTTTCAGTAGGCATGTAGTGCTGTGTAATTGTGGTTTTAATAAGCATTTTCATTACGACTACGGATGTTAATCATCTTTTCAAGTGCTACTTTCCCTCTGTATATCTACATATCTTCTTTCATGAAGCTTGCATTAAAATGCTTTGCCCAGTTTTTTTGTTCTTTTTCTTATTATTGTGTTTATAATTTTATGTATATTCGATACAATTGCCTTATCAGATATATGACTTACAAATTTTGCCCCCATTGGTGGCTTAACATTTCATTCCATGAACAATGTTTTGATGATGAAGTCAAATGTATCAATTATTTCTTTTATGGATCCAGGTCACAAAACTTTTATATTTTCTTTCAGAAATTTTATAGTTTTAGGATTTACATTTAGGTTTATGATTTATTCTGAGCTAATTTTTTGTTTGTTTTAAGAATTGATGTTCATTCTTTTAAGTATGCAGATTTTCAATTGTTGTGGCACCATTTGTTGAAAAGCCTATTATCTCTTCACTCCTCCATGCCTTTGTCTAAAGTCAATTGTCTGTATATGTGTAGGTCTATTTGGTTTCACTGATATATCTTTATATCAATACCACACTGTATTGATTTCTGTAACTTTTTATTGAAATCAGATGGTATTTGTCCTCCAATTTTGTTCTTTTTCAAAGACGTTTTGGTGCTTTTCAACATTTTGTATTTCCATACAAATTTCAAAATAATTTAATCAGTGTCTCAGAGGTATCCTGCTGAGATTGGGATAGGGATTGCACTAAAGCTATCAGTAAAGTTTGGGGGAACTGACATTCTAATAATGTTAAGTGTTCTGGGCTATAAAGGTGATATATTGCTCCACTTACTTTGCCATCTTCAGCTTTTCTCAGCAATGTTTTGCACCTATAAATATACATAACTTTCAGATCATTTGTCGAATTTACCCCTAAATATTTCATATTTTTGATCATACTGGAAATGATATTTTTATTTCCATATATGATTGCTTATTGCTAATATATAGTAATTCAGCTGATTTTTTATATTGACATTGTAATTTATGAACATACTAAACTCATTTATTAGATCCAGAAACACTTTTTGTAGATCCATGGGATTTTCTGCATAGATAATCATGTCTCAAAAAGATAGTTTTACTTTTTTCTGTTGAACCTGAATACTTTGTTCTTTGGTTTTTTTTTTATTGCATTGCACTAATTAGAACCTCAGTACAATGCTGAGTAAGAGTGCTGAGAGTAGATATCCTTGTCTTCTTCCTGATCTTAGAGGGAAAGCATTCAGGGTTTTACCATTAAATATAATGTTAGCTGTAGATTTTTGGTAAATGGTCTTTATTACGTTGAAGAAGTTTCCTTCTATTTCTTCTTTGTCAACAGTTCTTATGGGAAATGTGTAAATAGATTTTTATAAAATGTTTTTTCTTCACCTATTAAGATGATCATATTTTAGTTTGATAATATCATGAATTATATTGATTTTTGAATTTTAAACAGATGCTTGCTACTGCATTCTTAGAATATTATCCATCTTATGTAATGTTGGATTCTATTTGCTAAAATTTTGTTTAGAATTGCTGTATCTATGTTCATGAGAGATACTGGTCTATAATTTTCGTTACTTGTATTTCTTGTCCAATCTTGATAGGAGGACAATGCTGTCCTCATAGAAGGAACTGGGAAATAGTCCTTCCACTTAAATTTTCTGTAAGACTGTTTATGGGATTGGTATTTTGTTTTTGCTAAATATTTGTTATAAATCACCAGTGAAGCCATTTCGACTTGGAGTTTCTTTTGGGGAATATTTTTAACTACAATTTCAATTTCTTTATAGATATAGGTTTGTTTGGTTTTCTATTTCTTCTTGACTGAGTTTTGGTAGTTTGTATCTTTCAAGGAATTTGCACATTTGATTTATTTAATAAGCATTTGAATATGTTAGTGCCAAGTTGTTTATATCATTTTAATAGCTGTAGGATTTCCAGTGAAGCTACCCTCTTATTTCTGATATTGTTAACTTGTTAATTTTAAATTATGATTCATAATTAATCTGACTGAATATTTACAATATTATTGATCCTCTCTAAGAATCAACTTTTAGAAAGAATCCTCGAGGTTTTGAGTGAAAAAAAAAAAAAAAACTCAAATTGCTTTTTCTATTCTCTCACTCAACAATAATCAACACAGAAGACTTCTGTGACCAAATATTTGGGGATTTCTCTCCAACAACAGGCAAGTAATGCATTCTGCAGCAGACAACAGCTGGGTATCATTTAACTTAGTTCAATCCAGACACTATCCACCTGCAGATAGCATCAGATTCCACAGGTTTAGGTCTCAGTCTCATAAGACTGCCCTCACTTCAGATGCTAATAGCAAGCTCCTGATGGTTTTGTCTGTGCTTCTGACCAACTGACTACAAATTGGGGATCCCACTCTCCCCTTCTTGAAGTTGACTGATTTTCTAGAATGGCTCACAGAACTCAGGACCACACTTACTTGCATTCAACAACTCATTATAAACCATATTACAAAGGATACAGATGAAGAGATGGATAAGGCGAGGTATGGGGGATGGAGTGTGGAGCTTCCAAGCCGTCCCCGGGTATGCCACCCTCCAGGAACCCACATGTGTTCAGCTATACAGAAGTATCCAGAAGCTCTGTGAATCCTGTCCTTCTGTGTTTCTATGGAGGCTTCATTATGCGGGCATGATTGATTAAACCAATGGCCATTGAGAATCAATTTTACCTTCATCCCCTATTTCTCCTAGATGACTGGAGGGTGAGACTGAAAGCCTCAATCCTCTATTCCTTCCTTGGTCTTTCTGGTAACCAGCCTTCATCCTGAAGCTACCTAGGAGTTGTCAACCATCAGTCAACTCATGAGCATACAAAAACCTATCACTTTAGAGATTCTAAGGATTTTAGGAGTTATAGGCCTGGAAATGGGGTCAAACCAACTATGTATTTTAACAATAGCATAGGTTTCATTGATTTTTATCTGCTTAGTTTAATTTGTTTTTTTTTTTTTTTTTTTTTTTTTGCTAATTTCTTATCACAGAATGTTAAAGTTTTATCTTCTCCTCTGTGACTCCAACAACACAAATATTTGATCTTTGGTTGTAGTCCTGCATGTCCCTGAGCCTCTGTTCATTTTTTTTTAAATTTCAGTTTATTGCACAGCATTTCTCCTTCTGGAAAGATAGAGTAGACAATAATTTTTTCTATTTCTCCCACTAAGGATAACTAAGACCTCTGGACATAATACCAACAAGCATAAGAAAACCCTGAAAGGCCAAGAGAAGAGGTGACCACCTCTATTCCCAAAGAATTGCATGGCCAGCATGGTATTGAGTAGCTTGGATTTTCTTTGTACTTCAAATAATTTAAACTGGGTAACAATAACAGTTTTTCTGGATCATAAAAACAAAGAGAAATTCTCCTCACCTAAATTATATGTGCATTTTTCTGGCATAAAATTTGGAATTCAGTAGCACCTTATTAAAGTGGTATCAGGCCAGCTATGGTGGCCCATACCTGTAATTGTAGCACTTTGGGAGGAGGCCAAGGCACAAACTCAGGAGTTTGAGACCAGCCTGGGCAACATAGCAAAACCCTGTCTTTACAAAAATAAAAATAAAAATTAGCCAAGCGTGATGGCATGCACCTGTAGTCCCGGCTGCTTGGTAGGCTATGGCCAGAGGGCTGCTTGAGCCCAGAAGATTGAGGTTGCGATGAACCAGGATAGTGCCACTGCACTCTAGCCTGGGTGACAAAGCAAGACTCTCAAACAAACAAACAAATAATGAAAATAAAGTAGTGTCAGAGGAGATTAAGTGAAGAGTCATGACATTCATCACCACTCAGCAGTGAAGAGACAACACCCCCACTCCTGCCCCTGTGTGAATAAGGGAACATGGGGAGCAGTAATAAGGTACTCTTCTTGTCCAGCCAAGGTGGTATCAGTAGAGATCTAGTGGGGAGCCTGAACTCCACCCTCACCCATCAGTTATAAGGAACCCTCCCCTCTACAGACCAGAATTTCAGCATAGGCCAAGTGGAGATACTGCACTTTTACTCCCACTTAGCAGCAGTGAGATGGTTTCATGCATGCTTCCCCCAGTGGAGCAGTGTCAGAGAAGGCCTGCTGAAACCCACAAATAAACGAGGTCCAGAATCTTATAACATAATACCAAATAATCTTGTTTTCAATTAAAGAAATCACTTAGCATATTAAGAATTAGGCAGACATCAAAATGTATGAGAAAAGATGATAAATAGATGGCATATTGAGAGGACAGCTGTTAAATGATTTGACAAAAATTTTAAAATATCCGTGACAAAGTGCTTTAACAAGCAATTATGAATGCATCTGAAACAAATAGAAAACAGAAAGTTTCAACAAAATCTGAAAGTCTTAAAGATATATAATATAGAGAATCAAATGGAAATTTCAGAATGAAAAAATACATCTAAACACTCAGTGAGTGGACTCAAAAGCAGAATAGAGAAAACAGATGGAAGAATAAGTGTAGTTGAAGATAAAACGATAGAAATTAACCCCTCTGAACAACAGAGAGAAATAGACTGTAATATGTAAAAAATATTTACACATATTATCATTTTCTGCTACTCTTGCTTATTTATTTATTAATTTATTAACTTTAAAGCATTTTGATATTTTTACTTCGGTTCTAAATAAAAGTCTTTTTTCCCTAAAAATAGTGTACGTGTTGTAGAACAAATGTCCTAATACCATAATTGAGATTAAAAATCTTTGTATCTGAGCCCTTCTACCCTATGTTTTGTGACTTTGTCTTCAGAACACTCTTTGTAAAACTCGTAAGCATATTTTGAACCTGACGGTGACCAAAGTGAACAATGCTGTTTCCTCTGTCTCAGGCTTACGTCGGCCTGGAGTTGTCAAGTGAAAATTCCAGGGTCTCTTTCACATTCTCTATTTTATTTTCTCTTCTAATGCTGTCCAATAGGTATGAAGGAATTACAAGACATCCTGGTGGACAACAGCCAGAATTTCCTTTTTTTAATGGTGAAATATAAAGTTGTAGTTAAAGGGAATGAGATTCAGAATCAGATAGACAGGGTTTAAATTCTTCCATTCCCCATTCTTAACTGTGTCACACTGAACAAGGTAGTTAATTGCTTGCTTATTATGACCCAGGTTTGCATATACAATAATATAAAAGTTCAGCAACTTGAGAGACACATTAGGCATTAAATATATTTCAGCTTCGCTTTCATTTCTGGCCAAAAAAAAATGTTATGAGCAATGTCCCTATGTGGACTGTGTGTGTGTGTGTGTGTGTGTGTGTGTGTGTTTGTATGATGTGTGTTCCGTGTAACTCAAGGTACTTAAAAGTACAGAGTAACTTGTAACAAACCAGTTTAAAGCCAGGCTAAGACAATATTTTATAAGGGAATGATTTGTCTAGCTTACTTGTTTTGAACACAAAATAGTATTTGGTGTATGACATAGGTGGGGTCTTCCAATATGATTTTTAGATCTCAGCAGCATTGGACTCTGACGATTACAGAGCATTTTGTTAGAATAACTGAACCCTTATTCTGAAATGGGAACTATACATATAGTTTATATAGTATATATATATAGTTTATTTACATATGTATTTATATATATTATATATAAATATATATAATATATATAAACTATACAGTTAACTTGAGCAAATCATATACAACAAACTAGAACTATCATGTAATGCATGCCATTACTGTGCTTTCTCTTCATTTGGAAGCTGAAATGATTTCTTATACCTTGTGTCCAAGATAATGAGGTATTCTGTTTCTTTGAACTCTCCCTAACAATGTGTTTTTCCAGTCCTGATTGTTGATGTCCTGTTAGCACTCTTATCCCATTCTGTCCTGACTGGAATAATGGATCATTTGATTTGGTTCTTTTACTAGTGTTCAATCTTTTGCATATGCGAATGATTCTCATTACACACAGTCTATATCAAATGGTTTCTCAGGGGACTTTATATCTTTCTTACATGCTTTGCAAAATTCTTTAATATTTTTGGCCTAAGAAGGGTAATGATTCTCTCTAAAATGAATATCTATTGTCTGAGTGTCTGCTTCCCATTCTGTGATTTGCATTTACTCTGCCCGTTTTAATTTTTTTTTTTTTTTTCTCAAACTGAGAGAAAATTAATTTGCCTCCATTTCTAAGCATCTGGGCCTCATAAAGGAATCTTCATTCACTTTCTCTCTCTCCCTCTTCATCTTTTCTCTTTGAATCTACTTTATTCTTCTCTAGTCTTGTTTGTCTTTCTCCATACCCCAACCTTCACTGCTCTGTGTTATTTGCAAAGTAACCTCTATTAATCTCATGGTCTAGAAGCACTGCTGGTGGAGAGACAGTGACTCTGAAGTCTCATCTGATCACCTGCCATAGTATCAAACATGTCTAATACCAGATCTGTCATGACAAGTTTTTCAAAATTCCAGTGAGAAATGAAACTCAATAGCTAAAGGGCTTCGTTCCTTGTAGTTTGGTGGGATTCATAAGCAAGGTGCTCTGCTACTAGGGAATAGGAACATTGCAGACACTTAGTTGCCTAAGAAGGAGGCTGCTGAATTCCAAATTTCACAACAGAAAAATGCACATACAATGTGTGTGAGGATATTTCTATCTCTTTCTATGATCCAAATTAACTTTTACTGCTACTTAGAAAGCAACAAGTTCATAGTCCTGAAATGACCCATTCATTGAGAAACAATAGAAGACATAAGATAATATTTTATTGCAAATAGTAGTCTACATTCCCTGTTTGTTCCTTTCTGAATTATTTTTCAGATCTAGTAATACTTTCTTTTTTATATGTCATGGATGAGTTTTTAGAAGTCGCTCTTACTAAGGAGAGGGACAAAAAAAGTGACCTTAATTGTGATGTCTTTGTAGTTATAATATCTTTAACTACAAATACAAGATTCTGAAGCACTGCTGACAGTATGAAAATTTTGCACACTGTCTGTCTTGTCAGCAAGATTTCTTCCTTTTTTTTCCCTGAATATCCTGGAATATGATCATTTGAATAGACTGTTCATATAGGGAGGAGAGGAACTGATTAAGAAGAATTAGAAAAAATATACTGTTAAGTTAGGCAGGGTGAGTTAAAGATCATTAAACTTGGTTATATACTCTTTAAAAATGGAAAAGAAAAATCAAACAATAACTTCAGAAAAATAGTTACTTAAAAGACAGGTTTTTGATGACAGCTTATGAAAAATCAAATCAAATATTCTTTTCTGTGGGCATTAATGTGTTATGAAGGAATCCCTTTTGTTCTGTCACTTGAAGTAGGGAACCATTTCCTTTGTCTTGGCCTTACTCTCTGTATTGTTGCCTAGAAACACAGTCTTTTAGACACATTTGCCCATCAAAGTGCAGTTAAGGTAACACATTTACTTTTCAAATGGAAATTACTAGAAAGAAGTGAAGTGAAGGTAGGTTAAACCAAATGAGTTTTTTGTTTATGTGCAGGTAGAGCCTAAAATTACTCACACTACCTGCATACAAACACCGAAGAATTAAGTATAATCACAAAGAAAAGCATAAAGCTGTAGGGTGATTTATTTTTTAAGAAAGCAAAAAATATAGGCTTCTCAGTAGTTAAAATTGTTAAAGGAACCGTATGTAGAAGCTCATTATCTGCACAGTAAAACAATTAACAGTTGACTACATGCCAAGCATTTTCTCTTTGAATGTTCCAACGTTATCCCAGATTGTTTGAGATCGGCCAACTATTGCTAATCCATTTGCTTTGCGGGGTCACATCAAAGACATCCAAAGAGTCTGGTCAAAGGATGAGGTTGTGTTTGTCTATGGATTATTTTATATTGTTTATTCTGCTTTTGTATAGCTTTATCTTCCTTTCCATAAGATATAATTATTTTTAAATACTCAGGATAAAATTATAACTACAAATTCTACTCACCAGGACGAGTAGCATTTGTTGTTATGAGTAGAATTTGTACTAGAAACAAAGTCAATGGCTGCAATAAATATTTCATCACATGCACACATGATATAAAGTTCACTTCCTGTACTCATTTCTCATTAGAAGTTTAGCCACGAAGTAGCTTTTCAAGAAAATTCAGGGGATCATATAATAGCTGGCACTGTCAAAATTAAAAAAAAAATAAAAAGACCATGTTTTCTCTCAGTTGGACCCATTGTCCTTGAAGAAATATCCTGAGGGATTAATTCATCTTGGTTTTCTCTCTAGAAAGTAGGGGTTTGTCAACTTCTCCCCACTGCTATTCGTGTGCTTTACTCATGGGGGCTCTCACTGTAACTGGTAACCAAAATCATGACCAAAAGAATGTTAACTCTTTTAACTCCTCTCAAAAGGTTAAGATGAAAGATGGTTTATACTTCCAAAAAGTGGTGTGTATTAACCTCCAAGTAAGGAATTAGTAGTGATTAAACATGGAGATGACGTCTCAGTTACCCAGAACCTATCCATATGAAAGCCTTTCTATTAGGGCACTTCTTTGGATACCATCCATGCACAGCAGGAATGTTCAGCTAAAACTTTTGTGTTGAATCAAACTTGGTTTATTACAGTAACTCTGACAAGGACTTAACTATAGCATTTTAATAGGTTCTACAGTAAATAAGTCACTATTACTATCTTTTTATTGTTTTGTACTAGCAAGGATAATCACTTGTGATTCCATGTTGTAACTCACATGAGGGTTAATGATGTGCTGTGGAAATGCAGTGTGAGTTCACAGTAAGGGTAGCAAATGGTGGGAAAGTGACGAGGAAGCATATGAGGAAAACTAATAGAAGATAAGTGTTATTTTAGTAAGGCTTGTACAGATTCATTTTCAAATTGACTCCCATTTCCGGAGATGAGTGTTCTCCTCTTCCTTCAGGGAAGGGATCTTTCTCACGGGAAACGTATGTCCGGCTTGATTTTAGGAAGAAAGGGAGAGGTCAGAGAGCCCTTCTTGCATCTGCTGTTTCTCAACTGCCTTCTGCTCAAAATAGTTAATTTGCCAAAGTGGCATATTTTGGGGTGGCATATTCTGATCCCCTTCAGTAGGAAATTATTTTAAACAAATGAATAATTGAATTAGGAGGGAGGATGAAGCAAGATGCAAATGAAATTGCTTATAGAATGACAGAAAAAATGAAAGTATAATTTGAGAGGTATTAAGTAGTTCATGGTATAAAATATTAAATAATATTAATGTGATGTATTATTAATTTAGTTTGTGTCAGTTCTGTTATTTGGCCCAAGATACTCATTTAAATTGAACTTTTGATATAATGGCAACTGAATTAGACATATTGATAATTGCTTTCTTTGTGGGATCTCTTAAGTAAGTTACCAAATTGGAAAGACAATAGCAAATAATTCCCATACTTTTAAGGGCCAAGTAGAAGAACAATAAAAAACTCAGAATGTATTTCTAAAGAAAGATTGAGTTTTGAAACAACTTTGATATTTTTATATCTCATTGCCTGCATGCCCTAACCATTGTTAGCATCTTTGGCTATTAATCCTATTATCTTTGTTCAAATTATTACTGTGTACTGTCTCAGAAAGATTAGTATTTTTATCTTTTTTTTCATCTTTGTTCTAAATTTATAAGTGAGATTACCACACTCAAATTTGGCTTAATAGATTATTCATGCCTAACTAATGAATTAAATGGATTTTGTCTTTGGCCTTTGCCTGAAAAGAAAAACAAAACAACAAAACAACAATTACAAAAAACAGCAATAAAAGCAGCTTACTTGCAATCTGGATCACATATCCTGTTTATTTTACTATTCTCAACAGGGTTAGAATTGCATTGAGCCAAGTTGTAGCAGTGCTGTGCTGAAGTTGTTTGTCTTTTAAGGTTCGATGAAAATCACTGTGAGGTTCTGACCTTTCCAACAGATAGTATGTGTTTGGGGACTGTTACAGTATTTGCGATGAGTTCCTCAGGATCTTATTATAAATGGTTGAGTAAATCTCCAAACCCTCAACTTCATGACATACAAAAGAAAATTATTTTCAAAATAATAACTAATTCCCGAGATAAAAATAGGAAAACACATACATTTTTGCAAACTAGTCAAGAAAAATCATTGAATTTAACTGCATTTCAAATCTAAGTAGTTTAAACATTTCTGTTGCTGATATTGACTGTCAAATACAAATGCACACCTGTGCTCTTTTCTGTGAGTTCTCAAAGTAATGTACCAGTGCTGGAAATTGAACTTTCTATTTTTTCATATTTTAGTGACCAAAATCATTGAATGTCATATGGGCTATTACCATTAATTAAGAAATAATAAAGAAGAAGAATATACAAGCATTGATCTTACAGCCAATGAAGCACAGTGAGAAAAGCAAGGGCTTTGGAGTCAGAAAGACCTAGACTCTGAAGTGAATGTAATTGTTAGACATGTAAGTTTGATCAATACATCTTACCTTTGTGAGATTTATGTTCTCCATATGTAAAATGTGCATAATGATACCTACCTCATCAGGTTTTCAAAGGAGCACATATTTATGTTTCTAGCCCAATATAGGGACTCAAAAGTTGATGTTAATTTTGACACTACAATCAAAACAAATAAAAAATTAAACAGTGTTGTGGTCTGAATGTGGACCCCCAAATGCATATGTTGAAACTTAATAGCCAACATGATACTATTAAGTGGTGGAACCTTTAGAAGGTGATTAATTCATGAGGGGGCAGAGCCCCTCATGGATGAGATTATGGCCCTTATAAAAGGATTTGAAAGAGTGGGTTCCTTTCCTTCCACCATGTAGGAGCACAGCATTCATCCCTTTCAGGGGATGAAGCAACAAGATGTGATCTTGGAAGCAGAGGGCAGCACTCACCAGACACTGAATCTGCTAGCGCCTTGGCAGATGTGTCTTCGAGATACTGATTTCCTTTCCTGTCCTAGCCTTTAAAACTGTGACAAATAATTTTTTTGTTCATTATAAGTTATCCAGTCTCAAGTGTTTCCTTAAAGCAGCACAAATAGACTAAGACAGTATGTAATGCATATTATACTATTGTAAACACTTTGAATTTAATTTTTTTTTTTTTTTTTTTGAGACAGAGTCTTGCTTTGTTGCCCAGGCTGGAGTTCAGTGGCGCATTCTCGGCTCACTGCAAGCTCCACCTCCCAGGTTCATGCCGTTCTCCTGTCTCAGCCTCCTGAGTAGCTGGGACTACAGGTGCCCACCACCATGCCCAGCTAATTTTTTTGTATTTTTAGTAGAGATGGGGTTTCACAGTGTTAGCCAGGATGGTCTCCATCTCCTGACCTCATGATCCACCTGCCTCAGCCTCCCAAAGTGCTTAATTTAACTTTTAGTAAAAATTGTCTAAAGGGGTATAATGTGCTGTTTTGATACACATATACAATAAACTGATCACTCCAATAAAACCAATTAACATATTCAGCTCAGTACATAGTTACTATTGTGTGTGTGTATATGTGTGTGTGTGATAAGTACACTTAATATCAACCATCTTAGCAAGTTTCAAACATACAACACAGTATTATTAACTATAGCCATCATGCTGTACATTAGAACTCTAGAACTTCTTCATCCTACATAAAAAAACTTTAATACCCTTTAACCAACATCTCATTTTCCTCACTCCAACCCCTAAACCATGACTGGACCCCTAGTAACCATCATTCTACTCTCTGCTTCTATTCATTATTATTTTCTTTTTTAGATTCAACATTTAAGTGAGATCATGCAATATTTTTCTTTTTGTCTGACTTATGTTACTTAGCATAATGCCCCCCCCCAAGGCTTATCCATATTGTCATAAATGGCAGGATTTCCTTCTTTTTAAGGCTGATTAACACTTTGTTTTCTATATGTCTATATGTTCATCTGTTGATGGACACAGCTTATTTCCTTATCTTGGCTATTATGAATAATACTGCAATGAACATGAGAATACAGATAACTCTTCAAGATATTGGTTTCTTTTCCTTTGAATATATACCCAGAAGAGGGATTGCTGGATCAATGGTAGTTCTATTTTTAATTTTTTGAGGAACCTCCAAACAATTTTCCCTATGGCTATACCAATTAACATTCCCAGAGTAGAGAGCCCAGAAATAAATCTATACATATATGGCCAGCTAATTTTCAACCAAGGCACCAAGAAAAAGATTGTTGCAACAATCTTTGGGAAATACAATCTGCCACATATCCCAAGGGAGAAGACAATTTTACGAAGAGAGATAAAGTCATAAGTGTTTATTACCACAGACAGCCTAGGTTACATGAACATTGAAGAAAAAGATAGTCTTTCAATGAAGAGTGTTGGGAAAACTGGATATCCACATGCAGAAAATGAAATTAGACATGTATCTTATGATATACACAACAATCAATTCAAAATGGTTTAAAGACTTAAATATAAGACCCGAAATCGTAACACTCCTAGAAGAAAATGTAGGGAAAATTTCCATGATATTGGTCTTGGCAGTGACCAAGCAAAAGCAACAAAAGCAAAAATAAACAAGTAGGGCTACACCAAAATGAAAAGTTTCTGCACAGCAAAGGAAAGAATCAATAATGAAATGGCAGACTACAGACTGGGATGAAGTATTTGCAAACTCTATATCTGATAGGGGTTTAATATTTAAAATATATGAGGAATTTATACAACTCAATAGCAAGAAAATAAATAATAACCTAATTTAAAAATTGAATAGACCTTTCTCCAAAGAAGACATACCTACCAATGGTCAATAGGTATGTGAAAAAGTGTTCAAGATCGTTCTTCACCAGTAAAATGCAAATTAAAAACACAATGAGTTATGAGCTAATATCTGTTAATGTGGTTATTACCAAAAAGAGAAAAAATAACAAGTGTTGGAGGGTATATTGAGGAATGAGAACCCTTATTATAAAGACTATTGACTTATTCACAATGTGTTTTTTTGCCTTCTTACCTCTTAAGATTTTTACTTGTATTATTTTTATTTACATATGCATACTTGTTTAACAAGACAAATTGCTCAAGCCACAAGTGCCAATAAATCCTTAATAGCAAACTACTGGCCTTTATCTTCAATGTTCATGTAACCTAGACTCTTTGTAGTAATAAACACTTATGACCTTTATCTTTCTCCTTAATACTGTCTTCTCCCTTGGAATATGTAGCTGATTGTATTTTCCAAAGATTGTTGCAACAGTAACTCCCATCTCACTTGCCATTCTTATAATATGACTTCATATTTGTTCTACGGAAAGGTGTAGTCTGTGTCCCTACTTGTGAAATGCAGACAGCTATTGTACTTTTCCAATGGAAGAAAATCTTTGTGATTTTAAATGAGGAAAACATTTTTTGATAAGACACTAAAAACATGATCCACACTTAAAAATGATAAAACAGACTTTATTGATACTAAAACTTCTATTCTTCAAAAGAAACTATTAAGAGAATGAAAATACAATCCATGGGATAGGAGAAAACATTTTCCAATCATGTATCTGGTAAGTTACTTGTATCCAGAATAAGTAAAGAACCCTCAAAAGTTAAGAATTAAAGAAAAAATAAAACAGAGATAAATGATTTAAACAGACCTTTTGCCAAAGAAGATAGACAGATTGAAAATAAGTACCTGAATTAGTCATTAAGAAAGTGCAATTAAAATCACAATGAGGTACCAATATACATGGCTAAAATATTTTTTAAAGTAGCACACCAAGTGTTGATAAGGATATAGAAGAACAAGCACACTGATATGGTTTGTCTGTGTCCCCACCCAAATCTCATCTTGAATTATAGCTCCCATAATTCCCACATGTTCTGGGAGCGTCTCAGTGGGAGATAACTGAATCATGGGAGTGGGTCTTTCCCGTGCCATTCTCATGATAGTAAGTCTCACGAGATCTGATGGTTTTATAAAGGGGAGTTTCCCTGGACTAGCTCTCTTCTCTTCTCTGCTGCCATGTGAGATGTGCCTTTCACCTTCCACCACGATTATGAGGCCTCACCAGCCACGTAGAACTGTGAGTCCATTAAACCTCTTTATTGTATAAATTGCCCAGTCTCAGGCACGTCTTTATCAGGAGCCTGGAAATGGACAAATACACATACACTCTGGTGCGATTATAAAATATTACAACTATTTTGGAAAGCAATGCATTTCTTTAAAAGTTAAATATGCCCTTATGTTATGACACATATCTTTGATGTTCTACTCCTAGGTATTTGCCCAAGAGAAAATAAAAGTGTATGACAATATAATAAATTGTACATGAATGTTCATAACAGTTTATTTGTAATAGCCAAATATGAAAAATGACCAAATATTCATCAACAAATGAACAGATAAATTGTGACGTATCCATACCATTCAATGGTATTCAGCAATGTAAAGAAAGAACTACTGATATATACAACATGGATAAACCCCAAAATAATCACCATCATCCTAATCATCATCTTGATTATAGTGATGATTTCATACTTGTATGCATAAGCCAAAACTTAAATTGTATACTTTAAATATAAGAAGTATTATATGTTAATTATACCTCAGTAAATTCTTTGTAAAATGTAAAACAGCTTCCAGGAGAATCACATTCTCTTAGGCCACTTAACTAACCAGGACTTTTCAGCAAATCATTGAATCTATGTGTCCCTCTGTTTTCTTGAATAATTTGGATAAAGAATAGTATCAACTGCATAGCTTGTTATTTTGCTTTAGTATTAAATGAGTTAATCTCTGTAAACCCCTTAGAGTTGCCTGAAATACGATGGAAGAATTAGTTATTAGCTACGCTTAATATATAGGAAAAGGCAGCATGTTCCTCACTGGTCTTATAGACCACATATTTCCCTGATGTAATGGGAGTCTGTTTCTTCTTTCAGTGTCACGAAACCATGGAAATAGGTCGTTTGGGGCTACAAAATCTTTGTATTTGGCATAGCTACATGTTGGCAATTTAAGAATTTATTTAAAATTAAGTATTACTTAAGTTTTACTTCAGGAAAATGGAATGTCAAAGACAGATTTTTCTAACACTTCTGAAGACATTTTCCATATTTTCTCATTTCCTTTTGGCCTGGGTTCTATGCCACTATAGCGCTCTTTAGCTCAGCAGAATACCTCCTCTATATCTCCGTGAATAACTAAAAAAAATAGATCCAGCAGGTTTTCAATTGCTAGTCACTACTCAGAAATTTTGTTGTTTTTAAAAATCTTTCATTCTGGAATTCCTTTCACTCCTTCCATCTCCTAAGTACCATAAACTGAGTTTTTAAACATAGCTTTTCATGGAATGAGTACTTCTTACAAAATAGAAAATACCACCGAAGAGCTGGAGACATGTTTCACCCCAACCCCAGATTGCTGGAAATAACTAGGATTCTTCCATACTATATACAACTCTTTGTTAACAATATCTCTGGGCTGAGATGCCATATCTGAGAGACCAGACTAAGTATACTTGGTTTTTTATTTAGTGGAACTGAAAGCAGCTGCATTTCTGTTTGAATTGCTCCCTGAGCTCTCCTGCAAATATATAAAAGGATGTTATAAATAAGTTAGAAGTTGATGATTCTCATTTGTCAGTGAGGGCAGCCTAAGTAAAAGCTACAGCAGGGAAAAACAGAAGCAAAATATTAGGAAATCCTTCATAAGTGTAGGGTGAGTTAATCATTCAGAAGATATTCTCAGAGAACCTGAGGAAATATTTAAGGCTAGGGACAATATCTTTTCTCTGGAAAAGATAGCAAGAAGGAGATATATCTTTTCCAAGATTAAATACAGGATTTTATAACTTGATTCTCTGGCATTACCAAATTAATTTGAACGCTGACACTTCAAGACTAAAGGTATGTGCATCTCTAAGTATGCATGTGTGTGCCCATGTGCTGATGTGGTAAAGTATATGCATAGCAGGGTTTTTAATCACCCAGCCCCTTACTTTCTTGTTCTCACGGGACATGGCTGTATCTGCAGTTCCAGCAGAACTAGCTACTTTCTGTTTTCTGAATATGAACGTTGATATCCATTTGTTCTTATGCATGTGAACTCATACTTTTTCTCTTTTTTTTTATGTTTTGAGATAGAGTTTCGCTCTTGTTACCCAGGCTGGAGTGCAATGGTGGGATCTCTGCTCACTGCAGACTCTGCCTGTTGGGTTCAAGCAATTCTCCTGCCTCAGCCTCTGGAGTAGCTGGGATCACAGGTGCCCACCACCACTCCTGGCCGATTTTGTGTGTATGTGTGTGTGTGTGTGTGTGTGTGTGTGTGTATTTTTAGTAGAGACGAGGTTTCACTATTTTGGTCAGGCTGGTCTTGAACTCCTGACCTCATATGATTCACCTGCCTCAGCCTCCCAAAGGCCTGGGATTACTGGCGTGAGCCACTGCGCCTGGCCCATATTTTTTCTTTTTGAATTTCCATTACTTATTTATTAGTTACAATGTTGCATTGGCTGAGATAACTTCTTCAATCTCCCTAGGCTGACGTGAGAAGTCTCTCCTCTGTGTTCCCATGGCACTTTGTGCCTACTTCTGTAGTGGCTAGCCACTCAGTTCCATCAACATCACTGTGGTTGGCTCTCTTCAGATGGAATCTTTCCAAGACTGGGGTCATATTTTAATTTTCTTTGTATCATCAGTGCTAAGACTGTATTTGCACTTGTAGCTGGTGTTTTTCATAGGCTTGTGGAATGAAGGACTAAATAAATAAATGAAGAAATGAAACCCTGGGGCTTCAAGAGGCAGTAAACAGGTGCAGTACGTCAGGGGACTTTATTGTGTTGGTGCTGGCGCTGGTGACACAGACACTGGTTTACTGTGCTGATCTCTAGCAGCTACTGCTCCCCTTGCTGCCAGGTCTCTTCACATCCCTGGGCCAATCCTGAATTGTTGGGGAGTCTGGCAGGGTGATCAGTTGAATGTACTTAAAAAAGTGCAAGATGCTAGAAAGAATTAGCATCGGGGACAGAGCTGAAATAACATGATCGAAATAAGATGAATAAAAAGACATTAAATTTAGGTAGATGAAATGAGGCAATAAAAAAGTCCAGGGGAAAAATATGAGAAAGATTTCAAAGGAAAGAGCTGTGCAATAAAGACAAGTATTTCAAAATTCTGCAACAACCCAAGGGATCAAATATGTAATGTAAATTGCCAAGTGCAATTATTTTTAAGGAAAATTAATTACTGGAATAATTCCTTGATGAAATTTACAATATAGAGAATTGTTCTGTCAACTAAAAAAATAAAGTCCTCTTTCATGCTATGATATTCCAGAAAATAGCTCAAGTTATTTTGAAAAGTTTCTCTAGAAATATGTGGTCATCATGGAATCATTCTCACTTTGTGCATATGAGCACATGTTCCTATCATATGTTGCTGTATAGCAAGCTATCCCCAAATTCCAAAGTTTAGTGATTTACAATAACAACAATCATTTTACTGTTACCTCTTATGGAGGTTGACTGGGTTGAGCTTGGGAGTTCTCACTTGAATCCTTTATGTAGTTGCTATCAGAGGGTGGTTTGGCCTGCAATCTTCTAAGGCACGCTCACTCACATGTCTGGTACCTGGGCTCATAAGATGCAAACAGCCAGGGGCTGAAACAATCCAGTATCTCCTTCCATCTCTTTATAGTATCTCCATGTGGTTTCTCCAACATGGTAGCTTCGGATGGTATTCTTGCGTGGTAGCTCAGAGCTGCAAAGATGTGTATTTCAAAAAATGGTGGAAATGTATTTCCTGTTTGGCTTCAGTAATCATGCAGTGTTATTTCCACCACGTGTATTCCTTGAGAACAGTTACAAAGACTCTCGGGTTCAAGAGGAGGTGACATATACTCCACCTCTCAATGAGTGGACCTTTTAAAACCATCATATACATTTTCTAATACAGAGCAACACATGCACACACGCGTGCGCACACACACACAACGCGCACACACTTCCTTACAAGCTCTCAGTTACTTGGGTGTCAGGAATTTTCAGCATGATTCAGACATGCTTTTAGAACTGCTCATGTCTTGCTAATATGCATGACCTCCATAGACATTTAAATGGAACTTTATTGAGTGAAAATGGCAATAAATTAGAATGAGATAAATTCTTCATTGCCTATTTTTAGAAAGACTAATTCCTAGAGAGATTTTACAAAGTGCATATGATTGCAGTGGGATTGCGATGCTCATTCTGACACTCTGTAACAGGCAAAGGTTGGTTGGGAAACAGAAACTGCCAACTGTTTTGCATCCAGGGGCTTGTTTGATGGAATAACTGATTTTTCTTGGTCCCTGTTCTCTATTTACTCGTTGCAATATCTCTGGCTGGATTCCCACATGTAGACTTTCTATTTATGCCTTATTTTCCACTCGCTTCAGAAAAATGACTGAAACTGCTATCACTCCACTGCAAATCAAAACAAAACCATGAAAGCCAAAGCAGTCACCAAGATTATTCAAAACGTATTTTAAAATAATTACCACCATTGATACCATTACAAATGCCTGATGCCAGTGTTCTTAACCTTTTGTTTTCCATTATTGTCCCGTGAGAATTTCCTTTCCCATGAAAGTTGAAACCACAGATATATTGTATACTATATGTGTATCTGTGCTTTATACATATAAAATAAGATATTTTAACCCCCTCAAGAGCCAATTTTTCCTCCTGGGGATGATATCACCTCTATGGAAAATATATGCCCTATAGGTATTGATTTAAACCAAAGATTTAATTAATTAAAACAGCAAATGGGAGATACTGCCATCTCAGAGATTCGCATCAAATTTTGACATTTTCTAAGTGTTTGTAACACACACACACACACATATATATAATTGTGTTCATATATCTAAATATCTGTACATAACACCTAGGAAACTCCATAAATGCTTATGTAAAGAGATATTTCTACCACCACCACTAACTACAACAAAAAAGAAAAAAAAACGAGGAAAAATAATTATTTCGCATATTTCAGATACTGAAATATATCTGTAAAGGCCAGAATCATTGTTCAGAAAGAAGACTTTGGGAAACAAGGGAAATAAAAGCCATTGTTTGGCTTTTACAAATACACAAACTTTGTTAAACTCCCTTCTTAATTTGAATAGCGATCTGTGAGAATAGCAAATTTCAAAAAGGAGATAGTGTAAGTGTCACAGCTGTGTACATGTCTTGTACATTAAAGCACTGCATTTACTGCCATGCTTCAGAATCAACCATGCAATGGTCAGGTGGCCCCTTATTCTGGGTCAGAAAGTTAGGGAATTTCAAAGTTTAAAAGTGATGACAGTACTATAAGCAGTGAAAGACAGTTTAATCTGTAATACCCCTCGCAGGCAGGCAACATGGGCGCTGAAATGTTATGGTCAATCCACACGTGTGCAGTGTTTTCTGTTCCATAACTAGGTTCAGTTGTGTGCTTTTATAGATCCTCAGTGTATAAATGTATGCATATTAAATCTTAGGTAGTACTAAGTGTTTTTAGAAGCTCTATTTAAAATTATAAAGCTTTAGCCGGGCATAGTGGTATGTGCCTGTAAGTCACATCTTCTCAGGAGGCTGAGGAGGGAGGATCACTTGAACCTGGAAGGTAGAGGCTACAGTGAACCGTAATTGTGTCACTGCACTCCAGCCTGGGCAGCAGAGCAAGACCTGACTCAAAAATCTAAACAAATTAATAAATAAAATAAAATTATAAAGTTTGAGTGAACCACCACATAGAGAAAGACTTATGTTTAGATTAAAATGAGGATGAAATAAACTGACTAGACCTCCAGCCTCTATGGCCACCAACAAGAGAGTCACTGGTCCACTTGGTGGAAACCCTGAATCAGCTTCCCAGATTTAGCTTCACAGTCACCTCTCTTAAGAGGTCTCTCCAGACTGCTTCTTCCCCCACAGTCAACCACTTCCTCCTCTGTGTCTCCCCAGCACTAATATGCCCCAAGCACACTATAGGAACCATCTTCCTTGTGAACTGGCCTGCTTGGCTCCCCCCGACACATCCATGCAGCTGTGATCCTCTAAACAGTCAGGGCATCTCAGCTGTCTTTGTATCCCACACAGTATGTGCACGTGTAAACTATGTTTTGAAGAAAGGAAGACAAACTGGCAGGCTATGCTAAATTAGTTTAATCGACTTTGGAGAAAACCTGGTATGGCCTCAATATCAGCCCTCGCCATTCTGACCATTCACTCTCAGAAGACACCAGCACTGAAATTAGGCGGTGGAAGCACTGAATTGGACTGGGCCACTTTTTCTACTTGCTTGTTAGAAAAAAGGCATAATTATATTCCATAACTTCACTCTCCCCCTCTTTCTCATGCAGAAAACTCTAGAGAAAAGAGAGCTAATGCTGTGTCTTTCAAACGGGAGAGAATTTGTATTTAGTTGAATCTCATTGGTATTTTTATGGTGGCATTGCTGCCTTTGGAGGGGCAGTCCTCCTCAGCTACAGGATAGAACTTGTCTCATTTTCTGTCACCAGCCCCTATGACTTCATATAGAATTCCAGAATTCTGATAAACTGTCATGTGGAAAAATGATAAAGTGATTTATGCTCAATTTTTCTGGAAGGGAGAAATGCAAGGGCTGTCAGTCTGGGTCTTCAGAACAAATGAGTTACAGTTCATGCGGCAGCTCAATAAGGTTATCATTTCGCATCAGCTCCTATCACTGACAGCCAAGATTTACTAGCTGGGGAATGGGAAGGGGGCTGAGATTTGGTACCAGGTGAATTGGCACTATTATTCTATCAACCAGGCTCATATAGACAAGAGGCTACCATGAATATTTGATGGAAATGTCTTCCCAGAAATGTTGTGAAACAGCGTTAGTTTCCTTCCGTTCACCAGGAGCCTCTCCTCTCTATCCACGTGCATCTCTTTGAAAAATGACCACTTGTAAACCACAAAAGCATTTGGGGTTGTTTGTTTTTGCTGCTCCGGCTGGTGGTATATTTCTCTTGGCAGTCTGTGCATGCAGTACACTAATTCACTGTCCTTCATTCTCATAGGATAAAGCGAAAAAAATCCCTCATCTACTGAGATGCTATAGACATTGCATCTGTCATTATCCATCTGATGCAGTGGCGGTGAGCGTACAGCCTTCCAGGCCCCTATGTGCTCAGAGAAAACAGACTTTGATCTATGGCATTTGCTGTGTTCTCCAGGAAAACAAAAGGTGGAGAGGTGGGGATGGACTCAGCATAGGCCTAGCAACTGCTTTTGCTGATTTCCTCTGAAGTAGAAAAACATAACTGTAAATTCTAAAATATTATATGTCTCTTTTATTTGGGACATTTGTTTTCAGTGGGAAGGGGCTTTGCAGGGGACACACATCAGTACATTTCATATGGGTCAGGTTATTTTTTTAAAAAGACACACTTAACATTTGCTTTTTTGAGCTAGGGAAATGTATTTCTAAAATCTCTTGTGGGAAGTTTAGTATTTAGTATTTATGTTGTATTCAAAATCATCTGTAGATGATTTCAAATGCACCTTATCTATTTCATCATTTCTCAAGTGTGATCTTTGGAATGTTAGTTCCAAAAGACAATAGTAGGTATTTTGTGAACATGTGGGAAATCTGGGGCATTTAATAAGGAAGATATTTTTGAGCTGCTAGATATTTTGTTTGCCTTTCTACCGGCACTATGTAGGCAGATTGCTTCATTGCATTATGAAACTTTCACTTATCTCAAGAAATTGTCTAAATGTTCAGTCTAGTGAAATATTGAGCAAAAATGTTTCTTATATGTGAGTACGATGCCAGTTGCTGGCTACCAGTCTTTCTGGCACTGTGAGATCGTTCCTTAATAGCAGGATAAGTTTTGAGGCTGCCCAAGCCATGCCTTGTGGGGTCACGAAGTGGGTCAGTGAGATGGCTTATAGAGTTAAGTATGCCAAAGATGGTCAGAGAATTTGAAGCTAAGACAATACAAATTTTGAGTTTTAACTTATTATTTTACCCATTCAACAAATATTTATTCAGTAAATATTATAGGCAGCCATCATTCTTGAATAGAGTTACTTATTAATCAAGAGAAACAAATAAAAATAATTATCATGAAGAGTTTCAGAAAATCACGAATATTTTGAGAGAACTAATCAGAGTGAGCTAAAAGAGAGCGGTTATTGATTTTAGTTTGAAGTCAAAGACATTTTTCTGAGGCAATGACTTTTAAGCTGAAATCTGAATAACTAGAAGGAATATGGCATGCAAACATCTTGAGAAGGTGCGTTCCCAGACAAGAAATAGCTAGAATGTTTGAGAAATCAAAAGAAAGTCAGAGGCAAGACTGTAGAGGTCTTGGTACATCATTAAGTTGTATGGAGCAGAAGACTTCAAAGCTCTATTTCTGGTCCCAGGAAGTCAGCAGATACACTCATAAGATTCCATAAAAAACAAGAAAGGAAAAGTACAGTTGATGAGTATTCTCCGCAACCATCATAGCTAATGTTAAATGTGTATTTTTTGTTTACTATAGTTCTAAATGCTATATATGTATTAAATCTTTTGATTCTCACAACAATCCTATGATGCTGTATTTTTATTAATCCCTTTACTATACACCTGCAAACAGAATCACAGAGACTTTAAATGCACTTCCCACAGTCTCACAGCTAGTAAGTGACTGAGCCAGGATTTGAACCCAAGAGGTTTGGCTCCAGAGCTCATGTTCGTATGAGGAGACTTACCACTGAGGAAACAGACTTAGGGGAAGTCTTTGCTGGATAGTTTTTCTGAACTTCATGTGAGTATACAACTTATGCCACTGAGAGCAAAATAGTAACAAAGTGTTATATTTTTCTCAAATGCTTCTTTCTTAGGCTTACCTAATCCTTTATATTAAAAAGTCCCGAAGACTAACATTCTATAGTCCAAAGAGACATAGTATTATTGGGTTCTTGGAAATCTATTCTTCAGAAATACAAATTCTAAAATAAAAATACTAGATTAAATATAAGTAGTTTCTTTATAACATTTAAATTCAGAATCCCCAATGTAAAGTGCTCTATGGAAGACATATTCGCTTTATTACTTTTTAAAGTTAAGCTAACCCCGATATAGAGAATTAAATGATAGACAGTAAACCAGCAGATTTTAATTTTTAATCCATGTATCTTTGTCTTTCTGCTTTATCAGCTAACGTATTGTCTGCCTTAAAGGCTTCTATTTGGTACACTGATGGAAATGATATGCTGAGTATTGTATGGATTTGTAGTCTGTATACATTCATTTGATGACAAAATGTTATTCATTAAAACTAGCCAAAAAAGACCCTCTGTAGTATCAATTGTTTCTTCTCTTAATATTAGCTCAGATGCCTTTCTCAGCTCCTTCCTCTAAACATGAAGTAAGATACACCAGAAATGAGGACTTTTCCAATTAAAGCAGCACTCACATAATTTATAAATGCTTGTTTTACCATCATTACAATATCATAAAACACCATGTTTTTGATTCATGAACTTGAGAACTGATCTAATTCATAATATCAATAGGTGAGAATAAAAAGAATTTCAAGTTTGTGTTTATTCATATATGAATGCTTTAAGAACATAGAAACGTATTTGAATAGAATTTTAATCCCAGAACTGGAATTTAGTGAAACTGAAATTTCTCTTGGCGCCTCTCTCCCGCAGCCCACTCCAATCCTAGAGCAAATCCTCTTGCCTCTGTCCTCAGGGTACACCCGGAATCCCACCACTTTTCTCACCTCCACTGCTGCCAACCCGGTCCAGGCCACCAGGATCTCCTGTCTGGCCTCTCACTGGTCCCCAGCTTCTATTCTAATGCAACAGTTCCTTTAAATGCAGATTCTTTGAAAGTTTAAACCAGAACATGTCACTGCTCTGCTAAACACCCTCAATCGAAAGGCTTCCATCTTCTGCTAGGAAAAGTCTGCAATGACTATATGGTTCTCTACGAGCTGGAGCTGCCTCCTCTCCCCATCACCTTTCTCACCTCTCTTCACTCTGCTTTTAGCACCCCGGCTTTCTACACTCCAGGCACACACTGTCTCAGAGCTTTTTCACTATTGCTTTCTGTCTTTGGAATGCCTTTCCTCTGGAACATATGCATGACTCTGAGTCAAATGTCTCTTTAGTGAATCTTACCCTAACCACCTATTTTAAAATTTCAGTCTCTCATCCTTGCACTGTCAGTCCGGGTGGCTCTGCTGTATCTTTTTCCATAACACTTAACAACTTAGATCATACTGTATAACTAATGTATTAAGATGGCTTACCTTAGAAAGTGAAATCCAAAAGGGTAGGGAATTTTTTTCTTGTTTATAATATATCATCCAGTGGCCCCATGCCTGGCACATAATAGGTGCTCAGTAAATATTTGTTGAATTAATGAATCATTGCCTTTTAGTTAAGAACATTTGTCAGTTTGACCAAGTAGATAATTACAAGTTTTATCTTTGCCAATTATTTGATCACAAGCCGTTATGTTCTGTGATACTACATGATTTCGTTATTCTTTCTTTTGTTCTTTTTTACTTCCCTTCCTTCCTTCCTTCCTTTCTCACCTTCTGATTTCCATTCTTCCTTCCTTTCTGCCCTGCTTCTCTTTCTTCTGTTTCTGTCTTTTCTACCTATCTCATTCAACAATATGGAACAAGAGTTAGGTGCTGTGAATATGCAAAGTTGAATCAGAAGCTGTTCCTCCTCATAGAGCTCACAGTCTAATCCTAGAAACTTAGAATAGAAACCTGCCATTCATGAGGTTAAGTGCTACGAGGTGAGGCATGTGCTTTGTGCATAGAGTTGGAGGTGAGGTTAGGGAAGTAGTCTAGTGGGATGATACTTGACTTGGGTTTTGAAGAACGAATAATAATTTCCTCAACGCATAGGATATGGTAGCTGAATTGTAGGAAATTATTATTCCTACAGTTTCATCATTATTGGAAAATTTGACATAATTTGTAATCTGAGAAAGAAAACCAAAATTTAGCTTGATAATCAGCATCAAGCTGCAATAATTGTCTGAAAATCCCCAGAATTTAATTTTAACTTATTTCTGCTTCTATAATGTTTTTTTTCCAAACACTTCACCTTATAAACACTACACCCACTCAGTTTTAGAAAAGAGGGGACAGACTATTTGAATGCGTTGCTATCTCCTGCCATGTGGAAGATAAAAAGTCACTCTGGGTAATTCAGTATCCTTACTTATGTTATCAATTATTCGTTTTGTGTTTTGTTTATTCAACCTCTAACTTAAACTCAGTTTTTTGTGTTGACTCTTAACTGTGCTTCCTTCTGAGAGATAGAGATAGACACAGAAAAGAGAGAAGAGAAATCATTATGAACAAAACAAAAACTCAGGGCTTACTACCTTTCACTTGTCATCCTCTCTGTTCCACCTTTTGCAGCTGAATCTGTGGCCCTTTTCTCATATGTTCTAACTGCTTAGCCTGCTCTCATGCAGCGTGCAGCCTTCCCTTTCCAGCAAACAGCTCTTGATGGTATTACCAATGGCCTCCCTGTCACTAACTAAATAACATTTTTTCAGTCTCTGTCTTACTTGCTGTATCAGCATCATTCAGCACCAATTCCCACACCCTCTTTCTTGAAACATTTTCTTTCCTTGTCTTCTGGAACACAACAGCCATCTGTTTTTCCTCTGTGAATGTTTCTCCGATGTATCCTTTTATAAATGTATTTTTACGACCCAGCTGCTAAATCGTGGAGTTAATAAAGGCTTGCTCCTAGGCCTTCCTTTATTCACACTATCCAATGTGATCTCATCCATATATGGAGCTTCAATTACCGCTTATTAATCTATTCAAATGGTTCCCAAAACTGTATCTCAGGCGTACACTTCTTCAGTTCCTAGAATCACATATGTAACATTTTACTCGACAGTTCTTCTCAATAGCTAATGGCATCTCCAAAGTTAAAGCGTGAAACAAACAACTCCCGATTTTCGCATTACGCTTCCACTCTAAAGAAACCTAGCTTAGTTTTCATTCTGTGTTTCCTACCTCATAAATGATACCACCAATCACCTGGTTGCTGATTTAAAAACCCGTCACTTTTTACTCCCTATGTTCATCCTAAAACTAAATACCACATATTTCACCTGCTAAATATGTCTCAAATCTCTCAATCTATCAATCTATCCACTTGCTTTTTTTTTTTTTTTTTTTTTTTTTTTTATCTCCGTGAAACACTCTCATCTCTTTTGGATGGATGACTACATAGGGCCTGCTCATGAGGTTACAGCTCTTACCATTATTTCTTTGTACACTAGAATCAGTGGTCTTTTCAGAAGCAAATCGTATGATGTCAGGCTTTTCCTCTTAAATACCTTCCCACTATCCTTAGGGTCTGTATTAGGCCTTTAAAATTACTTCAATGTCTAGAAAATCTGAATTCTAACCTCTTCCTGCTTGTTTGGTTTTGTTTTTGTTTGTGGTTTTTTAAATCAGATCTGTGTTTTGGATGTAAAATAAGTCATTAATTTATATACTACAACAAAAAATATTGCCAATCAAACTGTAACACAAGCCTTGTTTATCATGTGAATTACAAACTGCATTTCAACTTTAGAGATATAAAAATGTGAAAAAGGAATGCGGGCCATATACATGATGAAAAAGTATGATATTTCTTCTGGTCCCTGCACTTTATCTCCTCATCTATCTTCTTCCTCTCTCCACTCATCTCAGACAGGGGTCTCCAGGAAGCCTGCTCTGAAGATTTCTATGCAGGAAATTTACTGGAGCACACTCTCAGGATTCACACCTGAGGGTGATCCTAAAAAGCAAATTTGGCTAGAGAGCTATGTCTCAGATGTTTCTACAAAAGACTCAGGCTGGGATGGCCCTTCTTCAGTATCTTGAATTGGACAAGAAATCTAGACATTTATATTTCTGCATTAACCAATCATCAGATGTGAGCTGCCCATAGAGAGCAGACATGACCTTAAGTCAATTTCTAGCAAAGCAAGCAGCTGGAGAATGAGTGCTCAGTCCTGAGGTAGGACTGATGAATCTAGGTGGCACACCACAGTATCCGCTATAGTCCACTTCCTGCTTTATATAGTAAGTTATAGAAGAGCTGCTCCAAGATTCTACTGGTCCTCTTTTACCTGGGCAAAACTTGTAAGAAAAAGTTTAATGGGATAGACGTAAGCTCCTTTTTCTGCAGCTGGTCTCAAGACCATAACTTAAACTTTCACCATTAGTCCTGAATTCCCTTCACCCTACATTAGTACTTCTGAAAGTCTAGGTAACTCGCCAGATGAGGTGGCTCAGATCCTCATACCTGAGAAGTCTGATCCTCTTGTTACCATCCCTTTCTAGGGCCATGCCTGCTGCATTTTTCTACTTAACTTTAAAATTGGGCAAGTGAATACCAAGAAATGTCCAAGTGGATCACTTAGTTTCCAAACTAAGAATATGATTCCTTGATCCACTGTGCAATATCAATTTCACCTTCTAATGATCAATATCATTTAGCCCTTCCAGGATGGAGACTTCTCTTTTTGCTTGGTAGTCTCTTAGAATGAGAAGTCCTAAGTTACTGGAAAAACCTAGATTTTGAGATATAACGGGACACTTCTTTGTCCCTTGGTAGAAGTATGTTCTCTCTCAGAATCAAGACATGTAAATCTGTACAGCCTAGAATTATGGAGATAGGAAGCAGAAATTCCTCCAAATGGTTCTCTAGGAATGATTGTAAGTAGGTCCATTCCTACTTCGACTCCTTAGTTTCTAGACACATATATTCTACCTAGCATGGACACACAGTGCCATATACTAGTAATTGATTTCACCTATATATTGTCATCCTTTCTGGGTATCACCTAAGATCACACTTGGATAATTGTGCCTTAAACAGGCAATTTCTTCACTATGTAAAGCTGGAAGCTTATGAATGGTCAGTATATGATAGAGCCGTGAATCTCATGACTCATACACTTCTACCCATCCTTTTCTCTAAAATAAGTCAGTTTTTATAATATGGCTTTATGCAGAATCCTGTGTCAATGGATCAAACACTGTAAATCTCTAGACTCTAGTTCTGCAGAGTTTCTGCAGGCAGAAAAGAATAATCCATACCATGATATATATTAATTCCAATCAAGACAAATGTGGTAGTTTAAAATGTATCCAAAAATTCCTTAGCAGTCCTCCACCAAAAAGTGGACTTTAATATGCTTTCTCTTGAATATGGTATAGCTTTAGTCATCTGCTTTTAGTGACACGGGCAGGAGTGAAGTTATGTGACTTACAAAGCTAGATTAGAGAAGGTGATCCAGTTCTTGCCTGGCTCTCTCTTGCATTTGGGACACATGTCTTTAGAGTCCACCACTATGCTCTGAACAGGTCCACATGGAGGAGTTTGCCCACAGACTCAGCTGAAGTCCCAGCTGAGAGCCAGTATCTATTTCCAACCATGTGACTGAGCAAGTACACTTTCAGATGACTCTATTCCCCAGTCTTTGAGCTGCTCTGGCTTATGTGCAGTGAAGCAGAGAAGTGTTGCTGATTTATGAGCAAATCAAGTGTTGTCATTTTAAGCCACTAGAGATGGTTTTCTGTGCAGCGATAAATAAAACAAAGAATTACTACCCCTTCTAGGTGGAAGGGGTCTAATGTAGTCAACTTTCCACCATATCTCTGGCATGTTCCTTCAAGGGATAGTGCTATATTGGGCGCTAAGTATCTTCTATTCTAGCAGGTTGAATAGTTGATGAGGGCAGTAACTAGATAATTTTTGTAAATGGGCCCATGTACATTTACATACACATAAGACTAGCACTTGGGCTGATGCTGAGTCTTCTGCCTTGTTGGCAAGTGCTTCTTGTACATGTTACATCTATATGAAGATTTTAAATATAGTGCCTATTCTCATATAGTCATTAACATGCCACCAATCCAGACCTCCTTATCCCTCCTCATTCAACTCTTCCCCTTCCAGATCCGTAATCAACTAGCTAAGCATTTTGCCACTGTCTGTGAGTCAGTCTAAGTTCTACCTAAGGCCACTTTTATTTCCAAACAAAGTGGACAACCAGATGCATGACATGATAACCATTGGAGAATTGAAGACATGTTAACCATTAGAGAATTGCCCCTCTCCACTAAATTTTCCAGTCACCCTTCAGCAGAGCTCTAAAGTCATCAATGCCCCCCTTTTTTTTTTCTTATATCCATGTACTAAGCTCATTGATGCATGGCCCAAGCTTTAACGTTTTCTTCTTCTGCCAGCTAGTTGTAAAGGACCTCCCTCCCATTCAGCCATATGAATTGAGAGCCATACGAATTGCAATAATGGTGGATGGCATGGGGGTCTAAGACACCGGCTCCTGCATCTTATTTGGAACCCCTGGTCTTGCTTATGACCAATCCCTGAAATACCATTTCTGTGTTACATTAGATTGTTACTGGATACACCTGAATTGTGACGCAGTAGTTCTGATAGACACTAGACTATAATGGGTAGTTCTGACAGCATAGTGACCTCTACCCTATGTTCAGTCACTTCATCTTTTCCAAATCCCAGTAGCATGCCAGAAGCTCTATGTTGGCATGGTCTTGCAGATAGTATGGTTTTGCTCCAAGATCATACAGTCTATGTTATGATTCTTCTTTTTGGGTTTTACATAAACTACAATTAGGCTTGCTCATCAAAGATGTTTCTGGCATCATAATATTTTCTGGGTTCTTTGTCCCAAGGAGCAGGGCCACTTATACCACAGCGTAGTTCTGTTGTAGACTCTGCTCAAAGCTGACAGCCCTTCATGTCATGCGGTAAATGAGTTTGAGCAGTATTCTCAAATATGGAACTTGCTATGCTCAGAAGATTGTGTAGCCTATAAGGTATTGTTTGCTTTTCTTGGTAATGACACTTGCAAGATGCAATAATTTGCTTTTTACTTTAAGGAAGTGTTTCATTATGTCAGAGACCATTAGACCCCTACATGTTTCACTCATGTGTGGGGCTCCTCAATTTTTATGGGGTTTTTCTCCTATCCTCCCACATGTGTCTTCTCAAGCCTCCAATTCATTTGCTACTTTTGCTCTTCTGTTTCAATTAGTGGGATGTTATTGATATGGTTCCATCAATATAGTGAACAAAGATGATATTCTCCGAGGTGTCCAGACAATCAGTTCCCTTCAGACTATATTTTGACATAAGAAAAAATAATTAACAATATGTTGGAGTAAGGCAATAAATATTTACTGTTTCTGATCGCATATGACATCCGGAGGCAGTACTAATCTGCTCTAGCAAAGATGCCATGTCTGGTATAGTGGTTGCAATTAGAGATAGCACCTGTTTGTTTGAGTCTTCAGTAGTTTACTGTCATTGATCAACATTCTATCTGGCCTTAGTATGATCCAAACCTGCAAATTATAGGGGGTAGCATAGGACCATTATAAGGGTGGCTTTAATCTCTGCTATTCCTTACAGGGTGAGATACTGATTTTACTGTCTTGACAGGGTCTAATATTTGGACTTCCTCATTACAGTAGTTCTTACCCCACACATCAGGAAACATGTCATAAATTTGCAACTATAAAGTATATCCATTCCACTATACAGTCATGACTAGGTAAATGATCATAGCTGTGAGCACTTCCCTCACAAGATCTTTGCACACACTGTTTGTTCTCCAAAATGCTGTTCATTTTCTGCTTTGTGTTCTTAACTCTTATCTATCCTTTCAATCTCATATCTGAGAGACATTCCTGACTATATGAATTCCCACTTCATATACTCTTATATGATCTGTAACTCTCCGTTTTAGTATATAGCAGAGTTTTGGTTTTATAATCATTTGCACGAATATTTAAGTAATATTTATTTTACTGACTAAGCTGCAAGCTTAATGAAATAAAGGGAGGATTTTGTATTTATGTCATCTACCGTAGTACCTGGCATGCAGTAGGAATAAAAGTTATTGTTGATAAATTATTGATTCGATAGTTGATATAGAATAAAGGTGAATACATATGAATTATGGAATGTACTAGAATTTGGATTAGAAAATTGATAGAAAACCTCAAATTTTATCTTATAAAAATAGATTCTTCGGACCCTTACAATTTTAAAAAATGTTTATTAGTATCTATCTGGCACATAGTATAAATTACGTAAATAGTTTTGACTGAATGAATGTATGACACACAGATTTGATTCTACATATTTTGGCCAGACTCACATTTAACTAGCTTGAGTAGCTCAAAACCATTTTAAATTCCTAACTGGGATGGTTGTACCGTAATGGTTGTTGCTTTCAATACGCCTTTAAACATAAGACACGCATATACCAACATTTTAGAGAAATAGGAGTAACCGTATTATATATACTGTGAAATCATTCATTAAGTCAATGTGTTTACTTTTGTTCAATTTTACATATTCTCAACTACAAAACTTTTCTAATATTAAATATATTCTTGAATTAGGCTTTTATTCTATGTGTGACATTTTATATTATGTAACATGTTAGAGCATATTAAATGTAAGAACATGAATTTCTACCTCCTGATCTTTTTAATGTCCTGATAGAATTCCAAACACAAAAATTACAAAAAAGAAGTAATTTATCATTGAGAGAAATGTCTGATTCAAGGAGCTTTTTTGAAATTTAAGAAATTGAATTTTAAGAAATTTCTTATTAGGAATGAATCTCATGAATGCTTTTAAATATTGCTGAAGGATGTATGTACAGAATTTAGAATATACAATTATTTGGAAGCAAAAAAATGGAAAATCTAGAACTCTTCATCAAAAGGAATTGTTAAAAAAATACATGCATGCAATGGAATACATACCTCAAAATGCAGACTACAAGGTCGTTAGAAAGAATACAGTGGATATATGAGTATTAATAACGAAACCTCTGCAAGGATTCTTTAAGTTTAAAAAGTCTTTAAGTAAAAACGGGAAGTATAGAGCAACTCTATGTAGAATGGTATCTTCTGTGCAAATGAAACTTTCTGAAAAGATACACAAAGTTGTTAATACTTCCTAGGGAAAGGATTAGAAGCTGGAGGAAAAGTATATCATTCACTTTTTGGTTTTTGCTCTTCTTTCCTATTTGAGGTTTTATGTTGTCCCTATATTACTTTTATCATAAAAATTAATTTGAAAAATACTTTTTATTATGCTATCACTTTATGAAATAAAAACTTTAAACATCCCTGTATTTGTTAAGGGTTGAAATTTTGTATTGTTGTCTAAATTGCATTTTATTGTACATTTTATTTCTCAGGTCATTTAATATTTGATTTCCTCTGGAAGACAAAAAAAATTCAAAATAATAAGACTTCACATTGTTTTATTATTGAAAATGCGATCAATTTTTTTTCCTCACAATTATGCCACTGTTGGATCAGGTTTCAAAATCTCATGTAACAACACTCTGTTTGTGATTAACACCTATAATCTTTTGTCATGGCAACAATGATATAATAAATGCTGAAGGAAGCATTGACTGAAAACCATGTATTACTGCCAAGTGTTGGGACATTAAAAGGGAAAAGAGAGAAAAAAAGAAAAAAACAAAAATGAAAACAAAACAAAACAAAACAATAAAACAGACACTCCTGCCCATGCTTGGCATGTCATTAAGGATGCTATGTGACCTCTTCACTGCCTTTGCTAAAAACATATGTGAGATTGCCAGTGGTTCATTGATCTGGCTAATTCTCTCTAAGTATATATAGTACATATTTTAAATCAAAATTTTAAAAAATGTCATTTTCATTCAATTTATGCGCCTTCAAAATGGGGGAGCAGGAATCCCTGTGCAATGTAATTCTTTACTTATTTGCAGAACAACTGCAGAACGTTGGTCTTGTTGGCTGTCTTACTCTGCCAGGAGTCCTGTTTACCAAGGCATGGCAAGACCAACATCCTGTTTATTATTTTACTCTCATTATGTTGAAAGCAAACACTACATTATTGCTTTTGTTCCTCCATATTGCTTCTATAAGAGTGTAACATATACAAGAAACCTTTGAAATATTTCTATTGGTCATGCTAGTTTAGGAATTTAGAACCACTTTGAAATGGGAAAACTTAAGCCTCTCTCCACAAAACTTTATAATTGCAAAATGTATAAGTTTTCTGTTTGTTTGTTTGAGATGGGGTCTTGCTCTGTTGCCCAGGCTGGAGTGCAGTGACATGATCTCAGCTCACCACAGCCTCGAATTCCCAGGCTCAAGTGATCTTCCCACCTCAGCTTCCAGAGTAGCTAAAACCACAGGCATGTGCTACCACACCTGGCTAATTTTCATATTTTTGGTAGAGACGGGGTTTTGCCACATTGCCCAGGCTGGTCTTGAACTTCTGACCTAGAGCAATTCTGCCACCTTGTCCTCCCAAAGTGCTGGAATTACAGGCATCAGCCGTTACACCTGATGAAAATATACAAGTTATATAAAATTATATAAAATGTCAGATGATATATATGCTTGTATTCTATGGGAAATCGGGTCTCTGTGAAACGTGGCATCTTATTACTATGTATGTGATAATATCCAAACTCCTTTGTAGGTATATACAGCTCTTGTTTATCTAACTTACAACAATTTTGCAGTGACTTTCCAACCAGGAATGATTCTGTCCACAAGGAGACATTTGACAAGGTCTGGAGACATTTTTATTAACACATAATTATGGTGGTGGTGGGAGCATGTATCTAGTGGGTGAACAGCACGGATGCTGCTATACATCCTACAATGCACAGGACAGCCCCAATAACAAAGAATAATTAAGTCCAGCATGTCAGTAGTGCCAAGGTTGAGATACCCTGGATGGCTATTTTCTACTTACTGCCACTTTCCAAATCTTATTCAGCTTCTTCTACACATTAAACGTCTTGTCATTTCCATTCTCTCTACAATGCCCTTCCTCTTTGACCACATAATCACTCATGTTTGAAGTATTTACTTTTGGGTAACTATTCATCAGTGTTTGCATAGAACTCTGCTGAGAATGCCCCCGTTGTAATATTATGATGTTTACTAGCATATATATCCTGCCCACCAGACCTTAAGCTCCAGGTCTGCTTAAGGCAGCATATATATCCTGATTATATGCTGCCTTATATACCAGGCAGCATATATATCCAGGCAGCATATAATACCAGGCAGCATATATATCCTGTCCACCAGACCTTAAGCTCCTTCAGGGCTTCTGAAATGCTAGTGCCTGGTAGGCAGTAGCCACTAAATAATATTTGTTGAATGCTAACTGAATAAAAATAAATTTTTAAGGTTAAAATATATTTAAGTTTTGTTTGATGTTTTCATGAAAGAGGGATGGAAATGCCTTAACCAGTTATTTTTGTAATGAATCCAGGAGGGTGGCTATGATGAAACTGGGGGGGAAATGACCTATTATAGGAAATAAAATTTAGGTCACAACAAAGGGATACTCTGCTTGGAAGTTAAATCAGGCCTTATGCAGTTGCAGGTGCTTTCATTATGCAGAAGATGTAAAATACAGTGATTGAGTGGCACTTTCTCAGCAAGGAGATGATACAAGAACAGGTCATAGAATCTTAATTGACTTCAACTATTTCAAGCATTCTGCTATCCTGTAGTCATTTTAGCCTGACTTCTGCATAATTGCATCCCATCTCGGCAGGGCATAGTAACCGTGGAAGCTTCTCCAGGACTGAAAGTTTTTAAATGCTGGTGAGTTTGTGGAGGTGCAACTGAAACTCCTTCTCTCCATTCCTCACCCCGTGGCACATATTAACACGATGGCCCTCTGTCTTCACCTTTCTCTGTGAAGTGCTATCACTCCTTCAAGTCATTAGGTTGCCCTTTGCACTAGAGTAAATTCCATCGTATGATGTGTGAAGGGATACAGTATGTATCCCTTACGTATGGTGTCTCCAGTTTCTCTAGAGCATGGGTCTATTTTCAGTTTCCCCTGCAATGCTGCATACATTGGACTTAACAGAACATGTGGTCTGAGTTCAGGCTCTGCTGTTCGTCAACTAAATGGCGCTATGCATAGTACTTATTATCTTGGGTTTCAGTTTCTTTACCCGTAAAATGAAGCATTGGAATAAATTATCTCTAAGGACGCTCATGGACTGAATCTCCTTTAATTCTATGATTACTATTGATTAAGGAAATCTCTGCTCATATCTTCCATGTGCACATAAGGGATTTTATCCTGGCATGACCCTCAGCCTACTTGATGTTTAAACAACTTATCATCAGACATTACTGAGAACTTTACTAATTTAAGTCTACTCAAATGAATTTGCATTGAAATCGTGACCAAGACCAAGAGAGACTTGTCAATTCCCTTCAATAATCAAACAATAAATGCTTTTCCTTAATTTGGAAGCAGCTTCCTGCTTCTTGCCCTGTCTCTAGCCTCTGCAATCCATATTGAGGGAGACTGGCTAACAGAGAGACGCTGCTGTCCCTTGTCTGTCTAGCTAATAAATCCAATCTCCCTGTGAGCCTGTTGTGAACTTTGGTTATACTTCCACAGGATAGGGTCAAGAGATATTAAGCTTAATGAATAGAAAGCTACACATTTCCTGTATTGGGATTTTTTAATGCATTATGAACCATTTAGTCTTTTTTGGCTGCCTACACTTAAAGAAACATGAATTCTGGGAACAGGAATGGAGCTTCTAAGCATAGATTCTAACCTGAGGTTATTATTGTTAAATGTCTGCTAATTCTCCCTATGTATAGTGAATAGAATTCATGGTTAGAATTTAAATTATCAGTTCCTGTTCCTACCTGCTCTGATAACTTGTACAAAGAGATAATTAGCCTCATAAAGGTAATTGATAGCTTATGCCTAAACTCATGCCTGGTCAAGCCTTCTCCTTCTATGTACAAAACCACTTTTAAGGGACAAGGAATTGTTAATTAAATAACATCTTAAGTAAGTGAAAATATATATATAATGTTACCTTAATGACTATGCTCCATAAAATTTCAAAGGCAACCACACAAACATATAGAGAATTCTCTTAATGAATATTTTCACATTTAGGTTAAGCCTACTAAGATTCTCATAGGAAGTCAGATAAGCGACCTAGTTTTAATATGAAAAATATTTCAATGTATTTTAATGGTAATCTGTATATAATTAATTATCTACCTAAGGTGTGTTTTAATTATTTTTCCTAAAATAGACCTTAATCTGACATCAATATTTTTATGTTTCCGTAATGGCTGCATTTGGGGAAATAACTATTTGAGACATAAAGCAATATCTAAATAGGAATGGACAGGCATCCACAGGGGCAAAAACTTGCACCAGCCTGAGCTCAGGATATCTTTCAAATGTAACCAGCCAACACTGTTAATAAGTAGAAGCAGTGGAGAACCATGCAGTGTTCCTACACACAACAAAAAATAGAGATAAGTGACAAACCTACAGATTGAAAGGTCAACAGGCTATCTTTTAGGTCAGGCAAAGGATGCATACAATTAGTGCTGAGGAAGATTAAGTATTTGAGGCTAGGACAATAACATCCATATTTAGACCTTCTTGTAATTCATCCTTCAGTTCGAAGACAATTTTACATGCATACACACACATACGTACAAACATATACATTCACACACACACCCACATGTCAAATTTCAAAGTTTTGAATCATTATGAAGTTTTATTGAAGGCATTTAGTACAATGTAACTGAAATAACTGTTGGCATAGTCGTGATGTTTTGGAATACTTATATGACCAAAGGGGTGGAGCTGTAGGTCATATCAAGAAATGCTAATTAGATTTGGACTATAAATTGTTCCCATCAGCCACATTGACCATACAGCTGTGACTTTTCAGTTAGGCTGTTTTATTTGGTTTATTTCTTGTCCAGGACAGCCAAAGAATGAAGTAATTTCAATTGCATAAATTTGACTTTCAGGGGATGCAGTCACTAAATGCTCATCTCCAGAATGAATCTTTAGCTTGCAAAGCTAAATATAAATGAAGAGAAAATATGCGTCTCGAAATGGGACAAAACAAAGATATTTTCCAATATTAACTGCATAGTCAGTCTTGTTTTCATCCTTTCATGTTTATCCCCATTATCACATTTCTCAAAATATGACATTCAGTTTTTATGATCCATTGAACCAACTATTTGGAAGACTACCAAATATTAACAGAATAAATTCAAGACTTAATTGTTTTTCTGTTTCATCTTCTGTCCAATGGAAAACCTTAGAATGTATGTGTACATGTATCTATATTTACATATGTCTTCTGTTAGCAATTTACCATTCTTAAAGTTTTGCTTATTTTAATCTGAAAACTCCCTTCTTGTATGTGCATGTATGATACATTTTTGATATTCAAGTATTTATAATTAAAAGTATTATTCTGAACATTAATAATCCAAATCAACACTGCCATAATAATACTGTTTTTTTATTAATAATGTAAGCCTACAGTTATAATTTTAACTCTCAATTTTGTACAGATAGTGATTTTTGTATCAAAAATATATTCTTAACAATAGAAATTGAAAGAAAAGATACTTTCATTTAATAGACTCTTCATATCCTGATAAGAATATTAATTGATTCTGAGATTGGACAAGCATTTAAATACAGTGAAAATACTAAGTTATAAATTAACTCTTCATATTTGAACCTGAGATTGTTAGATAATTGAACATTTTTTTTTACCAAGTATAATTTTAATTTAATTTTGACCCAAATAACTACATTTCCACTCAAGGAATAGTTTTCTTTTCCTTTTTTTAAAAATTTGAACTCCACTATTTGCTTACCTCTATAGAGTTTAAAAATTTAAACAAATCCAAATTGCTTAAGCTACCTAGGAAGATAACGTAAAAGTCAGTAATAATGCATAAGGACTACTTAACCCAGCTATGCAGTAATGCAAAAAATATGACTAAAACATGCATCAATGAAACCAGAAATTGAAAGAATCAGTTAAAATAATGGAACCTTTTAGCCCAAGCACACTATCTGTAAAGTAATTTTATCATGATTATTCTAGGTCCCTCCACCTGAAATCACTTATCTATATTCATTGAAAGAAAAGCCAAGTGCATTATCTGAAGGGCCCAAGTGGATTCATATTTATTTTTCCATTTTAGTTTAGGCCCATTGATTTTTATTACTGGCAATGTTGTTTTAATAACATACCACAGCAGATTTTTAAAACACAACATTATGATGTAATGAATTTGATGTTTGCCTTTAAAAATCACTAATATATCCACAGGGTTGTTAAAAATATAAAATAAAATAAAAATTCTTAAGACAAATATATTTCTGAGGAAGAATTACTTATTTAGCTATATAAGCTAGATGACTGGTGAATGGAGGCTATACTCCTCTGATTTCAGAGTGGGAAGACCCGATCTGGAGTATTGTTTGCATTACTTGGTTTCCCATTTTCAGATAGTTATTCGCAAGCTAGGGTGCTCATAAAAGGGGATGAGAGACCAATTATGATTTATACATTACACCTCACAGAGGATAATCGAAGCCAGTGAGTATGTGCAACTTGGAGATAATATCAGTGGAAAGAGCCTTAGGGAGATTTCTTCAAATATGTGAAAGGCTAACATGGAAAAGAATTAATAGATTTCTTTCTTTATAGATGTCTCAAACCTCTAATCACCAAATGGACTTAGATCAATATAATAAGGAATATTCTAACAGTGATATCCAGCAGGAAGCGTGCTTCAAGGGAAGAGATGGGTTTCTTATACTGAATTTTCCTCTGTTGTGGATGTGATAAGGGGATTTCCTAGATGATCTCTTAAAATCTCTTCAAACATGGAGGCCAGGCATGGTGGCTCAAGCCTGTAATCCCAGCACTTTGAGAGGCCAAGGTGGGCAGATCACTTGAGTTCAGGAGTTTGAGACCAGGCTGGGAGGCATGGCAAAACCCTATCTCCACAAAAAAATTTAAAAATTAGCCTGGTGCAGTAGTGTATGCCTATAGTCCCAGCCACTCAGGTGGCTGAGGCAGGAGGACCACTTGAGCCTGGGAGGCAGAGGTTGCAGTGAGCAAAGATCATGTCACTGCACTCTAGCCTGGGTGACAGAGCAAGACATCATCTCAAAAAACAAAAAAAAAACTGATGTAATCCTCCCTTTTTTTAATATCTGAAATTATATTGAAATAAAAGGGGCATTGTGTACTGAGTTGCTCCTTTTGCAAACATCAGTTTGTTGACCAGAGCATTGGTCAACAAAGGGTAATGAGCCCACCCCATGGCTATGTATGACAATCAATCCTTTGGGATGGGGCAAGAACACATTGAAACTTCTATTGGGGTTTATTTTATTGACTTTTCTGTTTTTATATATTTTGATGATCAATATAATATTAGTGCAGTTAATTATCATTATAATTTATAAATGAATGCTTAAAGATTTTAAATGTCAAATGTAAATATGTAACCTTTTTACTGATAGGAGTATGAAATAAAAGTAAACATTTGGGGACCACTTCAATGAAGTTAAAGCAGAGGAAAGTTCGTTTAGAATAAGTGCACTGGAATCTTTTATATCTATGACAGAAATAGAGAACAACTCAAAGAAAACTTAACCTTTAGATATTTATGTTGGTCAAGTTCATGCCAATAAAGCTATGCTAAGATTAAGAACTGAAAGTATATTGGAAGAACAGGCCTTGTTCGCCATATTAATGTTAATAATTTCATACACCGTCACAAAATTAATTGTGTATGTAAATTGGGATGCCGTAATAATGGCATCATAGGTGAAGCACTACGCTCTCACATCTAGGGTCATGCTACATCTAACCCAAGGTTTTAACCACAATTAGTTTAGTGGTTTGGGGTTATTACCTGCTAAGCAGTAGTTCTTCATTAGAATGAATATAAAGCACATAATTTATCACAATTAGGCTTAATTGGCTATGTTAGTCTCTGTTCAGTAGATGCCAAGAACAGAGACAGCATGGACAAAAATTCTCATCTCAATACCCAGAAAGGACAGTTTTAGGTCATTTATTGCCAAGTTCTGTGATGGATGTGGTCTAACTTCACTTTAAAGTACTCAGACAGAGGGCATTCATAGCTAACAATACCATGTTTTATTTTATCTTCCTGAGAGTTATTTACTTTATTTACTTACCCCAGCTTCTTCCTTTTTTCTCATTCTTTTCCGGTGCTATTTTTTCCTTCCCCCACTTTCTCCCCCTCATACATGCATATAAACACACACACACACACACACACACACACACACACACACACACACACACAGTTCTGAGGTCAATCAGGAGGCTCCAATCAAGCAATGGGTACACAAGGAGGACTATAACAGAAGGATATAGAATTTGCATGAATAAATGCCATTCTTACTTTTATATTGGATTCTGAAAGAATTTTTGTATGTAGAGGATAAAAAAAGTGAGGAACCGTTTTTACCTAAATGTTTCAAAAATATCCTTTCCAATATGCACCATTTTAAATTCAGAGACTATTAGAAGAGAGAAAAACAATCATTTTTACTTCATAATATTGAGAGCTCTTGGCAGAGTTGTTAGAAGCACTGTAATCTATTGTGCAAATGATGCTGAAATTTTGTATCATCTCTATGATCAACGAGTGTTTCTAGAGTACTTAGAATCAAGAGAAAGCAATGAAACAAATTAATAGATGAGAGGTATAGATTTGCCTCATCCACAGGGAAACATATTTTTAAGTCACAATGATTAACAGATCTAGACCCATCATATAGTTTAAAAAAGTGTTGATTTCTCCTTCAGGCTTACCTAAGAAAAATTACGAACATGAGTTTATAAAAGCAAACATATTGGTAATAAACTGAGAACAGAATGACAAAATAACTTTAAAGCCAGAAAATCCTGATCAAAGTTATTCGGTAAATATGTTATTCAGTAGCTATGACACAAATTGTTCCTAAATATAAACCAGAAGAGTATAAAAGTATTTCATTGAAATACTTAATTATTTAATATGTTGGGGTTTTTGGGGGGTTGGCTGGTTTATGTGCTGTTGTGTGTTCATGTACATTAGACCAAACATACAAATAGATTATGTGGACTTCTGCCCTTAGTGAATATTATGTTTGTATGTAAAGGTTATTTTCATCGACTTTGCATCATAAAAATGGAATTATTTTGATTCTTTCTGTTTTAGTCCACTCCCACCATTTAATTTGGACATTAAATTCCCTGAGTATAAATATGACAGTAACATAAATAAAATAGTAGAACTAAAAGTAAATTGGCATATACAATGTTTTATGCAGAAAGTATTATTGCAATTACTAAATTTTCCTGTAGTTGTGCTCTAAAATATAAACATGCAAGAGTCTTAATTTTATTTCCATTGTAAGTGGTAATTGTTATTGCTTGAGGTGAATGATAATATGTAGTAAACAAAGAGCCCAGATTTCTATCAAAGCTGAAAATCCACTGATGTGAGCAAAAATGAATGGTCTTGTTTTAAAACTGAAAATCTTATGAATGGCCATAAATGTGTCTTTTAGGTAACAATCAATGTAGTGAGTATCTTATTTTCTGAAAATGTGCTTGGAAATTTATTGAATTATTGTTATTGAGTTGTTCTGCTAGGATTTGTGAGCCCATGAGTGGAAGGAGGGTGGTTCTTGTCAGGAATTGAAATACATATGAAGAAAACTGAGGATTTTATTACCATTTAGCTTCTTTTAGGACTACTTAAGAGGACTGATACTCCTTAGCATTGAAAACAAATGGTGTTCTCTTTAGTTATTGGATGCTGCATTTAAGAATCTCTACAAAGATAAGCACTCAGCCTTGGCAATATAAAATCTGAAAGGAGCAACTCACAGGTTATCAGAAGAAAAGAATGAAACACAGAATTTTATCTGTTTATTTATCAGTCCACCTACCTGAAATTATTTAGATTATTTAAAAAATTAAAATCAAACATGCATGATCATCTTAGCACTATCATGTATGTTGAAATAAGGTTTATAACGCTTTGAACTTTACCCCTTCAGGTTACTCATTGGTGTTCTGAAACATATGCATACAATATTCAGGTTAGAAATCATTGAGAAAAAAGAATATTTAATTTTTAATGAGTATGCCTGTCCTTATTGTCTAGAAATAGTCACTATAAAGACGTTGATGTGCGTGCAAAAGCTTGACCTTCAACATGAGCTGCCCAGCACTCACATATGCGTACAAGCCCTTGTCAGTTAACAAAGAGGATCTGAGATAAAACTCCTGAAACAAAGGTACTACCAGCTGAAGTGCAGACAAATTTAGGAACTACGAGTAGGGTTGATCTAGTTTTTGAAATGATATTGAGCTCTTAAGGAAAATGAATAAGTGGAAAATGAATAGTTTATACTTCAGAGAAGCCCTGACAATTATAAACAGTATGAATCCACAAAACACATAAGTGGAAAATGACTATGATGATATTAAAGAAAATCCCCAGAGTTCCTTTTTAGTCTTTTTGGTTTGATTCCTTTTATAAATTATTAATATTTTTATTAATTATAAAAGTAATTTTTGCCATAAGAAAAATAATGAATAAGAGAAAAGGTAACATTTCACCTAGTTACATGCTAATCCCAATCCTCACAATAATGTTGACAAGTTGGTATTCTTTGGACATTTGCATGTGCCTATTTAAAAATATGCATAATTTATAAATGTAATATAAATATATACAGAAACATATATGCACATATATATAATGTAACAGGTGTCCCTTCAGCCTGATTGGTCCCATGGCTAGTAGACTTGTGAGATTTCCTTAATTATCTGCAAATAAAATGGAAACCCCATTTCCTACAAGGAAGTATGTAGTGACTTCCCACAGGAGTCACTATTTTTTTCAGTGAAGTGCCGCATGACAGGGGACAGGGATAGGATGATGTAACAGTCCGTGATTATTGTAAGTGACATTTTTTGTTCTTCCAGGTATACCCATACTTGCACACACATCACACCCAGACCTATACACATACACTTTTAAAAATACCCCTAAATAATGGTGCATGTCTGTTTCTGCTTCTTGCTTATTTCCCTCAATACATTTTGGACAGTTCTAATGTCAATACATGCAAAGCTTTTTATTTCTCTGACAGACCAGTGTGAATTATTCCATTGCTATAATGTACCAAAATGTATTTTCACTTTCCCCTTTTGATGATATCATGCCATTATTCCACAATAAAAAAACTACATACCTAACTATACATCTATCTATCTGTGTAAATATATAATATAGTCCTTTACCCACTCATTCTTATATATCTGCAGAACAAATTCCTAATATGGGATTTGACTGAAGTATACACAACTTAAATATTTTTAGGTATGAAGACTGCCGTTCCTTTGTTCATTTGCCAGTGCTGGAGTTTATCATTCCTTTAATTTACTTGATCTAATAATGTGGAATATGTTATGGTTTCACTTCAGAATTCACAGTGAATATATTTGCATATGGTTACTGGCCATTTCTCTCCTTAAATATATTTTTGCCCATTTCTTATATAGATTGTTTTATTGACTTATAAAACTATTTTATACTTTATTAATATGAGATCTTTGATTCATGAACATTTTCTTTTAGACTGCCATTTGTCTTTTTAATGTGTTTATGATATCTTTCATCCACATGAGATGTATTGTTTTATGTTATTTTATTTTTACTAAAACTTGTGGTATGTTACACATTATGTTGAGAAATGCCCTCTCTACTTAAATATTATTTTTAAAATGTCTCCTGTATTTTCATAATTCTTTCATAGTTTGTTTGCTAATTCTTGGGCCCTTAATTGTTCTAATTTATTGTGGCAGTGGTGTAAGATTGGACTTTACTTGGGTTAATATATTTAAAGTATTTAGAAAAGTTGTTGGGACATTAGAAACTCTTTGTGAATGTACTTTAATTTTTATTTACAATTCTGGATCAGGGTAAGTTGCAACCCCTTGAAGCACCTGCTCTGTGTGTACTGCCTTCACAGGAGGTAGGACTACATACTGGTTGGACACCGAATGAAAATAAGCACCTAGATTCTAGAACTTTTTATCCAGTGACTAATTTGTAACCCCAGTAATGTAACTTGGTTCTCTAAGCCTCAGTTTCCTTCCTGAGAAGCTGAGAATCAATCCCCTTATCATTTCTCAAATTGTTCTCTCACAAGCACTGATTCTATAGGGTGTTTGTTTACTTGAAGAAAATAGAAGTGAAATACATTAGAGAAATGCTGAAAGCTAAAGTAGTGGTGTGTGTGTGAGAGAGAGTTTTGTTTTGCTTCTCACTGTGAGCCTTCCCAAAGTCATAAAGATTACCTGTGTTGTGAATCTACGTGTGTGATACAATATTCTCTAAACTTCTCTAACCACATATCCTTTATTTTCCCCTCAGAACTTCTCATAAAAATTAATATCTTAGGGACTATATTTTTTGTGAACAGCAGAGTTAGATCATCCCTAAGTCCCTTTTCTTCTCTAATGTTTTAAGAACCTCATATGTTCTGACGCTAAGCCGTGCTGATAAGCAGATCTTGATTTCTCAAGTCACTCCACAGGATACACATTATTAACACCCATTTCCAACAATTACACTGTTTCTCATGATGGCCCCACGTACTCATGTATTCATTCACAGTGTTATTACTTCTATTGCCAGGTGCCAAGGTGCGGAGGACTCAGAGATACGTAAAACCCGGTGCCTTCCCTTAGAGTTTTAGTACCTCTGTAGTGTGTTGGGAGCACAATTTATTTCTTAGTTTTAGAGGCATATCTACCTTATAGAATCAACTACTCAATAACTTGTGTGTATGAAAGGTGCATGATATTTTAATATTGCAAGATGCTAAAGAGATTGCTTGTTATTTTTTAGATAATGACTATCTTCACAGTGTAAGAAGTATTTGTGCTTTGAATCCTGATAGCCTCTAAACTGAGACTTAAGTTGTTTCACTGTCAAATTTGCTTAAAATAGTAATATTTTCATAGCTCTGTATTTAGTATAGCTTGTGGAAATTTATTATATACATTTTTCTGAATGCTTATTGAAAAAGTAAAGCATGCTATTTATTGAAATATTAGTTATTAAAAAAGCAAAAAGTCATATGCTCAAGGAACGATTCTATAGATCTAATTTGTGACTTAATTATTTTGAGATAAAGTATAAAACACCCAATTCCTTTTATAAATTATTACTTAATTCCTTTTATAAATTATTGGGTATAAAATACCCAATTCCTTTTATAAATTATTACTTAATTATTTTGAGATAAAGTATAAAATACCCAAAGCAAATCTAAATAAATTTGTGCAGCAGGTTTAGCATTCCTTTTGTGATTATTGTTGAAACTCTAGCAGGGTAATTAACAGATTGAAAACTATACTATTGTTTTGTACATTTTCAAAAGAAATTGAAGCAGTGTATTAGATGGAAGTAGTAGCTATAGGCTACAGCTCTCTCTCTCTGCTGTTGGATCTGTATATCACTAACTGGAAATAAAATGACCCATTGAGGGAATACCATTTCCTCTGGATTCATATCTATGCCGTACTTACTATTATTAATCGGCCTTAAATTGTGCTTACATTTAAAATAACCTATTCTGCAAGTAGAAAAACGAAAAACACATAGAAAAAAATAAAATGGAAAATTCTATGTTGTCAGGTAACAGGAGCAGAATTATAGGACTGTATTATTTTAAGGCGATCTTCTAATACTGTATCTAGACACTGCAATATCTCCTGCAAAACTGGAGATTTGCGTGAGACTTGGTCATCTAACTGTGAAAGCTGAGGACCAGAAACAAATGTGTAAACTTGACCTTTCCCCTGCCTACTAGGAGCATGTTTTGAATTCTTACTATAGTCGTGAATGAGTAAATGCAGAAAACGGGACAGAGAATCTGCTTCCTGCCATATTTCCCACTATTGTAGGAACTGAGAGAGTTTCTTCCACAGGTCCTTGTGACCACTGACTCCAACTTCTGGGTCAAGCCATCAGACAAATGCTCTCTGCAATTTAATGATCTCTAGTGAATGTCGATTGACTTTCTAGTTTTTGATCACCAAAGGCAAGTATAATGTGGGTACACTAAAATTCCCTTACTAAAATATTTTAGAAAATTTGTTCTAAACATTAGCACTTTCTGGCCCACTGAGGCAAAGAGAGGAGGAGTCCCCAAAGACAAATAAAATAGTAAATCAATTTAGACCCTGGGAGATTGACTGGCTTATAAAGTCCTATCTTGGCAATTTCAATGGTCTGAACAAAGTCCACAAAACAAGCCTGTTCCTGCCTCTATGGCTTACATACGTCCTCAAAAAGAGCAACTTGCTGATGCATTGTAACATGAATTACCTTAGTACATTTACATTAAAATGTGACATGATATCAAAAGATTATAAGATTGCATATCTTTGGCATACTACCTGGAAAAAAATTGTGGATAAGTGTCATGTTAAAATCTTGTTCTGTCCTGAATATAAGCTGAGTGTAATCACAAATGACAGCTGAAAGAGGATAGAAAACCGTCTTGACACCTAAGTGATGATATTGTTATCTGTATTCTGAATAATTTTACTTATAACAGGTATTGCTCTGTAAGTTTGTCTTATGATCCATGTTTTAATTCTGATGAGAGAAGAACGTTGGAGTTGAATATCATATTCCTTCACATTTATTTTCCCTAATGTTAATATTGCTTCATCAGTTTTCTTCCTGTTGGTATAACTATAGTCATCTCTTTACTGTAAAATTCATTCCCCATGCCATCTTGCTAAGGTTTGTTTTCTATAAATCCTGTTTAGATGTTTTTTATTTTATGGGTATTTCGAAAAATCTTCATCTTTCAAAAAGCAAGTATCATCTGTTTATATTTATTATCATTACTGATATTAGTGACCATTTATTTTATGGAGATATATATGTGTTTATACACTCTTTCCTTATTTTCTCTTGTCCTGTCCTACTTTATATTGGATTCATGTTTCTTAATTCTCTTTACTGTTTCAGTAGTTTGAAAGCTATATATTCTATTTGTAGTCTTTCTAGGTTTAACCTTAATGTGTTCACTTAATTTACAGAGCTATGGTAGATCAAAATCACTACATTACTACAAAATATTGTTGGAAATGTAGAGTTCTTTAGCCTTCAGGTTAGCTTTTAGCCTTTCTCTTTTTCACTCCCTGTCTTTGCCTCTCAGCTTTCAGATACTATCCTTATTGGTTTTCTAGTTCTACTTTAAAATATTTTCCTATATTTATCCTTTCCTTTAACAATGTTCATTTATTCACATTAATCTATAAATTGAATAATGAGGTGGTCACAACTGCTGCATATGTTTTAGCCCTTCATTTTTTTTTTTTTTTTTTTTTTTTTTTGAGACGGAGTCTCGCTCTGTCACCCAGGCTGGAGTGCAGTGGCGCAATCTCGGCTCACTGCAAGCTCCGCCTCCCGGGTTCACGCCATTCTCCTCCTGCCTCAGCCTCTCCGAGTAGCTGGGACTACAGGTGCCCCCCACCATGCCCGGCTAATTTTTTGTATTTTTAGTAGAGACAGGGTTTCACCGTGGTCTCGATCTCCTGAGCTCGTGATCCGCCTACCTCGGCCTCCCAAAGTGCTGGGATTACAAGCGTGAGCCACCGCGCCCGGCCAGCCCTTCATTTTTATTTGGCTTCATTCTCACTAAAGCTCATCCTTTAGAAGTTTCTTATGTGCAGGTCTGTAAATAGTAACATATCTTTGTCTTTGAAAATGTCTTTAGTTAGCCTTCATTCTTTTCAATGCTAGTTGTGCAGGGTATGGAATTCAGGATTGACAGGTAGAAAATTCTTTTCCTTTGGAATTATTAAGGTATTATTTCATTATATTTACCTCTTATTATTGCTGATGATAAACCTGCTGTCAATCTGTTCACCATTCCTTTACAGATTATATGCGTTTTTCTTTTCTATGGCTTTTAAAGATTTTTCTTTATGTTCTAAAAGTTCACCATGGTTTCTCTAAATGTGATTTGTTAGCTGCTTTAAATTTGGCTTACTACTTCAACTTGAAGACTTATGTCTTTCTTCCACTCTGGAAAATTATTAATCATTTTCTATGTGATTACTGCTTCCCTTTAATTCTATCTATCCTTACCCTTTGGAATATTTTATTAAATGTATATTGAATTGATTTGTATAGTTCTGTTTATCTTAACCACACTTATTTCCCCCCTTTTAATTTTCTGCATTCTGGGTGGTTATCTTGAATTGGAAGTTTCTGGAACTTTTCTTTCTCAGTAATGTATTTTTTAAGTTTTTTAAAGTTATATTTTATTTAACATATATAGATATTGGTAACAGAAGAGAGGCCATTTTTTTTTATTTTTATTTTTTTATTTTACTTTAGGTTTTAGGGCACATGTGCACAATGTGCAGGTTTGTAACATATGTATCCATGTGGAGAGGCCATTTATGTTAGTTCAGTCTGCCATTATTTTAGATTTAGTTGAATTCTGTATACAAAGTTTTGACACAAAATATGTCTTTATACTATGCTGAGACAACATCTAAAGCTTCTCAGGAATAGCAAAACTCTTTCAATTCCTTGGTCAAAAAAGATCAACCTGGCTTCGAATGTGCTGGAAACATAAAATGGCTACAAAATTACAGGGCACATGTACTATTTTCTTTTTAGTGTAGCTTAATTGTGACTGTGTGTGTGTGTGTGTGTGTGTGTGTGTAGATACATGCATGTGCACAGAAAGACTGATTTCTTTCCAAACTTTAATTAATTGAAGAGATGTAGATTATACAGCCCATTTATTTACTTTTCTTCTATACACGTTTTGCTTTTCTACCAACTTCAGTTGTTAATATTAGACTGTTTTCTTAATCTGTGTTGCTTTTTTATCTCCTTCTTAATTACTTTTAGAAAATTTCTCTTTTTTACTCCCTATCTTTGCCTCTCTATTCAATATATTTTTTAAAAGTTTCCTAAATTTTGACTCTTTGTACTTGTTACAAATTATATATACATATTAAAACTGTCAACATAGTACCAGAATAATAACAAGCAATGCTATTATCATCAAAACCATTGAGAATGCCTTTAAATTTTATTTAGAATATCAACAATAGTTAATTGGCTAATGCACTCATTGAAGGAGAGCCTATTTTCTCTAAAATATTTTACCAGTAGTGGGAGAAGTAGAACTGCCACATGGCTTCTAAGGTTTTATAGACAACTCCCTTGTTAACCTCAATCATTTGACTTTAGACTTTTGTGAATTCCTTTTTCCGTCTTTCTTTTTTCACTTTATTTTGTTTAGATGCTGGTTTGATTGAGGTTAATAAAAAAAAAAGAAAATAAGAATAGTGGTCAAAACCAAAAGGAATTAATGTGCATCTTCTGTGTAATTAAAAGTTGAGGATATCTCAATATTTGCATGTAACAATATTAAATTCTAGCACTAACCCATAATATTTCAGCTACATTGTAATGTTTAGGGATCTTAAAAATACATCCATTTTGGAATAAATCTATCATCTACAGTCTTAGCTCCGTGAGGGGATACAGCTTCTAAAAGGATTATCTACAAAGTTTGGAACATAATACGGAATTGAGAGAATTGTTAAAGGGAAGAGAAGGAAGCAGAGTATGCACAATGAGAAATAATATACTGTTTGAAGAAAATAAAAGCACCAAAATATAACAAAATTCTCAGTCTTTTTAGTCATTTGAGCTTAGCTTTAGAGAGCAGTCTTACTTTGTTGTTAATTTGTTTGAGTTTTTAAACCAGACTTACTAATTTAAATATTAGTACAAAAATATTGTAACAGCCTATGCATATTTGAGAATATAAACCTCTCAACCTTTTTTCAAGTACAAACCTCTCCTACCCAACAAATGCATCACATTCTTCATACAAAGTTCCTAATTTTAATTCTTGTTCACAGCTTTGTGAACATAGCTTTCAGATTTACTAAGTCTACAAATAGTTACAGATATACAATAGGTAATGCCATTTATATATCTCTCAGGCTGCCTGACCCCAGTAATCTAGAACAAGTAATTTCAAAAACAAGCATTCTGACAGTTCAATATTATAATTTATTTTTATGCCAAATTTTAAAAATATTTTTGACTTTGTAATACTGTATGCTTATTCAGGACTCTAGAGAAAATAATTCCATTCGCAAAACAATTCCTACAACGTTTTTATATGTACTTTGATGTATATCTCTATTGAGTACCACATCAGAGAAAATATAGAATGTGAATTCTGTATTATGACTTGCAGAGATCACAAAATACTCTGACATATGATTGAAATCTGCCTAATAGCAGTAAAATGAATCTTAGGAAGAAAATCTTAAGCATTTATTCCACAACTCTGCAAAACAGCTTCACACTGAACCTCTGAGCCTGAAATGTGAGAAAATAAAGTGATTGAAGCCTGTCAGCAAAGAAAATCAGCCAGCAGAGTGATGATTCCCCAGACAAGAAAATTGAAACAAGTATCTCTACTGCATTAAATCTGAATCAGTTACCATTCAAAAGGAAGAAATTTTTAGATAAAGCTGAGATTTACATGAATTAAAAAACTAAGTGTGTGTATGTGTGTGTGTGTGTTCCATTTATTTACCTAACAACCTAAGTTTAAAGAATAATTCATAATTGAATAACATAAAATAGCCCAATGAAGTATAATAAAAGAGAACATTTAATTATTGCCACTACTACTTTAAAATATTTGCGCTCTATTTCAACCAATTATGTGCATACACATATGCACGTTTTACTGTAGCAAGTGAAGTCTTGGTTGCCTTTGGATCCCTTAATGCTTCCAAGATAAATTCTAAACCTCTTAACCTGCCAATAAAAGTCTTCTACCATCTGTCGCTATTGTATCACTCCCACATTATCTCCTATTTATTCCCTACAACATAACACCTGTTCCAGCCACTGTTGTTTTCATCCTGTCCCTCAAGTGTTCTACCACCTTCTACTCCATGTGCCTGTGCATCGCCCTATCTCTTTACCTTTTCCAATGCCTTCTTCCCTCCTCCCTTCCAATTATTTAAAGAGGTAAGTTTGTGCTATCTCATGGTACCTTTCTTAACTTATTCTGCCTCAAATTAACACTTTTCCCTGAACTCCCATAGCATTTAACTATAAAGTTATACACATGCCTGTACAGGGCTATTACTAAATGTGTTAAAGATTGCTTTGTGTTTTTATTGTGATTTAAGATGTTATTGCTTTTCTAAGTTGTCTAAACATTGTACTCATTTTTATTGTGCTTGGATTTTGATTGGTTTCAATCCAAAATATGATCTTTAGAAATGTCTAAAACGTCTATTTAGCTATTTGTAACCTCTAAAGATAGTAAGGTTGGTGCAGGAAATCATTTGAATGGCACTTTGTTTTGTTTTGTTATGTTTTGTGACAGAGTCTTACTTTGCCACCTAGGCTGGAGTGTAGTGGCATGATCTCGGCTCACTGCAGCCTCCGTCTCCCGGGTTCAAGTGATTCTATTCTCATGCCTCAGCCTCCTGAGTAGCTGGAATTACAGGCCTGTGTCACCATGCCTGGATAATTTTTGCATTTTTAGTAGAGATGGAGTTTTGTCACGTTGGCCAGGGTGGTCTTGAACTCGTGACCTCAAGTAATCTGCCTGCTTCAGTCTCCCAAAATGTTGGGATTACATGTGTGAGCCTGGCCTGAATGGCATTTTTAATTTGATGATTTCAGAGTCCTTAACGAAGTAAGATATATTCTCCCATTCTTTATTACATGTTTAGGATTGTGTTAAAAAGTCATTCTTGCCATTCTTTTACTTTCATGGTAAAAATAGCCATGAATGATAAGCTTCTTTTTTTCTTCCAGCCTAAATTGTTACTTAGTGAAGATGAGAGTACAACTGATGGACTTTGATTTATTACGTCTTTTTTTCCACCAAGGCATATTTATTTCCAAATTTGCTTAATGTTCATGGTATACATTCCATCTTAATTAGATTATCATTAATTACCTAATGAGAAGAGTTTGTATGTTGTAAAAAAGCACTTACCACTAAGAAATTCCTTTGACAGGTTTGTCAAAGATCTGATGGTCGTAGATGTGTGGCATTATTTCTGAGGCCTCTGTTCTGTTCATTGGTCTCTGTATCTGTTTTGGTAGCAGTACCATGCTGTTTTGTTTACTGTAGCCTTATAGTATAGTTTGAAGTCAGGTCATGTGATGCTTCCAGCTTTGTTCTTTTTGCTTAAGGTTGTCTTGGCTATATGAGCTCTTTTTGGTTCCATATGAAATTTAAAGTAGTTTTTTTCTAATTCTGTGAAGACAGTCAATGGTAACTTCATGGGGATAGCATTGAATCTATAAATTACTTTGAACAGTATGGCCATTTTCGTGATATTGATTCTTCCTATCCATGAGCATGTACTGTTTTTCCATTTGATTATGTCCTCTCTTATTTTCTTGAGCGGTGGTTTGTAGTTCTCCTTAACAAGGTCCTTCACATCCCTTGTAAGCAGAAATACCATTTGACCCAGCAATCCCATTGCTAGGTATATACCCAAAGGATTATAAATCATTCTACTGTAAAGACACATACACATGTATGTTTATTGCAGCACTGTTCTCAATAGCAAAGACTTGGTACCACCCCAAATGCGGATCAATGATAGACTGGATAAATCTATCATTTATTCCATAGTAGATATGTAGCACATATACACCATGGAATACTGTGCAGCCATAAAAACGGATGAGTTCTTGTCCTTTGCAGGGACATGGTTGAAGCTGGAAACCATCATTCTCAGCAAACTAACACAGGAACAGAAAACCAAACACTACATGTTCTCACTCATAAGTGGGAGTCGAACAATGAGAACACATGGACAAGGGAGGGAAACATCACACACTGGGGCCTGTTGGGGGGCGGGGGCTAGAGGAGGGATAGCATTAGGAGAAATACCTAATGTAGATGACAGGTTGATGGGCGCAGCAAACCACCATGGCACATGTACACCCACGTAACAAACCTGCAGGTTCTGCACATGTATACCAGAACTTAATGTAAAATTAAAAAAAAAAAAAAGAAATTCCTTTGACAATGAACCTCAGTTTCTTTGTCTATATAAGACTGTGCTATAGAAACTACATGGTCACCTCCATTTCTAAATTGTTAGAATGCTGTCAACCTGTAAACATCATGGCATTAAGAGAGCATTTGCCTAACTGTGAAAGGGTTGTATGGAAACATAATAATACATCGCATCAATAGTTAGAAAGTTTTAACTTTTAGAAAATGATTTTATGAAAATAGCCTTTGTAACTTCATAAATAGATGAGTTAATGAAATTCTAAACATGTGAAGGTTTGCTAAAACTAAAAATGTTTTATCCCCTTTCCACTTTAGGAAAAAAATATATTAAATAAAAACAAACTTGCATGTATCAATATTTTTTTAAATCATTAACCATCCTTCTGTCCTAGGTTTAAAATCTTTATTGATGGGATCACTGTAATGTTTTACACACAACGTTTGGCTGATAGTAACTGGCAATTGGATTTAGAATCCCAATTCAAGCACAAATCCCTGGATGTCACAGGGGAACCTTGATCCTTGATCTATGGCAAATAAGTTCTTCTCCAAGTTTTATAAAAGAGGATCACTTATAGCCAACGATGACATTATATAACTCTTATGGCATGGTGCTTAGTGAGAGAGAAAGCTACTCTAAGTAGCAAAGCATTGAAAACTGAAGAGCCTCCTATAAAGTGTAAGCTACTTTTAGCATGCAGTTATAGGGAGCTGGATTTTATTTTTTTAATTCAGTAATTTAGCTTCCAAATGATAGTGTTCAGTTGTTATAAAGGTCACCTGCCCTTGGCCTCATTTCAGCTTAATTGGGACAGGTTAATCTTCTTTTCTGTTGTTCTTTCAATTTGGAATGAAACTGGGATCTCTGTTAGTACTCCTCATCCATCAAATCCTATGACCTTGAAAGAAGGCAGCGGCCCTCCTTCTCAGGAGAGAGTCTGAAAATGAGAATTAAAATAGGTCTTCTCAGTGGAGACCCACGGCAACATGTAATAAGACATGTAAAAAAAGACTCTATCACTGCAGGCATTCTGTAACATTTCTCCAAGTTACATATGGAGTCAAAAAGAGAATTTATTTAAGCTCTGAGTAAAAAAATAATAATAATAAAGAAATCAGGAAAATATGTTAAATTCTTCTAAAAATCAACTAAAATTGTCTGTGAAAATGTTTAATGGACATAGATTTTAAAATGTTTCCTTTCTAGGTATGAAACTTTCCAGGTATGAAAGTTTTAACTTTCTCGCTAGAAATATTTCCAAAAAAAGGAAGAGTAGTTATATTCGCAAAAGGTGTGGATAATAATGCACTTTTCATAATTATAAAAAATATTTTTGTTTAAACAATGAGAAGACATGTCGAAGTAACCACAGGATAGGCTGCTTGTATGATAATAAACACAAAGTGAGGATGGATATATGATGATCACTATTATAACAGCAATACTTCATACATAAGTCATTGTTTATTTCGCTATGTTTAGTTATTGAGGAAAATTGCCATGATCCCAGACCACTATGGAAAGTTTATAAAAATAAGGTGTAATGCTTCCTTTTAACTTCACAATAAGCAACCTATGTAAGAACACATGCCGAACACCAAGTAAATTACCACTTTTCTTCTAGAATTATCCAAGAAAACAACATCAGGAAGAAAAGTTAGTTTGATGCATGTCAGACTGAAGAGCTTTTCACATGATATAAGACTACAAACATTAAATAGTCCGAAAAAATGCTGAATTCATTATAATTAAAGACCATTATCTGAAAATGAAAGAAAAGACTTTACTATAGTTACATGTTTTACATGCTTCATTTTCCATGTGATTTCATGCTTCTAAAGCCACCCAGAAGGATCCCTACATCTCCAAGTTCAGTGCTGTCGTCTGTTTATAAGTTGCTCTATTTGCAAGGAAAAGTCAGAGAAGGCGCTCCAAAAGTGATTCAAAGTCTGGGGCAATTTAATGATCATTCATCGAAAGTTGTTATCTTTACATTAATATTTAGATAGCCAATCTCATCCAACCTGATATTTTATTAACTATAAAATTATCTGTGACAAACAAGTATATCCTTAACATCTGGTACAAATAAAACATCAAAAGGATAATGATTATAATATTTCATGTTTTATTCATTTTAAAAGAAAATGTTTACTTTGAAAATATTATTATAAATTTAATTGATCAAAGCTCAGGCTGAGCCAGCTGAAAAAGCATTTATATTCCAATTTTATGTCCTACTAGTTGGTGGCCTTAGATAAATTATTTAACTTATTTAAGTTTCAGTTTCTTCAAGTATATGTTTGGGGTAATAGAACATACATCACTAGATCATTGTAAGACTAAATGAGAAATTCTACTTGGTTGAAGTGAATAACAAGGTGCTAGTTACACGATAGGTGTTTGATAAATATAATTTTTAATGTTTTCAGTATTATTTTGATACTTTCATGGAATAACATGGGTATATCTTATTATGAATCTAATGTGCAGATTTTACATCTTCCAATACTGATAAAGTGAGCAACCTATTTAATATTCTTTAAAATTTTCAAGATAATTTAGAAATTTTCAAGATAAATTTTCAATAGAATTTTCAAGATAAATTAAACCGGGGTGATATACTTATACTGGAGGCAATCTCATAGCCCAGGTCAGTTAAAATGTCAATGTCAACCAAAGTAAATGTAATAGCAAAATCCTGAAATCTTGATTATATACCCCATCCTTTCTCCTTTTCCTTTTACCATTATAGCAATCTCTGCTAGTTGGAGAATCTTCTAAATCAAGATTTTATGGCAGAGTTTATAGTGTTTTGTTCCACTGGTGCAGTTCTCTAAATTTATGATGAAATATAATGGGAAAAAGTGGCTTTACCTAAATTGCTTTAGTTCAGATTGCATAAAATTTCGATTACACATGGTTACTACTCAGCCCTCTTTATGTGTATATGCTCATAGGATGCACATATATTTAGACTTTTGCTCTATTGACTTCATAATTGAAAGAAAAGGAAAAATATAATAGCTCTATTAATTATTTACATATCACATTTAATTCCACCAGATGCTGAAAAGAGCAAAAGAAACACTGATCGATGAAACTTATATATGGGCCAAGTTGCTGTTGCAGAATGGAGCTTGAAACTTGAGGCAGAGTACAGTTGTGCTGTAGCAAACAAATACACTAACATTTTGAACCAAACTCAAAATGTGCCTAGAAAATTCTATGACATAGGATCAGGTAGTTTAAGTAAAGTTCCTGTGAAGAGTGGCATATGTTTTCTTGGATAGTTTAGTTTTTATCTTTTAAGTATATTAAAGCTCAAGATAAAGCTCTATCTACCTTACAACATTGCTCTAATCTACTTATGTCAATTCTGCCCTTCGGGGACACCCACACTGCGTAACTCCAGAGACCCATATTCCCAGAGAACACCATGTGAATGGTGCCCCTGGAATTGCTCGTTGCAGTAGCCCTGCTGCTGATCTGGGTGCTCTGAATAACTTGATTGAATCTTTTCCATGATTTTAGTAATTTATCAGAGTGACTGTTGCTTTCAAAGTATTCCCTTAGGTGATTTCTTTCTTTCCTTTCTTTTTTCTTTTTGATGGAGCTGTATGCAGTTATGGTGTTACAAAGTTATAACATTGTGGCAATAAATTTTAGAGCAAATGATAAAATAAGATAAAACTCAACTAGCCTTATGAAAAATAATTCTGCTCAGCAGGGCTTCTTTTTCAGGATAGTCAAGATTTTCTTGGTAAAATGCATATAGTAATGGACCATGGTCAATATAATTATATGACTCAATCTGTATATATTCAGGAAATGAAAAATTCTCTGTTTCTAATTCAAGCCATTTTTTTTTCAGTGTTATCCTGATAATCACTGAAAATAACAAAGGTCTATTATGGTCCTTTTTTATTTTGCTAATGTAAACAACAATCATATAAAGCTATGTAGCTACTTATGAATGCATTTAAACTGGAACTGTTTCATTTAAAAACAGAAAATTCACACTCCATCTAAACTCCCTGTAGGACTCATAGGATTCCTCTTATAGATCTCATATATTGATCAGTTTCACTGGGACAGTTTTTCACAGTAAAAACCCCAGAGATCCACAATAAAGTGTAGGCTTAAAAGGAAAGAGGGATGATATGTATTTTCCATCCCTTAGTTGTGGACGCTGCACTGGCCTGGAATTACATGCTGATTAGATGTTCTTCTCCCCATCACCTCTTCTTATCTTCTTGAAGACCATAACCACACTGCATGCCCCTGAGAATAAGAGACTTCTTTGTGCTTCACTTACCTCACCCTGATCCAAGTCCTAATGGTGCAAGGATTACTCTGGAGTTACAGTTCGAGCTACTCAGGGAAATCAGGAAAGGATTCACTGGGAAAGCAAAACATAAGTTCTGAAGAATGAGTCAAAGTTAGCAAGATGGGGGCAGGTCGTGAGCAAGGGTGGTGGATGCTGTTCCTAGTAAAAGAACAGCAGGTGTAAAGGTCCACTGATGGCAGCTAGTATGACAAGGATGAGGAACCAAGGCCAGGCCACCATGGCTGCAGCTCAGAACATCAAAGGGTGCTGGTGAGAGACTAGGCAGGAGAAGACTGCAGGAGCCTGGCCAGGCAGAGCTGTGGAAGCCTCATAAAGGATTTTAATTTCTATGTTAACTCAAGGTAAATAATTCAAGCAGGGTGGTGACATGATCAGCTCTGCCTTTTGAATGGAACAGTGGAGCAGCACTGTGGAGGAATGATGGGAGTGCTTTCCAATCAGGGGGCTTTGCAGAAGACTAGACAAGACGATGATGAAGGTGAAAACAGATGAGGGAGGTGTCAGGAATAACTTCCAGGTTTTATTGTAATTATAATTAGGAGAGGCAATTAGGTGAATGTATTGAACACACACCACACATGCACACACACACACACACACAAAGAAATAGTAAATCAGAGCAATAGTAAATCTTTTCCCTGATCTTCCAGATGATTACTGGGCTTGTAATTAGGGGAATTAGGGAGATTTGGTGAATCCCAGCTTTAAAATATAATGAAGGTGTTCTCCAAGCTATATAGCAAATGATCTCATGTATGAAATTGTTAGGATAATATTAGACTAATGGGGAGATAGATGAATTGAGTCATAGCAAAAAAAAAAACAAAAACAATAACAAAACCTATCTTTCAAGTAAGTCAATTTAAAGTTATTCTTTTAGCTTTGCTAAACTTATATTTTTCTTTTTATTGATATTAGCTCTTCTGTATTTAAAACTGAGGCTGGTGAACTACAGCTTAAGGGTCAAATCTGGTCGTCAGTCAGCTTTGTAGATAAAGTTTTATTGAGACACAGCCACAACCATTTATTTACCTGCTGTCTATGGCTTCTCTTTGGCTACAAGCCCAGAGTTGAATCCTTGCAACATCAGCTGTATGCCGTGCAAAGCCTGATGTGTTTACTAGCTGGCCTCAACAGAAAAAGTTTGCTAACTCCTGGGTTGAAGGATTTTTATTTTTTTTCCTTGCTTTTATTCTCCTCTGCTAAATGTTGGTTGATAAGGTCATTTATATCCTTCCTTTCAAATACATCTTGATATATTTTGTTTTTGGAATTTGACCTTTTGTATGGGGCCTCAAAACATGAAATTCTAAATACATAATAAAATTTTTTAAATATGATATATTCTCCCATATATTATTTTCTTGTTTCTTTAGAACAAATATGATTTTATATCTAATTTTGGGGGCCCTAAACTAATCACTCCAGTCCACAATTCTTGCCATTTTGCTTTTGGGATTTTACTCTTTTTCTGATACATATCTCATTAGTAAATCTCTGGCATATTCAAAGACAGACATAGTCCCAAGACAATTACATATATAACTTGCAATTTTTATTGCACGCATTCCATTTCAGTACATCAGCTGCTTTATTAAAATATTTGGAAAATATTCATACATGAAGTACTGCGTCTAAATGCCTTACTGAAAGAATAATCTAAAGGCTTCAGCTCAAAGGTTATAAAGCATTCACATGACGTGGTTGAAGCCTACTTTTCTACACAATGTAATCTAATAGTCTGTAGATGCAAAGATACTCAATGAGAAGTTCTTTTTACTAATTTAAGTACAAATATTTAGACCTAGATAAATTCATATGTATGTTTTCTATCATATTTGTTTTTATGTATTATTTTTATGCCATTAATTGTATAAGTTAATGGTAACTTAATATAGGAGAAAATAATCAAAATGAAATACTATTTTATTTACATTTTTGAGAATTTTTAATGGACGATTATAGTTATTATTGTTCCATTCTTCTTCCTTCCTTGAATCTTTTTAATGAGCAAATAGTTCTTAAAGTATGTTTTTTCTGAGTGGAATGATCCGTAGACAGTAACAAAGATCCCCAATTTCTTCTCATCATTTTGATATATTTAGAGCATCTAAATGAATAGGAAATTATAGGTATTGTCTACCCAGCCATTGCCACATTTTACTAAATTAAATCTTATACATTTTACTGATAACATCAAAATATCTATAACACACACCTAAGAATCCCTTAAGCTGTGAAAATGAAGGCCTTGCTGAAAGGATACATTAGATGAATTTTTGGAAAAATATCTAAGTGGTTTTATTCATTTACGAATGATTTGTTTAGCATCTATTTTGAATAAGGTACAGTGGTTGTATCCAAAAAACATAAATGAAGAGTTACAATCCTATTCTCAAGCACCACATAGTATACAGAGAGCAAACAACTGATGCTTAAGAATTATTTATAGGATAAATACGAACAATTACAACACAGAATGCTACATAGTCATCTGTACATAAGCCGTCTGCTTGTGGTAGGTACACAGGCCTTTGGGAGCATACATAGAACAAGAGCATCTCACCAGGAAATGAGGAGGAAGAATTTCAGGACCTGAGACTTGGAGAGTCAGAGGAAGCTTTTCATGCAGACATGGGATGGGTTCGAGCATCGTGATTAGCATAAACAATGATACACGCTTGAACAAACATAAAGGTTTAGGAAATAACATGTAACATATGATTATTGTGAGAAAGGAGAAGAAAGGAGAGAGTAGGCTGATAAAAAAAAGACCAGATTATGAAGGACCTTGTATTACTTTTTAAGGAGATTTTTTATAGTATAGTATTTTTTATTTTTAGTCTAGTAGATATACATAATTCTAAATGTATATACACACATACATATATATGTTTATTTTTTATGTAAAGAAAGAGAATGTGTGTGCTATCTAGATATATAAATAAAATGCGTTGAGGCGGAGCTACGTGGTAAATTGGGAGAGTTTGGCTTAGAATTTCATACTCTCTGCCTCCTCTCACTGGAGAATAGCAGGACTCATCAGTGATTATACATCCAACCAGACAGGTTCTGCAGAAGGATAGAAGCTTTCTGTTAGAGAACCCACAAATGAAAGTGCCCAAATTTAATGTAATGCTTTTAAAACAACTAATTTGTTAGCATAGGATGATGAAAAAAATTTGTACTAAAAAGGACCAGGGATTAATGATTAATGACTGTTCAGTTTTCTTTTTGCAGGCAATCTTTCTAAAACACTTACATTGGAACCTGTTCCAACAATGCTCATTGTAAGTCTAGGGCTTCATTATGGGAGATGAGAGTTGACCAGGAAGGTGAGGTGGCCTGGCTTCTGTAATTGCACTTTCCTTAGATAAAACAGATACAAGTTCTTACAAAGACTGAATTTGAAATAAAGTACTCCTTTACTTTAAAATTTGAAAAACATTGCACTAGTTAATAAGACATACAGATTGTCTTTTTTTAATTCAAGAACATTTATGGCTTTGTGATTTATTTCATTCGTTGTAGTAACTAGTATTTTTTTTCCTTTGAGATTTATGTAGGCAAAGTCTTACAAAAAAATTATCTTACTTGTTGGCACTTTTTTAGTATAAGATTGTTTCCTTACATAGATGTTTTACAAATGCACAAGACTAAATGAAACATACAAAATGCTGTTGAAAATGCCGTGACAATTTTGTGTTCTTCTATGTGCTCCCTTGCTAAGAAATTAGATGGCTCTTCATAAAAAGAGACTCTCTGTAGACTTTGAATCTAAGGCTGTATGACTTCTAAGATGCTGATCCACCATCATCTCACATATAATCATTTATCTGGAACCCATTGAGTGCACTGGTTTCATATCAGTTCAGTTAAGCCATGCGTCAAAACCTTGGAAAAAGTAAAACAAAACAGAAAGTCCTCAAGGCAGTGTGCAAACAACTGCTAAAGCAGAAATTGTATGCAAAAATAAAAGAATATTATTCAGGTGCTGCTAACCAATAATTGATCTTTTCAGCCACATGTATGTATATGAGTTAACTTCATAATCAGCATTATCTTCTATACAAGCTACAGTTGCATATCAGTGGAAGCCAAAACACAATGTCAGTAAATATTTATGCTTTAGATTTTCTTAAGGCTGTATTTTTTTTTTTTTAAGAGACAGGTTTCTCGCTCTATCGCCCAGGCTAGCGTGCAGCGGTATGATCATAATCTTCAGAGCTCTATTTAAAGGAAAAAAAAAAATACATCTTTTCAAGGTGGAATCTGCCAAATTTCATCATCTTAAAGGCGCCTTTTCCCCTTTGTAAGTGATATTAATTTCTTTATCACAAAGAAGGAAAAGGAAAGAAGTAAGAAATTGGTCAAAATCAGCACAGATCATGTTAAAACAAACACCCTCTGAGCTTGCTTCTGCTGGGATTTGGCTACAGTCTCCATGAACATGCTGTACAAGCTTCTTAATATGTCTCATTTGGAAGAACAAAGTGATTCTTCAAGCAGAACCACTTTCTGCACTGAAAGTGTTACTGGTAGTTGTGCTCAGGATACCTGCTGTAGTAGTGTGTATGTGCACACACACAATCACACACCCTTTACATACCCATACGTACTTTAAATTAAAAATGCAAAAACCAAATATTTTAAAGAGCACCATGACTAGCACATACTAAGTTTTAAATATTTGTCAAATTTTGTAGGCATAGAAATATTTTTTATATAAATTTTGTCAGTAACTATGCCTAAGCTAGTATTATAAGCAATAGAACTATTTTGAGCTCTCTATGATATATCCTTCTGTACCCTGTCTAGAAGATTATCTTACCCCTGTATATATATATATATACACACATATTAGATATATACATATATTTTATATATACATATATAATATATACATATATTATATTGTATATTGTATATTATATATTATATATACATATATTTTATATATTATATATACATATATATTATATATTATATATACATATATAATAGACATATGTATATATGTAATATATATACATATCTATATAATGTGTAGACACACATACATATATATGTATGTACATAATTTTCTCATGAGTAGATCCAGGTTTCCTTTGACTCAACCGGATATAAAGTAATGCATTGGTTCAGACTAGATCATTCTAGAGCTAAACTAAGAGGAGTTCTTTGAAAGACTGTTGATGGATTTCTCAAGCCATAAGAGGGCAACTGATTTTGATGTGACCAGAAAGCACCAAAATTGACAAAATAGATTTCAGTTAACATAGGCATTGATCTTTTGTGAACCTGATCAGGGTGGCCTCACCTTTATCTTTTCTTCTCTCATTATGAATCATTTTTAGGACCAGGCATTTAGAGCAAATATCTCTAGTTTCTGCTAAAATGAGTCTAACAGTTAACACATTGGTACTTATGCTACAGCATATTATCACCTTCTGAAATAACATAACAGTTTTTTTTAAGCTAAGCAAGATGGTTAAGCTTGAAAATTTAACAAGACCCAAAGATGGAAAATGTAAAAGACCTGTGGATTTTCTTCCATGAGTGGATATAAATGCTAATGAAATGTTCCTTAGAACACATTTAAATTAAACCATGAGCTACCTTCAATGATTATATAAAAGTTGTTCAAGAAGGATTGAAAACTTAACTGCCATTAGATAAGAAAGTTCTAAGGTGCTGATGGGCCACATTCACAGCTCTGTAACTAGACCGAAGGTAGTTTTCCTTTCTCTGCATATTAATAATGACAGGTGGTGCTGGAGATAATTTTAACCAGATTATGGTGAGCTGTAGTTCTGATTCAAAGGCTTTTTTCACTGCTTTACTTGAATAGAGTATGACTGAACACACTTTAAAATTTATTTCTTTCCCGAAAGCATTTGAAGATTTTTGTGAGAGAACTGATGAAGTACTTGCTTTTTTCAAAATAAATAAATAAATAAATCTTTGAAAAACTTAAAGCACTGATTTTTAAAAGGCATCTCAGACATTTGTGTGGTAGCTTTTTCTAATTCCTGAATATGAAGATGCCTGTTAATAGCTTCCAAGTGGCAAAGTGTGTGTGTGTATGTGTGTGTGTGTGTGAGTGTGTGCGTGCATGCATGTAAAGGATGCACAGGAAAATAATTCCTCATCCTTGGACTTTAAAACAAAGCCCTTCCTAATTGGCAAAATATGGAAATCGTTTTAGCCAAGAAATAAACTGTCTTTGGTGTTTACATCTTACAAGAAAATTTTTTTCTAAGCTGTGTTTTGCCTATCATCTGCCTCTTGGTCAAAGTCTGAGGCATTTGAATCTCATTCAGAAGCCTCATTACCTCTCAAGGAGATTTTAAATCAATCAAACCTGTTTCTTTTACTGAATTCGTATGTGTGTATGTGACTCTGTGTGTGTGTGTGTGTGACTCTGTGTGTGTGTGTGTGTGTGTGTACATAAGAAAAAATATACTTTTCCGATTTTTGACAGGCATGTTTAAGGCATAGTCACATTTGCTAAAGCAATCAGAAGCAAAAAATACAATCAAAATTCTCAGACACCGAGTTTAGAAACCAATTAAATCTAGTCAGTGTTAAGATTTCAAATTGACCCAACAACAATTTCCTTTTCTAAAGCAATGCTAAATGTATTGTCATAACAAGAGAAGTATACCCCATGACAGCACCAAGTCATTATATTTATTTTATTTAAAAATCATTTACATCTAGTTTCCTATATTCTGAGCATTTTGCAAATGTGCACCCAATCTTTATAACAATGACGTGAGATAGAAACTATTACTGCCCCTATTTTATTTCTGTGATACATGTGACATTGAGGCACAGATACCGCAAGGTCCCACAGCGTATGAAAGGGGTGGACCCCAGATATGAATTTAGGCAAGCTTCTGTTTATAACAATTATTTCTGACAGCATCAAAATTCAGGTACTTAACCATTATATTCAACTGCCTTAATCAAAGTGTCACCCTTTGTACTGAAAGTGCTTTACAAGTACGGAGCCTGGGGACTTCCAGCCACAATTAAATAATCCTGAAGAAGAAAGGTGAGAGCTATATGACTCTGCATTAATTTTTTCTGTCAGATTTCCCAAGGTACTTAAAATGCATCACATCCCTTATAAAGCTTTTTCAAGGGGTGATGGATTTGATATAATCCTTAACCAAAGTAAGGAGAATATAAGAGCTATTGTGGGCATAAGTCTTAGTCCACAAACTCAAATGAAGTAGAAATATTCTTAAGTGCTCCCTAGCTTAATTTAGTTTCTAATGCAGAGCTTCCCTTTGTGGCCCTACACTAGGTTTCTGCTCTATCCCTAGAGTCTTCCACAGTGTCTGGACATTGGGAGGGAGAAGAGAGATGGGCCATCTGCTCTAGTCCCTGTCTCCTACAAGTTGCCAATGAGGTGACTAGTTCTGAATGCCTCTTCATGTCCTCGTAGCTTTCTGCTACTTTGTGTCACCTGTGAGAACCAAAAACCTTTTGCAAGGCTGCATACAATCCATCTGCCTGGATCTACCTGTTTGGTGCTTCTCCAGTGGTGGTACTCCTGCATCAGCCCCCAGATAATAATATCTCTTTCCTCCCCCTGCTGCCTTCCTCTCTGCTTCTTCTTCCTTTTCTTCTTCTTTTTCTTCTTCTTCTCCTCCCCCTTCCTCTTATCCTTCCCCTTCTCCTTCCCCCTCCCCCTCCCCTCTCCCTCATCCTCTCCCTCCCCATTACCCTTCCCCCCTCCCCCTCCCCCCTCCTTCCCCCATACCCTTTTCCCTGCCCCCCTCCCCCTTCTCCTTCCCTCCTTCCTCTTCCCCTTCCCCCATCCTCTCCCTCTCTCTCTCCTTCTCCTTCTTCTTCCTCTTCCTCTTCTTCCTCTCTCTCTCAATGTTTGGGAAAGAATCCTAGCATTTTCTCCAATTATCTGGTCATAACTCCCTGTCAATGCCAATGAATATCCTTTACAAAGAACTTCAGTGGTTAGAACACAAAATCAGAGAGACTCTCAGTTTATTTGGGGATTCTGCCCTGCTACACTTTTCCTTTGAAGCAACAAGCACAAAGCCAACTATCTGCTAATATTGGTGAAAGGATAAAGGAGAAATACTAACCAAGACATAAAAATTTCCTCTCAGAATGGTTGCCCTTCTCTTCAAGAATGCATGAACTTTTTCTCTAAGGCCAAACGATTAGACGTTAAGTTGAATGTGTTTTATCTTAACAAATATAAGGAAAGTGCTCTGAAAAGAAGAGTATTTCTCTTAATATTAGTTGCACTGTCAGGTCAGAAAACAATGCTGTTTAAAAAAAGCACTGCTCTATTTATCAAGCCAAAATTAAATGGTATACCCGGTATGCAGACCTTTCTCTCTCTAATGCCATTCTCAAATAAAAGGAGCCAGGGCCCCTTGGAGAAATGGCTGATTCTAGATGTGCAACAGGGAATACACAAAATAAACCTGGAGCATCTGGTAGTGTCAGAAAATAAGGAAATACTAAAACATGTACACAATCACACACACACGTGCATGTGCACACACACACGGGAAGATGGGGGTATGTCAAAGGGACATCGAAGCCAAAAGAAAGGGCTCTGAATAACCAAAGCTAAAACAATTTGAGCAAGAAAATAAATAGCATAGTATTAGATTATAACCCAAGGTATAAAGTAAGTATCTCTAAGTCTATTCTGATATAATAAGAGAAATAGCTAATATAGATGACCAGTTGATGGGTGCAGCAAACCACCATGGCACGTATATATCTATGTAACAAACCTGCATTTTCTGCACATGTACACCAGAACTTAAAGTATAATAATAATAAAAATAAATAAAAATGAAAAAAGTGATTGAATACAAGAATTGATGGGGGAGGATAGACATATCTCCTGTGCAGAAGTATTCCAAATAATTGATGTAGATATTCTGCCCTCAAGGAGGTAAGGCATAACTATTCATTCCTTAAGTGTGGGCTTCCCATAGTGACTTATTTTCAAATAGTACAGTATGGAAATGAGGGGGAAAGTGTAATTTTACAGTGGAGAAACCTGAAAAACATCACTTTAGCCAGGTAACTAAGGATAATATCAACAGGGGCAAATCATGTTGAAAGCAGGTATTCTTGATACAATGTGATAAGAATAGCACTTTACTTGTTGTCTCCCTCCCCAAAACATAGTACCCTAGTCCAAGCACGAGGAAAACAGACAAACACAAATGGAGGGATATTCTACAAAATATCTGACCAGTACTGTTCAAAACTGCAAAGGTCATCAAAAGCAAGGAAATCTGAGAAATTATCATAGTTTAGAGGAGCCTGGGGAGATAGGACAACTAAATGTGGTATCATGGATGAGACCCTGGAACATAAAAAGAACAGTAGGTAAAAACTAAGGAAATCTGAATAAAATATGCATTTTAATTAATAATCATGTATCGATATTGGTTCATTAGCTATGGGAAACATATCATACCAATGTGAGATGTTAATAATAGAAGAACTGGTTGTGGGTATATGGCAACTCTCTGTACTTTCTTCAAAACCTTTTGGTAAATGTCAAACAGAGTTTATTTTAAGAAATACAATGGTACCCAAACAATCTCTGGATGGAATGAGTCATGTCACTGAGTTTGCCCTGATCTGTTGCCCTGTCTGCATCCTTCAGCTTTCACACGGTGGTGGGATGGGAAGGATTCTCTCTGTGACAATAATTGAGGCATGGGCAAATGTAAGAATGAAAGCTTTAACATTTTAAGTTTCTTATTGAATCATTTGTTGGCCCCAATCAATATACAGTTATAAATTAGAAAAGAAAATCTAGAATCAGCATATTTTCTTAAATGATTATTTTGCCTCTTAATTTGTATTTGTTTGTTTAAGAGCCTATAGTCACATACAACTTGGGAGCTTGTGGAGAAATTAATACTGCTAGTGTATTTTTTTTCAACTCAGGCATATAAAAGATACTATTACACAGTTATTAAAAACAAAAGAAAAACAAACAATAACAACAAAAAAAGCAGATTGAATTCAGATAAATGTATTAAACCTAATTAGAAATAGCATTAAAAAACAAAGAAAAAACAACTAAGAAACAAAAAGCCTAAGAGAAAACTTTACACTTCTTAGATGGAATCACAGCTGTCCAATGCCAAGACACTAAAGCATTCTGCATCAAACAGATTGCAGAGGAAAATACAATCTTATTTTAGATGCAGTTCAGATTTTGGTACCATCCCCCACCTTCTGAGGTCATTTGCTTTTTAATTCATGACATTACATAGACATTGCTCATACCTCATTAAATGCCAATTGAGTTTAAGTGAGGTAATAAAATTCTTTTTTTTTTTTTATTTTTTAGAATGTCTGTACAACACATTGAGAGGCATTTCATTTCAGAGTTTAAAATATTTAGTGAGCAGGTGGCTAACTGCCAGCTACAACTTACTACTTAACAGCTCTCAGTGAAAAAACTCTAAAGAGATCAACATCAGCAACTCTTACAGCTCCTTCAGGACAAGGTTTGTAGGTTTCTAAGTGTGTTAGGAAAAGCCTACAGTGTGTGGCAAGGAGATGACATGAGTGAGACATTAAAGAGCAGATATCAAGGTCTATGCCAGCATTTGACCTTTCAGCTTGCACCTTTGACTTTTTCTTGTCGATTAATACTCTTGCTGGTCACAGATCATTTTATAACTTGAGATGCAACTCTAGACTTGTTTTAGTTCCAAGATGTTGAGGTATTATTGTTATTATTATTACCATCACCAGTTTGTTTTTATTATTAGCTTTACTAGAAGTGGGTCTTTGAGGTCCTGTATTTGAATTTGCTTTGAAAAAGTGGCTGTAGAGGTATTTTTGTTCTTAGGATTTCTTTGGCATTTTTCTATTTGCTATTTGTTGCTGTGTTAATAGAAAAGTGTAATATCTGAAATTGATTGGCAGTGTTTGAAATTATTATCTGTAACAAATTTCTGAAACTCAGTAACTTCAGGAAAACTACTAAGAATGAAGCTTTACATTCCTTTGTGGAACAACTGAAAAAAGATGTATATTGCCAAAGAAGAGCCTATATACAACCCAAAAAGGAATTAACAGATTTTGTAAACTCTTATTAGGAGTAACACTGGGCATTTAGAAGAGGGCATCTCCATTCTGAAAGCACAGCCTCAGATTCCTAAATTTCATGCTATGCACTGTTCCATCTTACATGGAGAAATCATGTCAACAGGAATGGGTGAAACGATCTTAAAACAACATCTTAATTAAACTGTTTATTAGTCATTGATTTCCTGGCAGGTTAGAGTTACTGACTTTTTTTTTTTTTTTTACAGTGGAACACCCAATGAAAAGAAACTGTCTTAAGAATTATGATAAGTAGGCTAAGATAGGAAGAAAAAATATTATTTCCAGGTTTCAGTTGGCATTAAATGACTCTGGTAATACCCTTTGGTCCCAGATGCTACATTATTTTTTTTTTAAATCAGGGAAGAATGGACTACAAAATCTCTCCCAGCTCTAAAATTATTTTATTCCATAAACACAGATATTATTCTTCTCTACAAAATGGCCAGTTAAGAACAGTCTACCTAAGAGTAGTTAAATCACTGTCTGTCATTATCAATAGAAAAAAATGTGATTCACTTTAATCTATGACAGTATTATCATTCTCAGCCTGCTAATACACCCATTGGTCTTAATTCTGTTTTTCAAATCTTTTTCACAGACTTTTATCAACATTGGAATTTAGATGCAAAGTGTTTCTTGTTTCAGAGATTAGTGAGATATTATTTTTTAAAATTCTTTTTACCAGGTTTTTGTATTAAAGCAAGTCATGACTAAATTTGCATGCTTGTAAAATTTATTTTCACTTGAAGAAATTTGTTTAGATATTCATTAAGACAGAAACTTTGAAATCTGTGGATCCTGAGAGACCTGCATGTTTCTATAGATCATGCATGCATTACAGGGGTAATATTTTTCCTAAGGGGCAAAAAACGTGTTTTTGGCAGGCGAGAGGGAATAAAAAAATCATAGTTATTGCAATGGTTTGTGGCCTTATAAAGAGCCTTAGTGCATAAACAAATGTAAGTATGGCTGTGGCAAATTTTATACAGAGATTCAAAAAAATGTTCAAAAAGTTTTCTTAGAAAGATGATAATAAAACTCCAAATCACTGAAAAACCAAACCAATTTAAATGTATCACATAGTTTTAAACCCTCAAAAATTTATCTGGGTTAGAAAGCAGAGTGCCAAGTCTCTTCCCAAAGCAAATTAAACTGGCTGAGTTATAAACCTCTCAAAAATTGGATTTATAATGAGTATGCAGGCAGATCTTTAACTATAGAGATTCCTGAGAAGACTGAGCTACTCTAACTTTCTTTGTGAGCCTAATTGAAACTGATTGTGGTTGGCACCTTATAATAAACTTTAATTTAAATGATTTTATCTTGGTTCTAAAAACAGTTTGGTCCCATGTATTTCTAAAATGTGCAATAAAATTCCTTTATAATTCAATAAAGATAAGAGATCTACAATGTTGGATTTCTACTATGTTCAATGTCCTTTTAAAATGCAAACATGAACTCAGCCAAAGTGTAGACCACAAAAGTCATGCTTCTCCATCTTCACCCTATGTGAGTTTGTGTGTATACTTGAGAATTTCTTTGGTTTTACTTTCTTACGGGCTAAATCCTTAAGAGAACATTCTTTCTTTAATTCTGTATTTAAGCAAAAACTAAAGAATATGACTTGCCATCCTCAGAACTGATTTTATTTTATAAATACTTCCAAGAAAATTAAGACTTTTCTATACTTAAAAACCATATTCTGCCATTCATTATTACCAGGAAATAACATTGGATTCTGTTGAAAAGAATGTGTGTCCAATATGTGATCAAGTAGTTTAATATGGTAGCAATTTACCTTCATGCTATTTATTTTACATGTTTTGCTAGTAACAATGATGATCAGCTATACTCTGTAAGAAATGTGGTGGCCGGGTGCGGTGTCTCACGCTTGTAATCCCAGCACTTTGGGAGGCAGAGGCGGGTGGATCATGATGTCAGGAGATCGAGACCACGATGAAACCCTGTCTCTACTAAAAATACAAAAAATTAGCCAGGCGTGGTGGCGGGTGCCTGTAGTCCCAGCTACTCAGGAGGCTGAGGCAGGAGAATGGCGTGAACCCGGGAGGCGGAGCTTGCAGTGAGCTGAGATCGCACCACTGCACTCCAGCCTGGGTGACAGAGACTGTGTCTCAAAAAAAAAAAAAAAAAAGAAAAAAGAAATGTGGTAAGCAAATGGTAATACCAATTATACTAACAAAGCTGAAATTTTAGCAGCATCATTGTAAAGTGCTTCTATTATAATGAATCTATCAAGTTCCGATGATCATATGACTTATTTTGCCAACATCACTCCATAAGTCATAGCCATGAAAGAATAAGAGGTAAATAAAATGTTATTTTGCATCTATGTGCCATACATTTCGCTAAGAGATAATCACATCCAAAAATATGGGGATTGAGTCACAAAATAGGAATTTCAGGTAATAGAGCAAATCACATTAGAAAAATAATGAAAAAGTATTATAGCTCATGTTTTCAACCCTGATATTAAGACTTATATCACAATTTTTTATTTAAATGAAGGAAAAAATATTTCAAGTTTTGACTTTTTAGTTTAAACCTAGAAAAAAGATAAACCTGTTGAATTTCTGTTCATGACTTGCAAAAATGGCATGCAGAAGAATAAGGAAAATAGGTAAATAAGTATGAATAAAAAGATAAACTATTAATACAAATATGGACTTCATATTCTATTCACAGTTAATAAAATCATTTTTTAAATCTATGCAAGGACAGACCTAGAAACCATATGAGAATCTTGACTTTTTGGAATCTCCAAGAAAATAAAAATTGTGCAATTAACTGTATTATAACTAAATAATTTTATAAAACATTGTAAATAGCATTTTTATATAAATTGACTAAAATTTGGTAACAAAATACCTTTGTGATGATATAACCAATTGCTATAATAAGAAGAAAAACACAACTAAGTAGTTGCTAAAACTACAGATAATTCCAGAGAATTTTGCTATGAAATCTTTATTACCTCAACAGCTTAGCACAGGCTATCGCAATTTTAGATCAGAAAGTCAGCAAAACTATGTCAGGAGCACCAGACTAGAGTCACTGGCATAAGTGCACTTGCTAAATGCCTGAGTGACATCTCTGGCTTGTTTGTTTTTAAAGGAGGTAGTTGGACTGGATGCAAGTTTTTGAAATCTTTAGAGCCTGGTCAACTTTTAGAAAATTATAAAAGCTATGGAACTGCTCTTCAGAAAACTCTACATGTCCTAAAATATTTCCACTTCAGGAACATTCTGGATATCGTTGAAGCCACTGTTTAGAATCCTAAGGACCATTGGTTCTATGAACTTGGGGTTCAACAACCTTGAATTGAGATTATTTTGAAGATTCATCTACGCAATTTATGCTTCTTTGTTTCTACGCCAAGTTCATTCTAAGAACCATGGATTGCCTGACCTTATATTTTGAAGCAGAGATCAAATGGAATCCTTTTACTTAATTATATTTATGAAGCACAAATAGGCTCCAGCTTACTCAAGGACAAGTAAACCAACCAAATTCAAGGAGAAATATATATATATAGGTATAGATATATAACTATGTTAAACTCTATAACTCTTGTATGATTCAGGATCACAGATTGGAAAGATTGTGTAATTATGAGAATTTAATTTCTGGTTTTAAACTTGAATTTTCTTGATTTATAAAATAGAATGTAAAACCACCAAGGCAAGATTTATGTGAGACAACTGAACACATGCATGCCCACATTCATATATATGTGTGCATAAAAACCCTCCAGGACATGGTTTTCCATAGGCAAGAGAATATATCCATAAATACATACTTGTAAACATGCATGTATGAATAAATGTGCATATGTATGTATATAAATACACATGCATGCATAAATATATACATGCATGTGTATATGTCCTGTTGGGGGTGCAGGACTTAGCATAAAAGCCTGCTATTGAAGTTCCCTACATAAGGTAGCTTCTGTTGTTTTCGGCAAAGTTCCTGCTAGCATATAAAACACATTGTGCATAATAAAAAAAAGAGCCCCTTCTGAGTGAATACAAAATACATCAAAAGATATCTGTTTCTCCTAGCTGATACAGGCCAGTACCAGGGGTCAGGACTGGATTTCAGCTCTTACTCATGCCTTGAGCTGGCCATAAAAAAATAAATCTGCAAAACAGTAAGCTACTGTTGCTCTGGTTCTTGCTATTTCCTACATCGGTAATTCTCAAAGGATGGGCCAGGACCAGCAGCAGCATCACTTGGAAAGTTATTAGAAATGCAGTTCTCAGGCTCCACCTGTCTTACTGAATCAGAAACTTGGACAGAGCCCAGTAACTGTGTTTAAGAAACCCTCTAGGTGATTCGAACAGTTGCTAAAGTTTAAGAACCACTGTCCTACATCACACTCCACTCCCCATTACACCAACAAATGATAAGTAGTTAATGAAAGCAGACTCTCTCCTTCACCTTCCTCCTCTTCTTCCTCCTACCTATATTTCTCATTCAAAAAAAATTTACTATGAGCTGCCAAAGAGAGGTGGGGATATCCATGCATTATAAATAAATTATAAATAAATACATGTTAACAAAATATAGTTAAAATAAAATGTTTTATTATATAAAATATATTATAACATGTGTGTCAGCTTAATGTTATATATTTTATTTCTTCTAAGTTTTACAGCCCCTACTGACTGCATTAGAACAGTGATAGCTGGTTATAATTTCATGGGGACCCCTCAGATGATCTCCTGACCCTATGATTTTTATCTGCGTCTTTCTGAGCACTTCTAATAAAGCTCTACCAGTGTGCAGCAGGACCCTTAGTGTCAAGTTACTCAAGTCCCCATCTATAGAGTAAGTCATTTAGGTAGGACTGTAATTTCAAATTGATCCCAAAGTTTTCCTTCCATGGTCTGGTATCCTGTGAGGTGTACAGGCAACGAGGTTGATGTCTTGAAGACATGCAAGAGGTGTAGTGACCAAGGTCAGGGTGATGACTGACTGTAAGCCTTCGAGGTATGAATTTCTTTCATAAAGCCAAGTGGAAGAGATGTGCCTTCGTCATTGATTCTGAAACCCCTCCATCCTCAATGAGCTGACTCTAAAGATTGCTGAGTTTCAATTTGCATTATTGATGTTAGCTCCTATCCAGTTCTCTTCCCTGTCATCCTTATTTGTTATAAAGAACATAAACTAATAAAAGAGTATAGCTTCAATAACACAAAATGAAATAGATTGAAACATAAGGAGAATGCTGTGTTTTTTCTAAAACTCTTGTTGGCTGAAAGAAATGTGACGTCTGTCTCCTCACCAACAGAATGTTACAACAGCAGGATTTCAGAAGAACTCATTTATTAAATATTTTGTATATTAAACTAGGATTGTTTATAAAACAGAAATATAAATGAGAAGTACACAAAGGCCTTCAATAGAAAAATTATGAAAAAACCTCTTACGCCTTTATTTTTAATGTATGAAATGTTTCTGGCACTGCTTGTTTTTAGTAAGCATTTTTGTTTCAGATTTATGTGTATTATTCTGTATTTTGGAATATTGATAATGAGACTTACCAGTTCTATCTACTGTTTTATTCTAAAATAACTTTTTAAAAGCCAGGCAATACAATGATATGAGCTACAAATATATAGTTTAAGTGCAGTCCATTCTTAATATTGTCTAATATTCTAGAAATATCTGATGTTTTATGTTACTACAATCAGTAAATTTCTGTTTGAAAGGATTTGGGAAACTCTTCTTTACAGAATGCTAAAAAGTAAAGCTTATTCTTGGTTTCATCACCATTCCTGTTGTCCTTCATATCTCATCCCTCATGCTGCTTGTTAATTCCACAGAGAACCCATTAGGGTGCCTCACTGTGCGTGGCCTTCAGGTTCAACCTCTGCTCTGCCCATTCCCTGAATCTACTGTCTTCTTATCCTAGCCTTCATGCGTCTTGAGTTTTGATTATGATTCTTTAATTTAAGACAGTGGTTTAAATGCATCAGTTTTATCAAGGTGGTAAGTCTTTGGTACATTAAGTGTAAACAGTTGGCTCAAGACTGGATTAAAAGATTCACCAGGCACCTCCGAGTAGATTTCAAGCATAACCTGGGAAGTTAAGGATGCTAAATTATTTGATAAATTAAGTCATTAGTACATCATGGAAAAACTTAATGTCCATTTTCATTAATAATCAGTATTTTTGGTCAGTGTTCCCAGAGTTGTCTAAATTTCTTTATATATCTAGATGCTGTGCTTTCAATGATTCTGTTCACTCAGAGTCTCTACTCAAAGAGCTGATAATCTTCTCATTTACCAAAGTTCCTTTAATGTATGAAAAAACATATTGCCAAACAAAAAGATGAGACTCCAATTATTATTGAAATAGCTTTTATCTTATTATAGAGACTTAGCCATTTGGTCCAATAAAAGTCCCTTTATAGAAAATTTCTGAACTATTCAAATATTACCATTCTTAAAATTTCAACAGCTTAATTTAGGAAGAACTTTAATATATTAACCTTCCCAAATGACATGCCATTTTAAAAAGGGATTTTAAATGAATGACTGAGATGAGAATTGAAGACCATGTGGCAAGTCCATAAGGAATACGCCATTTGAATAGTTGGATTGCCCGTTTTCCAGCACTCACAGCAGTAATTGTTAGTAACTTTTTATAAAAAAGTAATGTCCATTTTTATCAAAGGGAAACACTCGTATCCTTGCCTATCGGTGATCATTCTCTTTTTACCTTTATATTTCTTTTTTTTTCTTTATATTTCTTATTTCCTGTTTAGAAGCAAATGAAAGATTATGGAGTTTTGCAATATTAGGACTAGGTGACAGCTCAGAAAATATCTGTTCCAAGTGTATTAAGTCCCAGGGGTGTATTGCCCATGGTCAGAGAGGAAATTAAGACTGCTGACATAGCACCATATCTTCTCCATAGCTCCATTTCTCTCTCCTTTGACACCTTTTAAGTTTTACTGAATAAACATGCAAAGCCAAGTGCTTTTGTTTTTCTATCTTTGAAGAGTTATTCAGAATGATATTTGTTTATGTTCTTGGTGTTAATGACAATGTCGGATAATACTACTCTGGAAATTCCCTGAGTAACTTTACCACCATATATAGTGCATTGTGCATCACTTCAATTGAGAGAAAAGTATGACTAATGCAGCATGCATCAAAATTAATTCTGTCAGGAACTACTCTGTATAAGTCATAGAAGCCACAATACTGTATTTAGAATAATAATAAGACAAGGAATAATGGCATCCTAAAATTTAATGAGGTAGTTTACTTTAAGTGTACACTGTTAGTTTGTGTCAACCTACTGCCCATTGCAAGCAGCACATTTTTTTAACAACCTTGTGCAATGGGGCTGTAAATTACTATAATTAAATTAAGCCATAACCGTATCCAGGCAATATGAGTTATTTGTACTTTGTTTCTGTAATCATATTATCTGCTCAGAACAGAAATTACAATGAAAAAAGAAAACAAACATTATCAACCATGTCATTTGTAAGTTTTCAAGAAGAAAACAAAGCTATATATGAGATTATCCACCCATTTTCCAGGTACATCTATCACAAATCCCTTGCCTTATCATTTAACTTATCATTTAACACATCTTTAACTGGTTCTTAAACTTGAAAGCAAAACACAATGGTGGGGGGTAGGTTGCTTCAAATAAGCATATCTATATGCCATTTGATTTGCTTCCAATCTCATGCTGAGATGACGAGCAGATGGAGAGAGATTAATAGTTTGATTTCTTGGGATGGTAGAGATTTTGATAGAGAAAACCATGAATCCTGCAAGCAATATAATAAAGCTATCATCTTCTTGTTATTACTCTGTCATAGCTTCTATAAAATTTGTGTTGTGCTGAGACTGTTTTATGTGGATTATTTTATTGGGTATGTGATGGTTTCCCCAGGACATTATCATGGAAATCAGAAGGAAGTCCTTTTTAAATAAAATGGGAGGAGGTATTAGTCATTTGATCCTTTCTATTCCTTCAATCTTTTGTAACATCTGATAACACATCTGATATAGTTTAATCCATATTGGTTTCAGCCCTGACTTCCCACTAGACAGTAAATTCTTGGAAGTTAGAGCTACAGTGTATTCCAAGAAAGTACTAATTGTCTAGCATAATACACAGTAAAATATAATCGGAGCTTGATAAATATTTGTTGAAAGAATACAAAATTAATGAAAGAAATGAAATATGTTTTGTTCAGACATATTATGCTTTACAAACTCTAAACTGTATTTTCTCACTTTCAATCCCCCAGTATACCTCTTTGTGTGAGCTAAAGGATAAATGGTTGGAAATGAGAAGTCATGAAACTTGCCATGACATTTGTAGCTTCAACAACTACTTTCACTGTTAAGAAAATATGAACCTCAAATGTTTATCACCTTCAGGATCTGGTTTCCTAATTCATCACTGTTGCCTTCCTTGTCTAATTCACTTATAGCTCATGCTCTTTGACTTACAAGGTAGTTACATCACAATAACTCATCATAAGCTGAAAATGTATTTAATACACCAAACCTATCAAACATCAGAGCTTAGCCCAGCCTACCTTAAATGTGCTCAAAACACTTATATCAGCCTACAGTTGGGCAAAATCATCTAACAGAAAGCCTATTTTATAATGCAGTGTTGAATATCTCATATAACTTATTAAAGACAGTACTGAAAGTGAAAAACAGCATGGTGGTATGGGTACTCAAAGTACAGTTTCTATTGAATGCATATTGCTTTTGCACCATCATGAAGTTAAAAAATTATAAATTGAACCGTAGTAAGTTGGAGTCCACTTGTATTGAAAATCTGGATGCTGGTGTCACCAAACATATTCATAATATATTCACTAAATTTCTTAACATTGTATATAATTGTGATTACTCTAATTTGTCCCCTATCCTTTTTCTCCATAAGAAATAGTAAGTAGGGTCCAGTTCATGACCTGATCGTCATTGCATTTCACTCTTTGGTCATATGTAGGGTTATAATTATACAAGAACTGAAATTGACAATATCAATAGCAAGTGGACAGGCATTTCTAGAAAGATAATTGAATGTATAGTATGGAATTGTGAGGGGACTTTTATCAGTTAATATTAATATATACTGCTCTTACAGCCAAGTTACATTTGCTTTGTTAGTTGATCCTGCCTAAACCTTGACCTTATTCAGTAGAACTTCAGATGCATAGAGTTGTCAAGAGTTGCAGCCAGAGTGTTCATGAATCAGCCAAGTTCCTTGAAATATTCAGGAAAGAAAAAAAACCTAAGCCAATTCCCTGTAGGGTATGTTATCACCACCAATTACAGAATGTCAAGATGTCATCACCACCAATTAGAGAATGACGCCAAGTAAACACTTTCTAGATGGAATTACATGAATGTGGCAAAGGGTTGTGGAATTTCCCTCAAAGGAAACAGACCATATAGAATCATAGAGGTGTTTTTTTAAGAACTCTTGTTCATGGTTCACTGTTTCCTTGATATCATATTAATAGCTAATGGCTTAAAATGTGAAAAATGCATTTAAATACAAATAGCCAAGTCTTTAGTAGAGGAGTTATGTTGCCTTGTACATTATTCTTTAATGTGGTAAAATAGCAAACAGCAATACCATTAATTTCAGTCATGTGAGCTAAAATGAACCATGATATACTATTTATTTTTCTTATCACTGAATATATCAGGCAGGAGTCTACTTAGTTTGAAAATCTCATTTAGAATATCTTCTACTTTATAATCCTTGAGCATAGAAATTGATAGTATTTAGTAAAAGAGAACACAGTGTAATACAATTAGAAAATAAATATTTTTATATTTATCTTCCTGTAAATGAGAGCAGAGGGCTAGAGTGCATTTTATCTAATCGCTGTATTATTCAAAATTGATGATGTTTTCAAAGTCCTGAAGATGTTTTCAAACGTTTAGCTGAACACTAGGCAGAATAATATTTTCTAGAAACAACTCATTTATTTTAGAAGCAATATTATTTTCTGTTGTTTTCATTAGACATATACCAAGTATCAGTACATAATTTTATATATTTATAAATTTCTGATTGCAAGATTTAGATAAATATTTCTTCAGATTAATATCTTTAGAGAAAATAGATATCATTTTTAAGAGAATTACACACCTTCATTCTATATGCCAAGCACTTGCTAAGTGCTAGCACATGTGCCGTCTATTCATTGTTTTAAATAACATTTAAAGAGTTACCATTGTGCCCATTTTGCAGATGACATCAGAGTCACATGCTAGTGAATGGTAAGGAAAGGATTAGAACCCGTTAGTATGACTCGAGAGCTTGAGTTGTACTCTACTGTGCTCTCTTTAAGTCCTTTGTCTTGTCCTTGGATCTGCTACCAGTTTATTCACTGAAGTGTAATTTACCTTTGTGAATTTCAATTCTCTGATTATTAATATGGACATTTTAACTTTGATCACTTCAGAAAATAAATGTCATTGAATGTTGTTGAGGTTGCTATGAGAAAGGTACTACCATGTACCTTATTTGGAATAAAAATGAACACAATATTTTTAAAGATCAATTTGGAAATAGGAATCAAGGCTCTTAAAAGTACGTATGCCCTTTTTTACCTCGGCCTCCCTCAGCTAGTTATGTGTCCTGAAGGTATAATCAGAGGTGTGAATAATGATTTATGTCTCGATTATAGCTATCTTTGAAGAGAATGTTCAGCAAAATCAATAAATCTAAAATTTGCAAATTGCTAGATAAGTTGATATGATGTGACAGAAAATGTTCTCAATTCCAAAACATGCAAGTAGTAAAGTCTGTAGTTGAATTAGTGACAGCCTATGAAATTCAAAGTGTTGAATATATTAATTGGTTGTATCCAGTAAATTAAAAAGTTACTTTAACAAACAAAAACAAGAGTAGTATCTGCATAGGGACATGCCCACCTTTGTGTGAGAAAGTCCTCTAGAACTTAAGCTTACAACAGAAATGCATTACTCAGTAGTAGCAAAGAGTCACAGTGTCTGAAACCATTGAAGCCAATGACAATGATGAATTTAAAAAGAATGAGATTCAAATCGGTAAAATTATAAGAGAATAAAGGTAAAGGAAGCCCTATTGGCTACTATTGTAATAGCTAAACTTTTACTTGCATTTATAGCTTACAGAATATTTTATTATATTTTCTTCATCTTCACTAACCTTTCTAAAAAATGATATTTATTTTTCTTTAAAGATATTAGATTGAAGAAATTTTTTTCTAAATATGGCAACCAGAAATTTCTAAATATAGAAAATTTTGTGTTGCTTCTTGGCATATGCCTATTGAAAACAACAGAAAATAATGTTGCTTCTAAAATAAATGAGTTTTTTCTAGAAAACATCTTCCTGCCTAGAGTTCAGTTAAATTTCCTACAGTTCAGTTAAATGTTAGATAAAATCTTCAGGATTTAGAAAATATCAGCTTTGAATAAAATGGAGTAAATTATGGCACCTATTAAAATAGTTGTTATAGTGATTAAAATAGTGTCTCTTAGATAATGGTTTTATTAGCACCATTAGGACTAAAGTCTGATTTCTCAGGACTAGATAGATAATTTATAACTGATAAATAATATGTTTGTTTAGATATCTTGGTATTATGCTTCGGTATCTTAGATTTTAAATGAATGTATTATTATAATGCCATTGATTCTTACAATAGATTTTCCTTACAAACTATGATATACTTAATGTAAAATAACCTTATTTAACAAATGCTAGATTGAAATAATTTAAGAAATAATATTTTTAACATATATGCATAAAATGTAACTTGAAACTTCCAAGATTAACTCAGATAAAAACAAACATACTGAAAATTTTGCCACTGGTCAATTTCTGAAATTCTGTCTCTCTGGTTTTTTGGAAACAGCACACCATGGTAGTCAAGAGGTATATTCTGGAGTCAGGCAGAACTGGGTCTGTGCACTAGTTAGATGAGTTCAGGCAATACACTAGCCACTGTAAGCCTGTATCTTCATCAATAAAATGGAATAAGTTATGGCACCTATTAATACAGTTGTTATAGTGATTAGATTAGAAAATAAATGTAAAGGGCTTAGCACCATATTCAGCACACAGTGAGCACTCTCATTAAATATTAGATATTATTTTTATTATTAATATTTGAAGAATTAGATGTACACATTATGATATTACATTGGGGCTTTATTAAGGCATCATGAATTATATCAGAAATACTTAAAAACATATTTAGCCTAGATATAATATTAGGCCTTCAGATGAGTTAAATGTCAGTGAAATTGACAACTTTAGCCTGTAGAAATGTCATAGAGTTATTTCTGCTTTATAAAAAGGACAATCATAAGAAATACACTTTGAGCATTATCTCAGTTGGGAAATACTCCTATGAATTCAGGGTAATATAAATTGAAAATAGATTTTATCATGAACATCCAAACCATATTAGACGAGCTAACATATAATTGACTGATAATGAACAAATGAACAGGAAGTGTGTCCTCTGGGTTTAGCCTGCTAACATTACATGAACTAATTTCTACAGTTAAGAGGTAATTGTCAGTTGAAACTATCTTTTCTTCGTACTTCTTGGGAATTCTTTGATCATTACATACAGGAGCCATTATTTTATATCTCAACATCTCTCCACTGTATACTATCTTCTATGCTAGACTGTTATCTTTCCGCACACCAACCCCCCCACCAAAAAAAAAAAATCAGTCAACATCACCAATTCTGTTCACTCTCCTGGACAAACCTTACCACTGACGCTGGCCACTCATCTTCCCCATTCCCAAAACCCACAACTCAAGATTGGTTGAAACGACCCCTTACTTCAAAAGAAACCAACTCAAGAGCATCCTCCAAAATCAAGCCGAAACTTGTTTTCAGAGGGAGACTTCATCTTTACTTAGCTTCCCCATTTCTATAATTTTTCTTATTGCCTTTCCCCTGAGAGCACTTTCTCAGGAAATTATTTTCTCAAGAATTCCTGTCTCAGACTCTGCTTTCAAGGACTCCAACCATAACAACCTTCCTGATTCTCCAAACCAGTTCTTAGACAGCAAACTCCATCTTGATATATCTGTTCCACTACCTCTATTGTAATGCAAAATGAATGGTATTGCACGGCTTAGGTGTCTTTCTTCCCTACAAGGCTAATCTTCTTGAGAAAGGGATGTTGTTTTATTGTCTGTGGATTATGAAAGTCTTTCACATAGTGCCTGACACATATCAGATGCTAAATAAATGCTATTGAATGAATAATTCAAAATACGCTGCTCTGTATTAGCACCAAGAGTGAGTTTTTAAAAAATATACTAATCCAAATGCACAAGAATATTCACAAAAAAGCCCTTTAAAGATAAGCAGCAGTATTTCAAATATAAGGAGATTCTAGTTTTCCAAAACATCTTACACTGCATCTTAAAATCAGAATAATTGGCTTTTATCAAACCTGTGTCATTTTAATAAGGGCTCTCATGAACTTAATATGATTCTTAATAGAACACTGCATGTGTAATTAGATAAACTGTAACAGCTAAAGCTTTGTAAATATATTTAAAATCATAACAGATAAATGATAACAAAGTGAATTGTGAATTCCACTGAGGTCAAAATACAATGAAGAGATCAAGTAAATTTAATTTTGAACTGAACTCCTTTAGTATTTTCTAAACAATGCAAACAATGTTAGTACCTAAAAGTCATTTGATTGCCACCTAAATGTCTTTGTTTAAGTCGGTGCCTATTTATTTTTATTAGTGGTGCTTTGATTGAAAAACGCCTAATTTTGTAATCCATATTTAAACTTCAGAAAAAACGAAAGCAAGCATTAGTGGTGATAAAACAAGAAAGTATGGAACTCCTCATATGAATACTTTTCTGAGGCCATTTCGTTCTTACTAATATTGTGAAAAATACTATACTTAGGATTTTAAATTTTCTCTATAATTGCAATAGAATTAATATTCTACAGTCATTGGTTAATTCTATGCTTTATGATAATGTTATAATAAATGCCTATTAACTATAATTGACTAGAAAGGAGCAGGCAACCAGCATGTCTAATGACTAATTTGGGTATTCTGAGCAAGTACGTATGCATTTTCAGTAATTCTGTATCCAGATGACATTTTTGGAAGGAAATCAAGTACGTTGACTGTCACCTTAGGGTAGAGGTTTATTTCCTCTTTTGTTTCCATCTTAATTATGCAGCTTTGATTTCTGCAGTTCTTAAAGACATTTTCAAATTTAAAAAATTTTCTTAAGAGTAATTGAATGTGAGATTTTTGCTTCTATATATTTCTGAGCTTTTTCTAATCACAGTGATGTGTGAAAGGGCTTTTTTGTTTGTTTGCTTTGTTGTTGTTGTTGTTGTTGTTATGTTTTCCCTTGACCATCCCAGGCCTAAGAACAGTGCCTCTCACAGTCTACTGTGCGTATGAATCACCCGGGATCTTGTTAAAATGCAAACTCTCACTGAGCAAATAGGGAGTATGGCCTGAGATCATGGAATTCTAAGTAGCTCCAGGGTGATGCCAAGCAGCTGGTCTATTGACCACACTTTGAGGAGCAAGATCTGAGCTCGGAGCTGCACATCTTTTGTAGTCCCAGACTTAGTCTTTACACTAAGACATTAAACTAATTTTCTTCAACTAAAGAAAATTCCAAAGGATTCTAATAGATGACATTTCAGAGTAATTGTCACATTCTACCCAGCTTGGACCTTCAAACCTGACTGTCAGGTTCAGCATCCCAGGATCCATCTCTGATTCTTTTGGCTTTCCACCAGGGGTAGGGCCAACCGGTAGATGACTTCAGCAGTGACATTCCAGCACACTAGCACTCAGCAGTGGCCTTTTGAGATGTTGGTGAAATTTTCTGGCTACCAAGAAAGTGGAGTTGGCACAATGTACATAAACTTCATGATGACAGGAAGGCAGGATAGTTAGTGGCAGTTTGACAAGTCTCTCTGCATGAAAACAAATTAAGATGCCGTGACAGCTCTGAAAAAAGCTGTTCTTTTTGGCATTTCCTTTTTTCCAATGTTCTCTGAGCATGCTATCTCAGTTTATTATAAAGCTACACATACAGCCCAGGAATTTCTTTAGTAGCCAAGTCACACCTCAGAGTTCTGTCAGTTGTGAATAACCCTCAAGAATTTTTACTCCCTCGTCAAATGTGCTTGTGTAGTATTCCAGCCATCAGTCCTTTCATTTCAATAAAACTTTTACATTCCCAAGTGCTTTCACATCTTTGATTTTATTTCATCTTGCCTTCCTACTAAGTCAAATAGTATGGATAACCTTTTTTTAAATTCATTGACACAATAAACATTAATTAAATTCCTGCTACAGGCAAGGCTATGGTAGGCACCAAGGAAGATATAAAGATTAATAAGACATGGCACTGCCCTCAGAGATCCTGAGCAGAGAGTTAAAATCATGTGCATAAATTGCAAGGTAGAGAGGGATGAGTGCTTCAGTGTGCCGTAGATCACATGGGAGAATTTATCAAAGCATGTGATGAGTTCTAGCCCAGAGCAGTGTGTGAGAGGCATAGAAGGCACCACAGTACGATAGCTTCATAGGTGGCCTTTAATAATGAGTGGAATTTTGAGGTGAGGTGTGGGCTGAAGCTATAGCAACACATCACGGAGTTCAGAAACAAGAGATACTGCTTGAGGAATACATGGCATATCATATTTGTGTTGTGCTTATTGTTATTTTTGTATTTAAAATATGAAGAAAGTAGGTTGATGTCGAAATATGGAAAGGTTATATTGAAAAGATAGGGTTTAGACTTCCATTGACATACCTAAACATCCTCTTTTACAAATTAACAGTATGAGATATGGAAATGAGATGACAGATCAAGGGTCAGAAATCTCATAAGCGGCAATATTGTTGCTAAAACCTAGTGTCTGGACCTGTGGTTCTACTCTGAAGGACAGTGATATTCTGTATCCTAGTGCCACCATCTCGCTGCGGCCAGAAGCCCACTTACCACTCCAGGGTGCCCAGAGGGAGGGAGAAAGGTTCACTTCCTACCCCAGGGACAAGAAGGTTGAAGGCAACAAGTGACTTGCTTTGATCTGAAAACATATAAAAGCTAGAATTTAATGCTCATTTAGCTTTGCTTTAGGAATTTTTGTACTAAAATACCTGGATTTTTATGTGATGCATTTTTAGTTTTGTAAACATTTTTTCTATATTCATGCTTCATGTGCATGCTTTTTACGAGATGTATGACTTGCCACTAAAAAATAAAAATGTGTAAATTGCATTTGGCTAGCCATCATATTTAATTTTTTTCTTAAACTGTGTTATTACCTCCTAGGCACTTTCTGCAGCACATTTGTTCAAGATAGATAGTACATCGCTAGGGCTTTTCACAGCGAAGAAGGGGATTTTAATGAAAATGCCACTTTTAATAAGAAGCCTCAATAATATGTGGTCTTGGTTGTTCCAGCTGAGATATTAATGTCTGGCACTTTTTTTCCTATAAATCAGTAACAAAAAGATGGAAGTAATTTGGTTTGAAACACAATGCTGAGGAAGTTGGAAAAATAATTATCTTTAGAAAGGACATATAGCATATATAAAGTAAAATCCTCAATATTTGCTACATTATACACTATTTCTTTTATTTTTCATTTCTCATTGCTGCAAAGCCTCAAAGCTTACATAAAAAAAAACTAGGAGTTGTCAGGCAGATTTTAATTAATGTATTTCTACTTTTTCAAATTTCGCAGTTTTAGATTTGTTTCTAGAGTAATGGGCAAAAAAAAAAAAAAAAAAAAAAAAAAAAGACAAGGAGATTTAAAGTGATTCAAAATCTCCAAAAAAGGATTCAAAATTCTTCAAAGTGTTTCATTCTATAGGGGCTTTGATTTCACACTAAGGGAAACCTGACCATGTCTAAAATGTAAACATAAAAAATTCTTAAAATGCATATTTCTATATCCTTCTCTCCCCATTCCTACCAAATGTCCAAATCAACCATTTGGGAAAATATATATATAGTTGAGAAGAGCAGGGTGAGTAACACACCTTCTCATTTTTTAAGCCCCAAAGAGGAAGAAAATCAAGAAAATTTGAAATCTGGGTAAGTTATCAAAGAGTTACTTATTCATTCCTGCACTCTTGAATATGTACTGTGAGTCAGGTGATGTGTAGCAGGGAGACACAGGTGGAAAGATTGGCAGGGGCACTCATGATGCGCTTTGTAGCCGAGCAAGCAGATCAGGTTTTATTTTCAGTCTAGAGCCCTCAGAGTACAGAAATATCCTTGATTATTTGTAAAGGAAAGGGCCTGGAAGGAAAGGACAGGGCGTGTGTGAACATAGAGATAGCACAAGCAACTACTGAAGTTAGCAAAATTGAGGTGCAGAACTCAGTGAGGGCTTAGCTAACTGTTAGCATACAGAAACATTGTGAGGTTAAAGGAAAGGGGCTATGTCTGTTTTATTTAATGTGGCCCTGTCTCCATTAAAGCACATGGAGATAATTATATCAGCTAGATTATGACAGAACCCACAAAAATACATCATACACTGTGAAACATAGAGCATAATTTTCTTAGTGCTGTGATAATGCAAAACAAAAATAAATTTATCATGATAAAAATCAAAGAAAATATGTCTTCTTGGTGAAGGATTTTTCTGTTATGTCGGAGATTATCTTATCCATTCTTATTTTCTTTCATCACTGTATGTCATGGCAAGAGAGTCTTGTATTTTACATCTGTGGGTAGTATTTTGAATATATTTGGTAATTAATAAATATTTTAAAGTCATTTCGTTGTCCACTAAAGTACGGCCAAAACATATTATTATTAAAAGGGCACTGGACAAACAGTAGTAAAACAAGATTTATATCTATCTTTTTTGTTGTTGTTTTGTTTTGTTTTGTTTTTTGTAGAGATGGGGTTTTGCCATGTTGCCCAGGCTCGTCTCGAACTCCTGAGCTCAAGTGATCTGCTGGCCATGGCCTCCCAAAGTGCTGGTATTACAGGTGTTAGCCAGCTTATCTGGCCAATATACTTATCTTTTCCATAAACTACCTGTCAGTTGTTAATCCAATCTCTTCACGTAAAAAGAGATTGGATTAGATGATTGCTACAACTTAATTTAGGTGTAATATTTTTCTAATTCTAATCACAAATAAATTCACTATATTTCCGAACTCTTTTCGAATTTTTTATTTTATACGTTTACAGTTAGACATATGCCCTGATACTTATAGACAGGCCCTACTGGAAAATGTTGGTCCTATAGCCTGTGCACAGTTATAACAGAAAAATAAACAAAACTCAAGTTTAAAGAACTCCGTATCTTAAATAGTCATTCTAGGCTTAAGAAAAGTTAAATGTTGACCTATTATTAAGTTACCAATTCATTAAAATTCTTTTTTTCTGATAATTCTTCCAGCTATATGGTTGCTCTTGTTTTTCTGGATGAAATAAAGACCATATTATCTTTGGGGCAACTCAGAAACATAGGTCAGCTCACACCTATTAGAGCCAATAGTTGTATGGTAGGTGAAGGGTAGAACCACTCAGCTTAAGGCCCAGAGAAAATCTTTATGCACTTTCACAAGATTTTGAGATCCCACAAGATAAAAGAGGTTAGAAAAACTGGGAGGATCCTTGGTCTCAGATTTAAGAGTCTCTGTGATCATATCCAAAGCTCTGTGAGGATTTGTATGGCATTACTAATATGGAAGGAAGAAAGGCTGTCTGAGCCAGGAATTCTCAATCCTGCAATATATTTTAAAAACACTCTGCTCTCAAGTTTGGGGGCATTAATGATACTTCATATTCTACCTACTTGGAGTGGGACAGGAAAAAAGTATGTAAATAGAAATCAGAGTGTCTTTATGAATGTATCTGGATGAGCTTTTTCTCTAAGCTATCTTTCTGAAAGTAGTAGTACACACTATGCAGAAAATAGTCCATGTGCAATAAATATTACCAATCTATTGCTATTACTATATTTCACTTTTTAAAGGGTGATGGAGATTTGTGGTGAAACCAAATATACTGTAGCCTATCTCCCTCCTCATTATTGGCATATTAAAGATTCTGAAAAAACTATTTAAATTTGTTCAACTAAATATTTTCCAAATGTAGACAGAACTTATTTTCATGAAATGAGTTAAGAGCCAAGTTTTGGAAATATCAGTCTAGCAATAGCCTGTGAGTAAAGCCATTTCAGCTAACTGTTAATGTACTGACTTCTAAACGTGTGTCCACATTGCACTAAGAACAGCAGGGTATACAAAAAAATGAGATGGCAACCTTTTTTTTTTTTTTTAAATCTAAAATGGGAAGATATGGCCGGGCGTGGTGGCTCATGACTGTAATCTCAGCAATTTGGGAGGCTGAGGCTGGTGGATCACTTGAATCCAGGAGTTTGAGACCAGCCTGGCCAACATGGTGAAACCCCATCTCCACTAACAAAAAAGTACAAAAATTAGCTGGGCACAATGGCTCATGCCTGTGGTCTCAGCTACTCTGGATACTGAGGCAGGAGAATGGCTTGAACCTGGGAGGCAGAGTTTGATGTGAGCTGAGATCGTGCCGCTGCACTCCAGCCTGGGTGACAGAGCAAGACTCTGTCTCAATCAATCAATCAATAAAATAAATTAAATAAATAAATAAATAAAATAAATAACATAAAATGGGAAGATAGGGCTAATGCACAAAAAATAAAGACAACAGTGTATAGTCACGTGCTGGATTGTTTGACAGTGAATGCAATAGTTAGTGAGACATGGAGAAAAGGGTTTTTAGAGCAGTCAGAGGATTTGATGAAAATGGAAGCAGAAAAATAAAAAGTTTAGATGAGAAGTCAGTCATAAGAGTTCATGAAAACAGAGGCCTTGTAGAAGAGGTTGAATTTGAGTATGCCTAAAAGACTAGGAGACTTACCAAATGCAAAGATAAGATGTAGAAAAGATGCTAAATAACAGAAGAAAACTTCGTTAACAAGCAGTACGGAGCCACTGTACAATAAAAAGCAGAGAGGTGAGGTAATGAAAGCAACGCTTTAGGCAGATAACTTTGGAAAGAGTATGACCATTGGGTTGAATGTAGGAGTCATGGGAGTCAGAGAGGATCATTTTGCCTTTGCAAATGTTCTGGCCCACAGAGAACCACTGCACCTCTACAGTGTTTCTGGACACAGATAACTGATCACACTCCACTTCCATGACTTACTGTGGGAACTTGAGCAAATTCTTGAATTTTCTCTGACAGTTTTTTCATTCAATAAATGAGGACAAGAAAGTTATCTATGTCATGAAGTCATTGCAAGTCTTAAATAAAGTGCATGAAACCATGTTAGAACAGTGCCTGCCACACAATTAGTGTGCAGCAAATAAGTTAGCTCAAATTAGCCGTAATGGAAGGGAAAGAAAGAAAAAAAATAAAAACATTTCAGTGTTAATAGATTTTGTAACCTACTGTAGCATGGAAGGTAGTTCAGTCCACCATCCCTCAGCCCCTAACTGCTCCAATGTTGCCATCTTCCCAGCCCTTTCATTCAGTTTTCTACACTGCAGTTAGAGTTATCTTTTTAAAATGCAAATCAGATGACTCCACTGCCCACTTAAACCTTTTCCATGGCTCTCTATAGCCCTCGAGTTTATGTCCAACTCCCTTGATACGTTATAGAGTCCTGACCCACCTTCACCTCTCTAGCGTTTTATCTCATCGCTCCCTTTCCCACAGTGTGAACTCCTAAAAATGCACTAGTTTCCCACCTCTGGGACAGCTTCCTTATGGTAATATTCTCCTTCCCTTCTTTGTCTAGTGTGCATATTAACATAGAACACATAATATAAATTTAGATATATGGAAACATTTTCACAACGTATGAAGATTGTGAAAACCGCATCTCCAATAAAAAAAGAATTACAAAAAATAGCTGGGCGTGACAGCTGGTGCCTGTAGTCCCAGCTATGGAAGGCCGAAACAGGAAAATCACTTGAACCCAGGAGGCGGAGTTTGGAGTGAGCCGGGATAGCACCACTGCACTCTAGCCCGGATGACAGACAGAGCAAGACTGTCTCAAATAAATAAATACAATACAATATAATATAATGGGAAGATAGGGCTAATGCACAAAAAATAAACATAACAATGTATAGTCACATGCTGAATTTCAAGAGGTAACTTGAAAGAGATAGTAGCATGCCAGGAGAGGAGTTTTTCTTTCAGACTTGGGTTATCTTGGTTACACTGAAAATTAAACATGCAATCATTCCATGTTATCTCAAGTGTGTATGTGCATTTTCTCTTAAGTTACTTTAAAAAAATAAGTAATATACTCAAAGAACAAAAGGATGTACAGTGAAAAGTCTTCCTGCCACTTCTTGAATGTCCTGCAGCCACTCACGATCAATTTCTTGTGAATTCTTCCAGACATACTTTGTGTATTTTAAGGGAAACATATGCATATGCAAATCTCCCACGTGCAAAAATGTATAATGTGTTATGTAACCAAATGTCCCAGTGTTTTCTGAGTAATGGTTTGTGTGTAGACTTTATTTACTCCAAGATTATAGAAAAAAATTCATGATATCAGCTGGTATATTTGTGAGTTATTTTTTACATTTAAATTTTTGATACTGGAGTTAGATGTGAGATACTGATCTTCCCTCATTTTTTTTTCAGAAGTCTTTTTCTATTTCTTTATTAATCCATTATTTTGCTCTTCATTTGAAATGTTCCCAGAATCACAGACTTTAGGCTTGTGTGTACTGGGCCTACTTGTGGACTTCATGTGCTTTCACAGCAATCTGTCTATTCATGTGTGTCATCACTCTTTCTATGACTTGTGCATCATATCTGCTGAGGATAGTGGTTTCTCGTTATTTACCTGTTCCAGAATTGTTCTGGCAATTCCTGTGTCTTGATTCTTCTATATGAATTTTAGAATCATCTTGCCTGAATTAGAAAAAAATCACATGGCATCATTTAAATGGCATTACATTTACTGATTAATTTTGAGACTGTCAATACCTTTATGATGTTTAATCTTTGTATCCAAGAAAATAGTACATCTTTCTTGCTTTTTTAGTCTTCACTTTAAGTTTTCTACACATAAATGCCGCACAAGATAGTTTGTATTGTTACTAATTTTAATGACGCATTTAGTAAATTATGAATTTTAACTAATATTTGTACATTATATTGAATTTTAACTCCGCCCCAAAAAGCAAAAGTAAAGGAAAGTTTAAAAGAAAAACTAGAGGAATCTAATTCAAGCCTACTACTTTTAGGAATATAACTTGGAAAAAGCTCTTCCAGGTACATTCATAGAGACATCTCTGTTTGGCACACTCTTTTTTTCATAATGTAAATAAGAGTGTTAAGGTTACTTGTGCTGATGTGAAATATAGCCCAAAAGTAGCTTAAAATATTTTCTGCTTACACAATATTCAGTCATGCAAGACCTTTCGCAAAACAAAGACTAGGATGGGGAAGCAGTCTGTATAGGTTAAATATTGAATTAGATAGGAAGGGGTTCATTAATTTCTAAATATTTCCTTTTAGAGTTTTATGCCAATTAGAAGTTCTATTTCTCTCTTCAAAGAATAGTTCTTCAATAGGCAGATATTTACCAAACACCTACAACCTACCAGTCACTCTCTGAGGTGCTGAAGGCACAAAAATAAAACTGACTCAGTTATTGCCAATGAGCATTTTACATTCTAAGAACAATAGTCTAAGCCTTGGAAATCGTTTTAAAAGATTTCTGTGTGCTTTTTCAACATCAAAGCAGAACATTGTGGCTGAAGGAAATTTGACACTCTAATTGGGAAAGTAATTTTGTTTGATTTACTATTTACTACTGATAAGGGCACAGACTATATAAATTACATATTAATGTGAGAAGATTGATAATAGCAAGTGATATTCATCCGGCGGAAATGTAAATGGTTTCTAATAAAATCATAGAAGTTGTAGTGTTCTTCCTCTGTAGAAAATTAGCCTAGTCTGTATTTAACTGAATAAATTTATCCCACCATTCTTTACATTCCACTTAGGTGTATATATGTATACACATATATGAATTCAAATATGGGTGTATATGTCTATTCACAAGTACACAAACAATATATACCAGTATAATAGTCACTACCGGTTTCTCCTACCCTCTTTTGAGCCAGCTTTACCATTGTTGTGATTCCTTCATTAATAAACTAAATCTTTGCTGTGTGCTCACTATATTTTTGCATAGGAGTGATGTTTTTAACCTTATTAAAATTAAACTTTAACAACATCTATAAAGTTTCCTTTGTTCTTCCTTTCCACACTTGGGATAAGTTCCAATGCCATTGTGAGACAGTGATGGCCCTTTATTTGAAGAAACTTGACTTTAGCTTTGCATTAAAGTGATTACAAAATACTTTAAAATTCTCTTACTTCTTTTTGAATACAAATAGATAGTAGAAGAATAACTCATCAACAGCATACTCACATTTTATTGTTTCTCAACACTGAATTCTAAATTCTAAAACAAGACCATTTTAAATTATTTTGAGCACAAGCTAGTCATTTTTCAAGTAATCAACAATGCCTCATCGGATTAGAATAGAAAACATTGAATTGAAGTAAATTGAATTGAAAGTATCAGCAGGCATTGAACACAGCAAGAGTAAGCAAATATTTCTACAGTATGTATGTATTAGATCTTTTATACTGGGTTTACACTCAGAAAAGTTTGAAAGCCGGTGGTTTAAATATTTTTTGCTCAGAGATTTTAGAAGACGAGTGATTGTGGACATGTGAGTTTATTCTAGAAAGTACGAACTAAATGGTCATCCATAGTTTAATATTAGAATACTCTGGGAAACCAGATATTTGTAGTAGCAGCAGAGGCAACTGTACTTCTATCTACATTCTTGTGTATTCTTTGTGCAGCCACATTTCACTACAGGATGAGACTATTGCTGAAGGACTACTTTCCAACTCTGTTAGCTATGATGTGTTGATCACAGAAATGAAAAGAAAGGCTTTATAAATCCATCCCTAAACCCTATCATTACATATGAGAATCAAATTCATACAAGATAACAATTAGATCTAAAGCGAAAACAAAACCTAGGCCAAAGGGTTCTGAAATATGCATTAGAGAAATAAAAACTAAAATCCAATCTCAAGTGTGAGATGGAACAAATGCTTTTGCTTATCTATGTTTTATATTCATTGAGTGTAGTGCAGAATACTCTCCTTTATATCACTTTCTTAACATACCCTCGAGGTTCAAGTGGCATTTGGCCCTCTTGAATCTGGAGAGCTCTGTGTGGCTCCTCTAACAAATTCACTGTATTTAAATGAAGCTATGTTATAAAGCCGACTAGGAAAAAGACATCTAAATGTGTTTTAACTTCAGAACCTCTTCCATCAAATTTCCATTCGTAATTGTGGCACCAAATTTTAGTATTGCAAAGAAAGAAGAAGGTTTTGCTGAAATAATTCCATGCTGAGACAGCTCTTTAATTGGGAACTTCTGCTAAGCTAGAAAATATGTTCGAAGGTCAGTACAAGGTTCCAGTTGGTAAATGATCTGCATTTTTCTAAGTGACTAATTTTTTAAATCACAATACTGCATCTATCTGATATTATTAAATACAAAAAGAAGGGGCATAAGTTTGGGTGCTCTTTTCATCCAGAATGCAATTTTATTCTATTGTCACTCTCTAGATTAGTGGTGACTCAGGATCCAGAGAGAAGTATTGTGGATGCTTATGGGTAGAGTGTCCTTTAATTGAGTGCCTGCCCCCAACAGGCAACACCACACCTCTAATGACAGACTTAGTCAGCCACTATTAAGATCGTTTCCCGGGCCAGGTGCGGTGGCTCAAGCCTGTAATCCCAGCACTTTGGGAGGCTGAGGCGGGCGGATCACGAGGTCAGGAGATCGAGACCATCCTGGCTAACACGGTGAAACCCTGTCTCTACTAAAAATACAAAAAAAAAAAAAAAAAAAAATTACTGGGTGTGGTGGTGGGCGCCTGTAGTCCCAGCTACTCGGGATGCTGAGGCAGAAGAATGGCGTGAACCCGGGAGGAGGAGCTTGCAGTGAGCCGAGATCACGCCACTGCACTCCAGCCTCGGGGACAGAGCAAGACTCCGTCTCAAAAAAATAAAAAGATCGTTTCCTTCAGGTGTGTTTAGGTATAAAACAGAACCTTTCATTTCTCTGATATGGAAGGTGTTGAATTCAAAAGTTATTCTGGCCTTTTTATATTGCCCTATATCTGAACTACATCCTTGTCAAGTTCAAATTTGAAAGTGGTCAAAAGTAGTGTTCCATGAAGCATTGCTGTTCAGAGTGCAGAACAATAAGGGCTGATCAAGTACACCTTAAAATGCAGTCTCTGCACAGGAGTGAGAATGGATTTGGCTCATCCCCGAACGGTCGGCGAGTTGAAGAGCTATTAAATTTGCCAGAATGGCCCCAATTGAGGTTTTCATACCTTCCTCCTCTCCCAGACAGTAGAATTTAACTCAATGATGGCGGCCAGGTTTAAGAGTGTTTTTAGGACGATTGCAAGTGGAAACTTTCCCAGGGCAAAGAAATAATGAGCACTAAATCCCAAGAGACATTGTTTCAGTGGAACTATTTTCTCTGTAAACTACTGTTATCAGAATTTCACTTAGGAAGAAAAAAAGAGGGAGAAGGCTAAGAAATAAATGTACCTACACTAGCTAGTTAGACTTCATATGAACATGGCTAAAGATACAACTTGAGTCTTTGCAAGATGTCTTTGGCAGAAATCTAAAATGCATTGCAGATCCCCACCCTCCCGTCCAGGGAAATCGCTTGAGGCATCATCTGTGTAGATATCACCCGGAAGCTAGTCAAAAATGCAGAATCTCAGGCCCTACGGCAAGCCTCCTGAATCAGAATCTGCAATCCTGCAATCTTGACAGAAGCTCCAAGTGACCCGTGTGAAGATTAAAGTCCAAGAAGCTCTAGTTTTAACGACATCCCTCTTCTATTAGAATACTTGCTGAAGTTAAGAGTTCCAAATGTATAATAACGAAGAAGAAAAGATAAGCATTTTTAAAGTTTTTTTTGCACAGATTACCAAATTACACTTTGGGAAGGTTTTACTGACTTTTATTTGTACCAGCAAAGTACGCGAGGGTTTGTTTCACTGCACCCTTGAAAATGTGGGGCATATTATTTTTTCAGTTGTGAAGTTTGCATTTGTAGTCTATGTGATGTGTGAGATAAAGATCTAGGCTTCCTAACAAGGAAGCAGTTTTCTTAGAATGAGTAAATGATTAAAGTTTCTTTTCTATATTGAATTCAAATGCTACCTTATCCTATATTTCTATTACAGAGCTTTAGAACTTCATATTTTTCCCATGAGTATGGGAAAATTTTTATTCTTACATCAGGACCATGATATTTTAATTATGGTGGTTTTTTGCTTGGTTTAAATATATGCTTTTGGTAGTTAGCTTATCCATCTTTAATTGCATTAAACATTTCTCTCTATCACAACTATGATATAAATCCCTACAGCATTTTGTGTATGTTTTCATAATATAGATGTACAGGAGGGGCAGCTTTACACGTGACTTTTTAATAGACATGTAATAATAAAAGAGGACACTTAATCCTAATACTCAAAATACTACATTTTTCTGCCATTCTGCTATGTGCTGATTTATCTTTACAGTATTTATGATATGAGGTTCAGTAGGACAACAAGAACTGTGCAAGCCCTGCATTAACATGGTACCAAACCCAGGGACATAATAGACATTAGAAATGAGAAAAAGTAAAGAAATAGAATTCAAGGGCTCCACTCTTAAAGACTACAATATAAGTGATAATTTATGTTTAGAAAACAGACTCAAGAATTTAAGTTTAGAACACATACTAACAAACAGGTAAAAACACCCAATTAGGCCAGGCACAATAGCTTACGCCTGTAATCCCTGCATTTTGGCAGGCCGAGGCAGGAGGATCACTTGAGTCCAGGAGTTTGAGACCAGCCTGGGCAATATGGTGAGACCTCATCTGTACCAAAAAAAAAAAAAAAAAGCTGGGCACGATGGCACACACCTGTAGTCCTAGCTACTAGCTAGAGAGGCTAAGGTGGGAAGATCACTTGAGCTTGGGAGGTTAAGGCTGTAATGCACAGTGATCATGCCACTGCACTCTAGCCTAGTGACAGAGTAAGATCTGGCCTCAAAAAAACAAAAACCAAAAAAACTAGAAACAAAAAACCCACTCAATTAGTCAGAGAAAATGAAATGAGCTTGTATTAGTCTTTTTTTTTTTTCTTTTCTTTTTTGAGATGGAGTCTCGCTCTGTCACCCAGGCTGGAGTGCAGTGGCATGATCTCAGCTCGCTGCAAGCTCCGCCTCCCAGGTTCACGCCATTCTCCTGCCTCAGCCTCCCTAGTAGCTGGGACTACAGGTGCCACCATGCCCGGCTATTTTTTTTTTTTGTATTTTTAGTAGAGACAGGGTTTCACCGTGTTAGCCAGGATGGTCTCGATCTCTTGACCTCGTGATCCGCCCGCCTCAGCCTCCCAAAGTGCTGGGATTATAGGCATGAGCCACTGCGCCCGGCCACGAGCTTGTATTAGTCTTTAGGCTGCTATAACAAAGTACCACAAGCTTAAACAACCAAAAATTATTATTATGCAGTTCCAGAGGCTAGCAGTGAAATCAAGGTGTTGGAAGAGCCGTATTCTCCCTCCTGGCTTCTGGTTGTTACAGACAATCTTCGATTTTGGTTTGCAGCTGTAAAGGAAGCTCTGCCTTCATCATCACATGACCATCTTCCCTCTGTGCCTCTATCTTATCATATAGCATTCTTCTCTCTGTGTGCTTTCTCCTTGTTTTAAAAGGACACCAGTCATATTGGATTAAGGGTCCATCCTGTTCCAGTATGACTTCATTTTAATTAATTACAACTGAAATTATCCTACCTGTAAATAAGGTTACATTATGATGCCCTGCGGCTTAGGACTTCAATATATCTTTTTAGGAAACACAACTCAATTCATAACAGTTATCTTTAAGTCAAGGGATGAGTAAATAACACTGTAGAAATAGTGTGGGATGGAATTCCGATCGCTGCTTTCCCAACAAGTGGTAAGTACACATTCAGTTTAGAGGAAGTTGTCTTTCACTGGGTAATCAGCTTTGAGACAATTTTATCTGATGATTAAGATTCAAGAGAATGTGCCATTATCAATAGGACTTAGAAATGGTGGATGAAGGAAAGAATTCATAATTAACTCTGCAAAGTTTATGATCCTAGAGAACTGAAAGAAGACAATGCCAGCTACATGAATGAGTAGTACACTTTACCCATGACTTTGCTGGATATATACTTGATTTTGTTCTATCAGTATTAATAACAGACTGCCTTATTACAGGTCATTGTTGGGCCAATGTAAATTATTTTTCCTGCAGTTTATCTTGCTAGTTAGGTATCTTTATTTCGTTCCACCTCAATACTTGCATCTCTGAACAAAAAGTGTTTGGTGAGCTCATGACTTGTCTGACCATCTGCCACTCACTCAGGAAATTGCTGCATTTATGCAAATATCCACCCAGTAATTTGTGAGCAAGAAGCCAAGGTGTTTGATTAAAGTAATTAATTTTCTCACGTCATCCTTAAAATGAGCAAGATGCAGAGCCAGGTGGTTTGGCTAGTACCTTCTAAGTTGACCCTCACTTTTCTTTGTTTGTTTGTCTCATGCGATTGAACACAACTCTAAAAGGCAGCGTATTACAAAGGCTGTATATCATAATAAAATGGTCTTTGAGAGGATATGGCCATATAAATATAGACATTAGTTTTATGCTTATTCAAAATGAAGACCCAAATAAATGGAGGTTTGGAATTTGAAAATGTTCCTTTCAGTCAGAAGAAATATTATCTAACTGCTTACACATACACAAAGGGATGTTATTCTAAATCTATTCAAACCAAGAGCCTCTTTAACACATGAACAATTCATTTAATTTCTGTTATTTTTCCCACTGTTCTCTGACTGGGAACAATGTCCTCACAGGAATAATTACCATGATTTTTGAAATTTAGTAAAATCCTTAGTGCTTTGGGGAAAAAAAAGATAATATTTATTTTTACATGGAATGCTGGATTTCATAGAACCTTAAAGACCAAGTCTAAACACTCTTATTTTTAAAAATTATGGAATCTTGTTCCTTTAATTTACTTAAAAATAAATTTTCATTTTTTCTTTAAGAGAATTTGAATAGGATCTTATTTTCCATGCTTTAAAAATTAATTTGAGAAGATATTCGACTTTTTTTTTCTTTAAACAAAACCTTTAATGCTATGTTAGAATCTGCTATATGACATTTTGACTTTCATATATGTTCGATCAAGAGGGTTCCAATGTAATGCTTAAATGCATGCTTTCTCATAAATGTTAGTAAGTTACTTAATTTTCCCCAAATGTTGGAGTCTGCATGCCATCTTTATAAAGTTAAGAGATTCATGCTGTTCTTTATGCATTTGATATTTACAATTGAAAGGTCTGTATCATAAGCAATCTGGTTCACAGTTAGGCGTTTAACTTGACATTTTATAAAGCATGGACATTTGAGTCCTCAATCCTTTCAGCTTGTTTTGAGCTAATTGTGAATTAAATGGTAGGTGCAGGGGCTATGCATGATGTTTTAATTAATAACCCTTCTTGTTACAGTTATTTTTACCTGGCTACTCAGAAAATGCATTTTATTAAACAACAATTATATTTTTACTCACATGTAGAAAATATATCAGGTAATAACTTCCCACAAAATGTCAAGGGAGAATTCTAGCTTCATTTTGTCTAACATTACCTACCTATCAATAAACCTATATATGTGTTTCTAAAATATACATTTTTATTTGGTGATAAAACAATAAATTCATCTCAATATACACATAGTGTGTTATTGGAAGACCTGGAAGCAAATTGCTGCATATATTCTGATAACTATGTGCCACCCAGGAGAGAATTGACAATACTAGTTTCAAATGAGTCACAACCAGCAGTAATAAGATTGAAAAAAACAGAGACCAATTATATATCCTAAGTCCTTGACAAGAAAAATGTAGTTGACTTATAGGTTATTTCCAGAGATTGGTTTTAATCTGCAAATTTATATCTATTACATATCTTGAGCATTTTAATTCAGAGATTATAAATGCAGCTTTAGATCAAATAGAGAGAAAAACAGGCTAAAGCCATTTTTTAAATAATATGTAAGCCTGATAAAAACATGATGAATTCTACCCTAGAGGAGTTTTGAGAGCTGTGCCCTGGGTTCAGGATGTTTTTCTTCAAATAGGAGAAGAAATCATAGGTCACTTTGTTTCTTCTTCCATGGACTGCCCACACATGAGAGCACAAGGCAATTAAAAATAGAAAAAATTATTCCCTTTGTTGAGTTTGTCTTCAGTTTACTCCGCTTGTCCTTTCTGTACATTTGTAACTCTTCCTCAGTCAAACTTGCCTTCACCTTTTCTCTAGCTGCCATTTTCCTACAACCTGTCCTGAGAAAATATCTGACGAAAGTAATGTAAACTAATACTTAAATGCTTAATAAGTCATCACTTTTCTAGGTGGTAGTTGAATAAAGTCTCCATGTCCTTGTGGATTTCAGGCATTCGTGTTCCAGTGGAGGAAATATTTGGGGTGACTAAGGGCTCATCTATCCTTGTGTTCCCTAGGTTTCACCAGTCAATTTAAATCTTGCCCTCCTCTCAAGCTTCTGGCTCTCCTAACACAGCAGCTGAGTATCTTTAAAGGAGAGGTGAATAGTCATTTGCTCATTTGACACAAATGTGCACCCTTGCTGACCCTCAAAAGGCCTCACCACTTTTGAAGTGGTTCTTTCGATGTATTTATAAAACTATTCATAAATATGAGAAAAAAGCTATAGAGGTCAAATATCATTTCCTTTTGCTTCCCTCACTGATTTTATTCTTGAATTTTCTCCAGAGAAGATTAATGTCAAGTTCTACTTTAATTTAAATGTGACCTAGGTGATCATTTGGCTAACACAGTTACATAAAAGCATTTTATAAACAGACATATTCCTAAAATCATCCTTTGGAGACTAATGGAAAGGATGTATATTTGAAACATCCACAAATCATGGTACATATTGCAGCTACACAGGTATCAGAATGGCACCCAAATACACCATGGGGTGATGATCTTCCTGTTTTATCTCTGCCAGAGGCTCTACTTCTTCCCACCAATTTCCCAAATCCTTGTCTCTTACTGGCAAATCTGAGAAGGATTTAAGCAAGAGTAGATGTCATTTATGTTTCACTAAGACTAACATTAAATGTAAAAGGAGGAGAGAAAAAGACCCATATAAATTTATATTGAATGGTACACAGTTACTTCAATTATCTGAATTTTAAAGAGTGGAACAGAAAACCAACCATGAGTCACAGAAAAGTGGTCATGAAGAAAATTAAAATAGCTCCAAGGACATAAACACTAAAAGAGTATCCTCCCACCGACTAACAGGTGCAGGACTCAACTCAAAGTAGTCAGGCTCTTGCCATATGGTGTCCATTTAGAGCCACAGCCTGTCTGGCCCACGGCCGTGCAACACAGTATACCACCACCTGTACCCAGACCTCTGCAAGAAAATGTGGTCTGTGTCTCATTTTGTGGGGGAATGGTGGAAATCTTTGGGACAACTATCAACAGATAGATGATAGTTGAAGGGCTACCCTGATAATTTTTCTGGGTTTGTATATTGTGTCATTGTTGCTGATAGGAGGGACAGTTAGCTAGAAGTGCAGAAAAATGGTAGTTCCAGACTTGTAAATCTACATGATGTTTAAAAATAGCAAGACATTATATAAAATCCAAAATAGAAAGGAAGAAAGAAATTATGACACCCTGAGTCTGTTGAAAAAAAATTACCAAAATGACAGGTGTTTTTCCAACTGTGTTTGCTCTCCTGAGAATGCAGAAATGTCCTCTAGGAGATAAACGGAAAATCAATCAGTGGAAAAGACTCGCGGACTCTTTACTGTGGTACTGAGGCCCCACGGACTTCTTTTCATCAATAACCAAAATATTATGGAAAACATTAAACTAAAATAATTTGAAAAGTTTCTAATACATCACTAAAAGCATGTTGGTTCACACTTATAGAGATATATAGAATTTCCATCTCATACTAACCTTACTTATATTTTCTACTATTGGATAAAATTAGGACTCTTATTAAAAAAGGAGTGTTCTCTTGAACTTTTTTCTTCCAACGTGCCTGTGTAAGGAAGTGCTTCATTTGGTAAATGCAACAATATATAGCAAATAGAAAATCCTCATCCTTGTGCATAATACCTACCATTTTGTGGCAATATTGTATCCAGAGGCTATTAGCATCTCTGGAAACTGCTTTTAACTCTTCTATTTAGCCCTTGGTAGGGATACTCTTTTTCTTCTGTTTGAAGTAATGGTCTTGTCCAAGACCATTCCGATGTAAGCAGCAGTGTCATCCTATGTGGGTTATAGGATCAAAAACCATGCTTAACAATAGATGGATTTGGGCAAACCATATTGTACCCCCACCTCCAATGGTTTTGGTGGGTTAAGTGAAGTTTGAAAGCCAATAGTGGAAATATATAATAGTAACAGAATTACAAAATGTCTATTTGAGAGGCATATAGAAAGCTGAGAACCATTTCTGCTTTGGTGAGCTTTTGAGCTGATTGTAAAAATAGATGTTGTTTTAAGCAGTGCTAATTATATATCCTTTAACCTCACCAGATTCCACATGAAATCATAACCCATAATGTGGGAACCATGGATGTTGTCATGAATAATTTAATAAACATAAAATGTGTGCTTGATGTTCTGCAGTGTGGGACTTTGACGATGAAAATCTTAGGCCTTGATCCAAGCAGTGCAAAATCCAGCAAGGGTGAGAGATACTAGCTATGCTATATTTGTGAAGTGTCTGAAGAGAGATATTCATGAACCAAATATTGTCAAAGCACAGAAAGGACTAAATTTCCCTCTAGCAATCAGAAACAGTTGAAAACACATCACACATGTGCACAAAACTGACATGGGAGATGATTCTACTGGTCACTCATAATGGATTTTTGACTGTTCCAGTCTACAATTCTTTCAAAGGAGTTATTCTAGACCTGGGCCACTGTTGGAGGTTTTGAATCCCCTAAGATTTGGAGAAATCAGTTGTTGAGATTCACTGGAGATCCAGAACAAGAAGTTTGAAGTAAGGATTGGACAATACCCCAGTGGATTTCCCGCTGGGCTGTCCCAGCAAGCCTGATGAGATCTATCCCCAAATCCCTTTCTCTAGGGCAGTGACTCTTTCATTTACAGTTAAAGGATCTGGATGTTTATTAGAAAGCAAACTCTCAGGCTCCATCTTAGACCTACTGAATTAGAATCTCTAGGAGGGGAGCCAGGGAGTTCACATTTCAATAAGCTCTTCATGTGATTCCAAGGTGTGCTAAAGTTAGAGATATAACTGCTAGTATTTACTTTTGCAACTTCAGTGTTGGGTAGATGGATCTACCGCAGGTAATCATTAGCCCCCAGATTCAGAAGGATTCCCCAGTAAGTAGAAAGTTTCAAGGACTGACAAATCTTCATTCAGTAATTCAGTAAATATGGAATTTTCAGTAGTTTTCCAACTTGGCAGCATGTTGGAATCAACTTGGGTATTAAAAAAAAAAAAAAATGCCCATGCCTGGATCTTACCCACAGAATTCTCATTTAACTAGTCAGTTTTGTAAGCTACCCGGATCAGTCCAATCTGCAGTCAAGTTTGAGACTACTGCATCAGAAAGTGGTGGTTCACTGACCTTTATCCACTAAAAGCCTATAGGAGATAGCAAAGGAAACAATTTTTGACAGAAAAGAACATAAAAGGAAATAAAATTTTTAAATATGTCAAAAACTTTATTCTAGGTTTAAATCACATTTTTGAGATTTTCTGTCTAGGAAGACATTCTTAAAGAATCTTACTCAATAATGACTGAGTAGCACAGATATTTCAGAGAGACTGCAGGTCAGAATCTAGAATCTTTATTCACATCATATTCAAGGATGTCAACATTTTGAAGCATCGAATTAAACCATGCCCTCTGTACTTTAAATCATTCTGCCTTAGTCACTTTTTGTTGCTGTAAAGGAATACCTTAGATCGGGTAATTTATAAAGAAAAGAGGTCTATTTGGCTCATAATTCTGATGGCCAGAATGTTCAGAATTAAGTATTTACATCTGGGGAGGGCGACAGGCTGCTTCCACTCATGGCAGAAGGTGAAGGGGATTCTGGTTGTTTAAAAGACCCTAGCACCTCCCACCTCTCTCCTCCTTCCTTTCTGGCCAGTGTGTGCAGAGATCACATGGCCAGAGAGGTGAGAGGTGCTAGTGTCTTTTAAAAAATCAACTCTCAGGTGATTCATAAGAATGAGAACACACTCACCAGCCCCCCACAGGAAGGGCATTAATCTATTCGTGACAAATCTATCCCCATGACCCAAAGACCCCCCATTAGGCCAAAGACCCACCTACAACATTAGGGATCAGATTTCAACATGAGGTTTGGAATGACAAGCATCCAAACTATAGCACTTCCCTACTTCATTTTTCTTCGCTTTTTCCCTTCTTTCTTTCTTCTCCTTTTTAATCTCCTGATTGCCTCTACCTTTAGCATCTGATAACCTCCTTCTACCATCAAAAAATGCTTTTATTTAGAGTCTTCTGTATTTAATTAATGCACTTTTAAATATTTACTGAGCAACTGTTTTGGGAGTCACAGCATTTTCATAAGTTATGTGATTATTTCTTCAAATTGTTCAAAAATGTTTACGGCATTCCTACTACCTTCCTCGCACTATTCTAGGTACATCAGGGAGCAAAACATCCAAAAATCTTGCCATTGAGGGAGCTTAATTCTAGTGGAGCAAGGAATAAACAATAAACAATATGTAAGAAAGTATATAGTGTTCTAGAAAATAGATACTATGATAAGTGTTACAAAAAGAGAAAGTAGAATAGAGCAAGGGGAATTGATAGTGCAGGGCTAGGGAATGAGAATTTCACAAAGAGAAGGCAAAATTTCCATCAAAACTTGAAAGAGGTAAGGTTATTTGAGGGTAGAACATATCAATTAGTATGTTTCATGAAATGCTAGACAATAACATTTTTATAAGATTTTGTGTTGTTTTTTTACAGTAAAAAGGAGAAAAGCAACGCTTTCTCCTAAATCGAGACTGCTCTACTTTCATCTTTCAGCCTGTTTCATGTTAATAGGTGTTTTTAGTTAATTAATTTCTTCCTTAGGATATTCATGTTTGTTCATGAAGATTGTAAAATCACAAAGTTCATGTGATTATTATTATGTTATTGGGGAATTATTTCTGCAGACATTTACATTTGCCTCTCACTAAACACATTTGTGGTCCTCAGCATCCCAAGGTTGTGTGTGGATATGTCTGCATGTGTATTTTAGTCACACAACCTGCTGTGTATCCTAATGAGACCTGTACCATAACCAATTAGACACCTGCAGTAGAATCGCACTGTGCCCTCAAATACTTATTTTCTCTGCTCGTTAAAGAGTTCAAACTGAGTCACCTTCACTTCGTCTATGCAGCTTTTTACCGAAATCTCAGAGTTGCATGGGGGCTTTTCTCCTTTGCTCAAACCAATTTTTATGAATGTTGGGTACACAGAAACATCTTCAAAGTAAACATTTAGTAATTAATCAATGCTATAAATATGTAATGAGTCTATTCTGCAAGGGACATTTTGTTAGCTTTTGAGGGCATATAGGATACTATTTGAATTGGAGTAACTTTCTGTATACTCTAAAGAACGGCTCCCACCCTCAGTTCTAGATATGTCTTGGGAGGCTTATCGTGATTAGATTTTCACATTATATTTTCTTGGTAATTATATCTTAAAGCCCTTAAGTTCAAGTGAAATTCGAACAAGTCACAGGTGATGCAGCTAAATTATTGGTCATGAGTGTATATGTAACATCCGAAATAAATCTTGTTATATCCTCAGTAATTAGAAGTGGTCCTTCAGGGAGTCACTCCAAAACTGAAGAGGGAGCAATATTATAAAACCATTGTTAGGGCAGAAGAATAGTTTAATTTATAGTTCTTTTTTATTTGATACAGTAACTGATGAACTCTAAATCTCTCATACACAAAAATCTGATCTTTATTCCCTGCACCAATTTAACTTTTACTTCCCAGATTTGCCCTCAAAATACTCCACACAGCAACTTCCATAATAATGCGCTCCACCTCCATCAATGTGCTAATCAGTTTCCTTACTCAGGCTTTAAGGGAGACACAGACCCTTTGAGGCAAGGCAGACAGGAAGAGTAGCAAGGCCTCGACTCTGCTCCTCCTCCTTCTTTTCAGTCCTATCCTTTGCCTCCTAGAGAGCCCCTAGTTGTCTTGTAATATTCACCAAAAGAAGTTATAACCGTAAATTTCTATGTGAAATTTCTTTCTGTGGAAGAAAATAATCATATTACAATTGATTCTGAGTTTTTAAAATGTTAATATGACTAATTTTAAAACAAAATGTAGATTGATATACAAATAAATGTTAAATTCAGACTGTTTTATTTTCTGTTGTATTTCCAAGAACGTGCTAATTCCAATATTTACTATCTTCCATTAATTTATATTACATAAAGCTTTCTAGGAGACGTAAGTAACATTTGATTTGAAGTAATTTAAACCTTCATGTTACATTGACTACACTTTTACATTGTCAAGTATTCTAATGGAGAAATATTGAAATAAATATACTCAAAATTTATCAACATTTATTTTAGGATTTCAATGAATGTGATTTAAAATACATATGTTGAATTTTTATTTCTTTCAAAAAATTTTATCGTACCATGAAATCTAGGATTTTTTTTAAAAAGGAAGAGTTTATTTTATTATGCCATTACATTTATTACACTATCTGTAAAAGCATGCGAAAATTCTCTCTGCACATTTTGTTGAGCTAGCCATATTTATATAATTGGCAATATATAAAAGTTCATAAAGCCCACAGATCATTACAGTAGTAATCAGTGCTGATTCTAGTTAAAAACAAAAAAAAAAATGGATAGAAAAGGAAAGCAAAAGAAAAAAAGAAGCATAGTACAAGTGTATTAGACCATTTTTGCATTGCTATAAAGAAATACCTGAGACTGGGTAATTTATTTTAAAAAGATGTTTAATTGGCTTAGGGTTCTGCAGGCTTTACAGGCAGCATTGTGCTGGCATCTGCTCGACTTCTAGGGACCTCCAGAAGCTTACAAGGTGAAGGAGGAGGAAGCAAAAGAGAGAGCGCGGAGGTGCCACACACCTGTAAATAACCAGATCTCCTGAGAACTCACTCACCATTGCAAAGATAGTACCAAGCCATGATAGGTCTACCCCCATGACTCAAACACTTCCCACTAGTCCCCTCCAGCATTGGGGATTACAATTTAACATGAGATTTGGGCAGAGACAAATATCCAAACTGTATCAACAAGTTACAACACAAATGAGATTAAGATTATCCCCGGTAGTGTTCTGCATGTGTAGTTCTTTCTGCCACTGATCGTTTTGACTATATTCACCTGAGCAAGAGGAAAAAATTGAAGGGATTTTGAAAGATATAATTTGACTTAATCGACGTTATGACATATACATTTTTGTGATCTTAAGTACTTTAGAACGTGTGAGGTACTTTATAGAACACCATTCACTGCACAAACATTTAGGAATTCCTAAAAGACAGTGATTCTTTCTGGAATAAGAAGTACAAGAACCAGGATGGACTTGCCTGATGAGAGCAGCTCATCAAGGCAGATGTGGACAGATAATTGGCTGACAGTCAAGTTGGGAAATAGAGCAGAGTGAGTGAAGTTAGATCACCGTTTGTGAGATCAGTTAGAAAATATCAGGAAACTCATCCCATTTCTTGTTCAAAATTAGCTCAAGATGGGGCAAAGATTGAACAAAACAGGAATCTGAGAGAAGCAGAACCCGACCAATAAACAGTCATGAACAAGAATCAAAATAAGTGTAAGAGTTGTTATAATATTTTTGGTGGATAAACTATTAAGCACGCTTGGCTGGATGGTCTCTCAGTAAGGTGTAGTTCCAGGCTGACCATCAACGAGGATTGACCATGAATTGATAGAAATTAATGGAATTTCACACTGGAGTTAGAATTCCAAGACAATGAAAATAGCACACAAGAATTACACTACTGGAGAGGATTTGTGAAATTTCCGTGTGTACAAGCTATGAGTTAAAATCTTATATTTGAGATATAGAAATTATAACCTTACTTTCTACAGCACATTTAGAACAAGGTTACTGTAGCTAAGCAACTCAAAATTTCCAAGTAAGCATAATCATCCCTACAGATTTTGAAAGCTTAATGCAAGTTTCCAGAGTCTGAATTAAATTAAGGATGGCTACAATGTTGAAGAATTAATAAATACCTATTCAGAAGAAGATGAATTCCATATTCACAAATGGAATGTTTAAGAATTTTAAAATTTAAGCAGCAGATTTGAAAATTGGCAATTCTATTTTAAAAAATAAAAAGCATGTAAGAACAGATCTATAATACACTTTAATCTTAATACTTGCATGTCTTACTACTTAGATATAGAACATCAAAAGAGAAGAAATTATATGTAAAATATCGTGAGCTTTTATTATGTGCCCAGTACCATAAGATACTCTTTACAGTCATGATCTCAATTAATCTATACAGCTCCTCTATTGGGGTAACTACTGCTATCCATTTTAGAGATAAGAAACCTAAGGCAAACACGCTCGAGCAAGGTCACAGCCAAGTAAGTATCAAGGCACAGATGCAAGCCGGTCTGTCTCTGGGGTCCAGGCCTTTAACTACCACATTCAGCTGTTGAGGTGGACAGATAAACAGAAAGGCCAACACGAAAAGGAACGTTCCCTATGTACTCTCAAAGTGTGGAATTTAGCTTCTAGGAAGAAATGGAAAAAAAAAAAAAAAAAGAAAAAGAGAGAGACCATAAAGTAGGCTAAACCCCTTCTTACTTTTTTTTGTTTTTTCTCAGTGATGCGTGTGATCCTGTTAACATCATACTTGATTTAAATGTTTTGTTTTGCTGTTACATGTAATGAAAGATAAACTTCTTCCCATTGGCTATCATGAGGGCCCCAAAAGCTGCTGCACAAGAGAACATTCTTATTAACAATTATGAGTAGGCTATTAATAATTTCTAGTAATTATAAAATTGTTTAACATTTATAACATTGAGGAATTTATTTCAAAACTGCAATATTATTATCAACATTAACGACTAGTTTCACAGTCATCTTTAAAAGATGACAGTGGAGAGCAAGACCTAAAATGTGTTTGCCAGCTTTAAGAAGGCACATAAGAAAAGGAAACATCCCAAAGAAGACAGAGATTCGAATGAGTAAAACTGTATTTTAGGCTCTGGCACTAGTCTTGTGGGTTTGCTAAATCACTTTACCCTTCTGAATTCTTATTCATTAGTTACATAAATGGAAATCCCTATGTGCTACAAATTTCTGTGACTTGATTATCATATTTCAACACGGAGGAAACTAGAAACTACATAGTCTGAGCTATGAATATATATGCCCTTTGTTGGCATGACCTGAATTAAATCACTTCAAACTCTCGGGAGAAGATAAAAGGGTTTTTTTTTAATCCAGACCTTAAATATTCAACTTCTAATTGTTCATTGCTAGTATATAGAAAAACAATAGATATTTTTATATTGAACTTGTAATCTGGGTCCTTGCTAGACTAATTTATTATTTCTAGTAGCTTTTTTTTTTTTTTTTTTTTTGGCAGACCCTTTGGGATTTTCCTTGTAAACAAATCATGAAGTCTGCAAATACAGTTTTGTTTCCCCTTTTCCAATTTATATGCTTTTTTGTTGTTGTTGCCTTATTGCACTGGCTAGGACCCAGTACAATGTCAAGCAGGAGTAGTGAGAGAAGACATCCTCGCCTTGTTCCCATCACTGTTCCCTGTCTTACGAGAAAAGCATTCATTGTTTTACCAGTAGTATGATGTTGACTGTAAGTGTTTTCTATACATCTTTTATTAAGTTAAAGAAGTTTCTTTTTTATTCCTAGTTTATGGTGAATTGCTTTTGTGAGGAGATGTGAATTTTGTCAACTGCTTTTTCAACACTAATTGAGAAGATCTTATGATTTTTCTTCTTTATTCGTCATATTTTAATTATTCATGTGCATTCATTTATTTAAATGTTCCTGTGTCATCTAGCCTTGTATTTCTCACAGTGTCTGAAATACAGTATATAATTAGTAAACATCTTTTCAGGGACAAATACATGAATGCTGGATACTGTGCTAGGTGCTCTACTGTTAGAATTTTCTATGTTTTATGCTTTACTTCTCTATGAGTACAATTTTTATTTCTGCAATACATTTTAGGTTGCAAGAATAATTGATTCTTTTCATGCATAATTGATAGTGTGAGTTTACTCTTATAACGCTGAAATCAAGAACAGGTAAAATATTTGGGGCATGTGCTCCATTACTCCCTTGATGTGTTCAGTTGTAATGAGTGAATTATGGACATAGTATATCTGTAATACCAAAAACTCCATACAGATAAAACACCCTTTCTCAGCAAATAAATTTTTAGATATGTCTGTGTATGTGTCAGTGCATGGATATATATTTTCCTATACTTCAAATCGTTTCCACCCTCTTTAATGAGCCATCTTATGCTTAGTTTCCTAATCACTAATAGAAAATGAAAATATATCTCGCTTAGTGAACCATCCTCAGTACTAACCCTACCAGGTATTTGAACTGCTTCTTGGCCTTCTACTCTCTGTATTTCCCCCTCTGTCTTACAATTCACTTGCTTGTGATTGTTTTATTTGGAATAATGGATTTTTTGTAGAATTGCTATAATCTATTAAATAAAATTTTCTGGACCAGGATTCAGCACATAAAGCCACTAACATATATCTGTAAAGTTATATTCTATTCTCTGATAAGAATGATGCTATGTTAATGTAAAACTGCTTTCATATAATATAGAATACCTTACTATTCAATCATGTATTTCATATAATATAGAATATATTACCATTCAATCATGTATATGCTCTTCGTTATACACATCATGATATTTGGTGTAATTCTTATAGGACTCCTTATAGGAGAATTTGGTGAAATTGTAGTGGTGAGCATTCCTTCACGAGTAGATGTATCAATAATTAGTTTTAGATGAGGCTGTGCATGAAATAAATATAAAATGCCTCAGTGAATGGATGTTGCCATTGAGCTTATTCTCCAGCTGGGTACTGTGATTTTCTTGTCAGCTTATTGTGTCACCCACTTATGTGACAGAAAACCTGTGGTTTCCTCTTATTTGCTATTGCAAATAGAAAACTAGGAAGACACAAACTGTCCACAGATTTTATCTTATATATGAGTCTGCAGTTCCATAGGACTCTAGAGTTGATCCACGTTCCAAGTTTTCTTTTAGTCCATCACTTTAAAATAGATGCTTCCACTTAAATCAAGATGGAAAATCTATATTGATAAAACCCTGTTACATTTCAGGGGAGAAAGGGTATATATGTTTTATGAGGTTTTTTTGTAGGTTAAGAAAAAAAGATCTTTAAGTGAATTTTTTTTCTATCTAACTATTCATTTCCCTAATCCTCGTATTTGTTAAGATAGCCAGCTTCTATACCATGAGTTCAGAATTATGTTCATATGTTTTACCTGCCTCATCAAAATGAATGGAATTTGTCCTTCCATATTGTCTGGTACACGAGGATGTTTATCACTATACTCCTTTGTTCTCATTCCTTAGGCCATGATTTTTCGGCAAATTATCCTTGGGAGGAGCCATGTTGAGTGTGGCTATACTTATCGGAATTTTCTGTGTAAGATGCCATGTTCGCACTTTTCCCCAAGGATTCACCAAGAAAAATGAAAAGTGAATCACAATGAAAAGTTAGGAGAGAAATGAAATAAATATCACAGACACAATGGCATCTTATCACTTTATCAATGAAAATTACTTATGGTGAGTTAGATCTTGGCAAAATTAAACACTTTGATAAAACTTTATCATTTTGATGTATGAAAGGGAGACTACCAAAGGGATATATGTAGAGAGGGGAAACTATGCTCTGTCCTCTCTTCATGAAGCCTGGCCAACTAAGAAAGACCCAGAAAGCTAAAGGAAGGGAAGAGAAGGAAAACAATGCTCCTAAGGTTTTAAGCATGGACTATGGAGACCTTCTTATCTTAATCAGAAGGTCTTCAAAGAAGACACAAATCTCCATTTATTACCTATTTAAAATATCCTATTTTAGTATACCTATAGTATTGTATGCCAGAAACAGTACTCTGATTACTATCAATGGATTTTCTTAGCTTCAGAACACATCAGTCGGAGATAAGTGAGTGAACAGAACTCTACTGAAAGTCTAAGTATGGCATGCTTTGATTAGAATGTTCTGGAAATGACTACCAATTTAAAAGAGCTTAGTATTTCCACTAAGAAATTACTACTTTTTCAGATGTTGTATGTGGAAGAACTGAATCTGTCTTGACAATGTTGTATTGATCTGGATGAAACAAGATCAACAGGCATTACAGTTACTCAGTGACTAGGCTATTAAAAAATAAATTTGAAATTATTTTTCTGGCAAACAAACACAAATTTATAAGAAATGCACAAATTCGTTTATATGTTATAGTATGTTTATGGTTCATCTGCAAATAAAAATAGTCCTTTCCTCATCTTGAAAATTTATTTATCAAGTGCTATCATTGTATAGTTGCTAAATATTAACCTTATGTAATTCATTTACTGTACCTTCACTTTGCTTAGCATATCAAAGTTTATTATTATTTTAACAAAAATAATGAGAATAGTAACATGTTAATAGTCTTTTTATTTAATTTTTACCATCCATACTTGTTTCTAGCTACTAATATATGTTTTCCAAATATTTTCACATGCATTGTTGCATTTGCACTCCAGAAAACCCTTAAGAAAAAGTAGGGCATATGTTGTTAGCCCCTTGTCTGATGAATAAATTCAGATGATAAAAATTCAAAGAAATATCCCAAACTGACAGAGCCAGCTGGTGACAAAAGTAGACTCCTGTTGCAATTTTTTGAATTTGCATATGCTTGTCAAACTCACTAGCTTCTAACATATCCCTTTTATCAAGATAGTTCTCTGTGCTTTTGAATCAATACGCTTTTTTTCACATAAAAGTGATTACCATAAGCAATTTTGACATTATCACAAGTGGTCTGTAGGTGTAAGATGTAAAGGAACTAGATATACCTTCCATATATGTGGATGTCAGATAAAATCCCCACGGAAACAAGATGGCACTGCTGAACACCAGTACAGCCAGCAAAGATTCTTCAGCGTGGAATGCACAATTTTCCACACTGGGAAGATAAGAACTGCAGTAAAGCGACACAATTGGTTTCTGAAGAGAAAGGCCAAGCTTCTTTTTAGCTCTGTGGGTATCTTTTGTACCTCAGTGAACCATTGACAGAAACTGAGACAATAGCTTAGGGAGAGATAGGAAAAAAAATTTGAAGGGAGTATATTAATATGAAAGGTCACCGAGACTTGTGCACTGTATGTGTGTCTCTCTTTGGACTTAGAATTGTTTTTTCCAAATTCAGTTTTTAATTATAACTGTCTATTTATCTTATATAGGCAGTGGGAGTTTAACCTTTTTTTTTTCTTAGATGATGTAAAAGCAATCTCAAATGAGGTATTGATAAAATTTATATCTATTATTAACGGTAGAAAAGTTTTATGAGTGCAGTACTTGTGATGTTCATGTAACATAATGAAGACAACAAGACTAGAATCTAGCTAGAATGTGAAATTAGCTCTTTATATAACTTTTAATTTAATGATTCTAACAAATTCATAAGTCATAATAACTTAGTAAGGGGCAGGACTTAGTAAAGGGACAGGACATTTTACTTTACATTATCCCATTTGATAAACAATGGATTATGGTTTTATCCAGTATCATAATAATGTACAAATAGAGTTTAATTTTAATTTCTTTTCAACAATGTAGAGTTATAGAATGAATATAATTCAGAATTGTATTATTGTTGTTTTGTTTTATACTATTAAATTACATATGTAGAAAAGACAGGATTAAGAGTGAGGGCTTTAGAAAGCACCACATTATTGGAGGTGCTCTGAGAATGAAAAAATGTTAAGGACATAGAATCTGTAATTCCAAACCTGAGAAGCCTTTTAAAAAAGATATATTGAGAAGATACAATAAACAAACAGAAAATGGCCTTAAGAAAACTTACCAAGCTTCGTATCAGCAAGTGCATATCAACATAGCACAAAATAAATTCCAGCTTGTTTACAGCATACAGAGATACAGTAGTTAAAAAATGTATATTGATGATGAGATGGATCAGGCTTACACGAGAGGTAAATTTCAATTCAAATTTTGAGGAGGGCAATGCATATGAAGTAGAATGTGCAGTGGGAATCTTCTAGGTAGAAGAAATGATCATATATATAAAGGTGCAAAAGCAGACATTGCAAGCAATATGAATGAGATCAACAAAAGAAGCTGGAATAGAGGCGTGGTTCTAAGAAAGAGGTAGAAGTACACAAGGCAAGTGCATTTAGCAGGGCAGGAGGTGGGGATAATAGCAGCTGGCCACATATAGGATGGATAAGGAGTTTAGAGTTAATGTGGTAGGCAAGAAGAAGCACTTAAAAAGCCTTCCACATAGCAACTACATGGGTTAAATATATCTTACAGGTTAAAAAAATGTACTGGGTAAATTGAAGCCCACATGAGGTTATTTCTTCCTGCCAAATGAAAATGGTGAATGCTTCCAGGTCTTCCACATGTTAATTGCTACCGGGGTATAAGAGGGCCAACCCCTACCCTCAGATAGAAAGATATGTATCTCAGAGACAATCATCCTGAAAAAAAGATAATAGAACTTAATCATGGGTTATCTCTGGTGGACTTAGAGAAAAGAGAACTATAAAAAAGGAAAATGAATCCATAATTTTTGATCCCAGGGAACCAGGAGGAAGCTGCAAGTGAAAATGACCAGAAATTATAACTCTCTTAACTAGTGAGATTTTATTGAGCACCATCTTGTAAAAGGCATAGTCCCAAACATTATTTATGAGTCAAAGAAATGTCAAAGCTAGTGTTATTTTTTTTACATGACTATCAGGGCAGTGGGAGTAGTGGGGTAGCGTATGTGATGAGTTTATATGTTAATATATAGTAATAAACTGCCAATACAAGAGCCAAAAAGATCTCCAGGACCAGCTTTCTGGTCTGAATCATTTTTTTTCCTTATTAGCCTCAGCTATTGTAGGAATAGGTTTTGTGTACTTTGTGTCTTAAGTACCACAGTACTTAACTACTATGTTACCGAGAAACCTGGAAACCGACATCATACCTTCTTATTGAAAACTGAAAATAAGTGCCCAACTCAGAGTGATGTACTATATAACCCACACTGTGATGTAATTAGAGCAAAGAGGCAAATCAATGCAAGATCTTGTGTTTACAAAATCACTGGATGCATAGTCAATATGGTGCCTATGGAATAAGGGAATAACAAGCCACAAAGATATATATAGATATATATAGATATCTGTAACTTGGATTATTGTTCCTTTGTGCTTACTCTGACAAAACACCACATAACATTTAAGAATGTCAGGAAAAATATTTCACCCCCTGCCATTACGTTTTTATTTTAAGCCCTGTTCAAAACAACTGCTCTGAAATAACTGAAGTGTTACTAGTTCTACTTTCCAAAACACACTATACTTTTTCTGAACGTCTCTAAATGCTAACTATTTCTGAACGTGTATCATTAATACTAGAATTTGTTCTTGACTTTAGTCTCATGTTACACACTTTCTTATTGTGAGGGTCAAAGTGATGAATTCTGCATTCATCTGCTCTGTGAAAAACTTGGTAAGATCAAATTATTCATTTATGCATAAATTTTGCTAATGGTTGAACACCTACAATAACTCACATAATATAGAGTCATGTGCTTATATGGGAGAGATAATCAAGTAAGCAACATGATAAAGCATGATAAATGTTAGATTGAAGTGAATAGAGAGCTATTGGGACACTTAGATGCAAATCTCCTGGTCTGAGTATTGCAAAGTTGGTGGAAATTTGCCTGTATGACCCAAAGCTGGGTCATACAGGATGAGTGGAGGTTGCATAGGTGAAGGGAGTTGAAGGGCATTCTAGAAAGAGATAAGAGCATGTGCAAATATACCAAGTCTAGATACCTTCACAATTACTTTGGTATACTTGGCACCTAGAACATAAGGTAGAGAGTGGCAAATAATGAAGTTGGAGGGCTCGGGAACCAGCAGATGATTAATACTTTGCATTCCATACAAAGGAGTTGAAACTCTGTCTGAAGGTCCTTGGTGATATGATTAGCTCTGTGCTGTGGAAGATCAGCAGCAATGTGAGATTCACTTGGGGGCAATAAAGGCTGGAGTAGTGGGATCCATTAAGAGGCTATTAAGGCAACCTAGAGAGAGATGCTGGTCTCAAACTAAGGGAGTACCACTGGGATTGAAACAGAAAGATGTATTCAAAAGCTGTAAGAAATGAGAATCAAAGGAAGCTAGTTTCTGCCTTGGAAATCATTAAGTTCTCCATTTAACTTCAGCACTTTGTTTTGCCCTGTATTTACCTAAGGTTCTCTTATTTATGCTGATTGACATATTTTCTGTTTTTATTAACCAATGGGTCAAATACTGTAGTGCAGTGTTTTGTCTTTTGAAGTAAACATTCACAAGAAGTTTGACAGCTTGTAGAAATGTGTTAAGTATTTGCCCACCTAATGCAGTTCCTTAAAGATAATTGACTGTCATTGGATCATTTTAGCTCATTGTTCTAAAAAATACTAGCTTATAATAGTTTCAAAAACTGAGATTACCACATATAGAGAAATATGATCAAGTCCTTGGTGTAGCAGTTTTCTTCAGAATCAGTGCTTGGAGCAATATGAAACTATCTAATTTGGGGAGAATTAATAACACTGCTGCACCTTTAAAGAAAAAACAAGTATGTAAAAATCCTTAAAGTGAAACAATATATTTTAAAACATATCCTTTCAACTTTACCTATTACTTAAACAAGTGAAAAGATACAGTGATTTTCAATATGCAGAACCTAGCGATGAAAATCAACAGAGCCAGATAAGATTATTTTTAAAGCAATTAAGAGATGCCATAAAGGATAAACTAAGATTACATACTCTTAGAATTTTACAACTAGAAGGGACTCCTGAAATCAAGGTTTCAGTTCGAAACATTTATTTAGGAATAAAGCTACAGCTTGTTTGAATTTTAAGGTCTAGACAACCCAGAGAACCTATCCCCCTCTATACTAAAGCATGTGGCTTGAGGCATGTTTCAATATAACATTGTATTCATCTTTGACTCAATATAAATATCATGACAATAGTCAATTATGTAGTCCTTCCAGGTAAAGAAATAATTTCTTATGTCTTTTACTAACATTAGTTTCTAGCATCATCTTCCACCTTAACATTTGACATTGATGTATACAGAACAGAAACCTCACTCAAACTAAGATGAGCAACTAAACAAAAGTAGGGGCAGGGGATAGAATGAATGCTAATGTTACCAAAGGTACAGGGCCCACCCTGATCTAGGCTGGGCCTAAACAATGTCACCAAGACTTCCCTTCTCTTTCTATTTGTGCATTGGCTTCACTTTCAGGCAGATTTTCTCTTCAGTTGATCAGCTCAATAACTCGGCAAACAAAACCAGATTCTCTTTCTCAGTAGTCACAGAAAACCCTTATAATTTAGTCTCATTGGGGTGACTAGAGTTATATTTCATTTCCCTTTAGTCCATTACTCAGTCCACATTGCATGGTGGTTCTATCCGCTCATCTAAGCATTGTGGTCTGAAGGAAGGAAAACTCTGCTTTAGCCAGGTCGGATCACATACACACTACTGGTCAGCAGCCCAGAATCACCTGGCCTGAGGCTCAGGAGAAGGTGGTTCCCAAGAGGGAGATGTGGTGGTCTTTGCAGAAAAAGGTGGAGGACTGGATGATGCCTAGTCAAGAATAGCAGATGTTTTCTACTCTTGAATTTCATAATTCTCTTACTTTCTTACTTTTACCACTCATGTTATAATTTTTTCCACTCATATAATCATTAGAGACTAAGAGTCTCTGTGCCAACTCTTATCAAATTATAATGGGCTGAATGTTTGTATCCCTCCAAAATGCATACGTTGAAACCGTAATCCAAATCTGATGGACATTTGGGAGTAATTGGTCACAAGGGAGGTAATTAAGTCATAATCACTCAAGAGTGGGAATAGTCCTCTTATAAGAAGAGGCCAGAGAGCTAGCTAGTTTTCTTTTCCCCATGCGAGGATATGTATTAGTCACAGTTCTTCAGAGAACCAGAACCAATAGGATATACACAGTTGACCCTTGAACAATGCAGGGGCCCTGCACTGTCAAAAATCCACATATAACTTTTAACTTCCCCAGAAACTTAACTACTAATAGCCTACTGATGACCAGAAGCCTTACAGACAATATAAACAGTCAGTTAATGCATATTTTCTATATGTATTATATACTGTATTCTTACAATAAAGTAATCCAGAGAAAAGCCAACATTATTAAGAAAATCATAAAGAAGATAAAATATATTTACTCTTTGTTAAGCGGAAGTGAATCATCATAAAGGCCTTCATCCTTGTCATCTTCACATTGACTAGGCTGAGATGGAGGAGGAAAAGGAGGTGGTCTTTCTGTCTAAGGGTGGCAGAGGCAGAAGGGGTAGAGTAGGTAGAATAGGAGGCAGGAGAGGTAGGGACATTCCGTGGAACTCTTATTGAAAAAAGTCTGCACATAAGTGGACCCAAATCGTTCAAAACCTAGCTGTGCAAGGGTCAACTGTATATAGACATATGAGGAGAGTTATTATGAGAATTTGCTTATTTGGTTATGAAGGTCAAGTCCCACCATTTACTCTCTGTAAGCTGGAGACCCAGAAAATCTGATAGTTGTAATTTAGTCTTAGTTTGAAGACCTGAAAATGGGGGGAGCTGCCGTATAACTCCTAGTTTAACACCAAAGTCTGGGAATAGGGATTGGTGGGGGTAGGGTAGGTTGCTGGTATAATTTTTAGAGTCTCAAATCTCCAAGAACCTGAGCTCTTATGTCCAAGGGCCGAAGAAAATGAATGTCCCAGCTCCAGAAGAAACAATGAATTAGCCCTTCTTCCATCTTTTTGTTCTATCTGGGCCCTCAGTGGATTGGATGATGGCTGTCCACACTGGTGCAGGCGGATTTTCTTTACTCAGTCCAAAGATACCCCCATAGGGTACTTTACTCTTCCATAAATACCCCCATGGACATATCCAGATATAATGATTTACCAGATATCTGGATATCCCTTAACCTAGTCAAACTGACGCATAAAATTCACCACCACATGATACAAAGAAAAGTCAGCAGCCTGTGACTCAGAAGAGGAACCTCATTAGAACCTGACCATGCTGATACTCTGATCTCAGCCTTCCAGTCTCTAGAACTGTGAGAAATAAATGTTTGTTGCTTAAGCCACCCAGCATATAGTATTTTGTTATGAAAGCCCGAGCAGACTAAGATGCAAACTAGGCCTCAAAAGAGAACTCTTTTGGTTAGACCTGTTCTAACCAAAACTTATTCCTTGTTGAAAAATGTGCCTCTTGACCTAACCCTCTTTGCGTCCATGGGGTGGATGCAAATCACACTTGATCATAGTGAATAATCATTTTAATGTGCTATTTAATTCAGTTTGCTAATATTTTGTTGAGATTTTTTACATCTGTGTCCATCAAGGATATTGTTCTGTGTTTTCCTTTTTTGTAGTGTTCTTGACTGACTTTGATATCAGAGTAATGCTGGTCTTGTAAAAATGAATTTGGAAGTATTCTCTCTGCTTCAATTATTTTGGAAGAATGTGAGCTCACTTTGAACTTGGGGAGATAGCCAGTGAATGTTTGAAAGTTTTTAAGTCATTTTTTCTTTCTTTCTGTTTTCTTCCAAGACGGAGTCTCACTCTGTTGCCCACGCTGGAGTGCAGTGGTATGATCTCCGGGGCCACCTCCACCTCCCTGGTTCAAGCGATTCTCGTGCCTTGGCCTTCCAATTAGCTGAGACTACAGGCATGCACCACCATGCCCAGCTAATTTTTGTATTTTTAGTACAGATGGGGTTTCACCATGTTGGCAAAGCTGTTCTTGAACTCCTGGCCTCAGGCAATACACCTTCCTTGTCCTCCCAAAGTGCTGGGGGTTACTGGTGTGAACCACCCAGCCTGGCCTATAAGTCACTTTTAAAGTCTGTGGTCTAGAAGACTCAGGAGTGCAGGACTCAGTCTATACCCAGAGCTGGCTGATTTAGTAGCCAGTCCCTCGGGTGAAGGGTGTAAACGTTGGGGTGCTTGATGTGTGCAGAAACTGCTTCTAGGGAGAATCTGCAGATCTAGATTTATTGCTGGACCAAGCCAGGGAAGAAGGTGCAGGGAGTGCCTACTCTCTCGTTCTAGAAAGCAGAACTTTTACACCCTGCTAGCAGGGACAGACTTACAGTGTGGAGTTAACACTGAAGCAAGCTAGGGAGGAAGGCATAGGAAGTGTTCATTCTCCTGTTCAAGCAAGCAAAGTCTCATACCCTTCTCACAAGGAGAGCCTTCTGTTCTGGAATTAATGGCTGAAGCAAGCTGCAAAAGAAGATGCAGGGAGTGCCTCTCTCCTTTTCAGGCACAGAGAGGTCCCCCAACCTCCCCCTAGTGAAAGATTGCAGAAATTTATCTCATCTCATATCCAGAGCAAGCCAGGAAGACAGTGGGGGAAGTACCATCCAGTCCACTCTTATTGACAGAGACCTTCAGCCTCTTTCCATGAAGAGATGACAAGGCTGGGGTTATCACAGGAGCAAGCCAGGGAAGAAGGAATGGGTAGTATGGTCCCACCTATTTAGGCTCCAGGAGGCTAATTCGTTATTTTCCACGTAGACTCCCAGATGCTGGCTCGTCAGAGGCCAGAACTACGGGAAACTGCTGGAAAATCTTGCAGCCAAACCCTTCCCAGGTAGGTTGGAGACTAGGCTGATCCTGGGAGCCACAGCTGCTGGGAATGCTCCCATGGTTCCAACATCCTCTTTGTTTTTGTTTTTTGTGCTTGAGGGAAATCCTCTGATGCTGTGTTCCTGCTGTTCCTCACGTGCGTGTTTTAAGAGCCAAGCTCTCCAGTAGAGTCTGGAAAAGTTGGGAACTCTATGTGTAGTACAAGCCCCTCACTCTTCAGGAAAAAAATAGGAGCTGGGTTTGCTTCCTGGTGATGAGGCGCTGTGCTCAGGGTGGGGTTAGTGTCTGAGTGCATCTCCAATTTTCCTACTCGTTTTGATGTAGAAGTTTTCTAGGTTGTTTGGTGTTTAGGAGGATTTCAGTTGGATTCTAGCTTTCTCTTGGAGAAACTGATCCACTATTTTTTACCTAGGAGAGTAGTTACCATGTTTACTTGGTGTGTGTGTCTGTGATAAGAGGAACGGTCAGGAGCCTCCTACTCTGCCATATTCTCACGTCACCCCAGAAAAATGGTAATTTAAAAATTCTTGCTGCTTGGAGATCGAGACTATCCTGACTAACACGGTGAAACCCCTTCTGTACTAAAAATACGAAAAAATTAGCTGGTTGTGGTGGCGGTTGCCTGTAGTCCCAGCTACTGGGGAGGCTGAGGCAGGAGAATGGCGTGAACCCAGGAGGTGGAGCTAGCAGTGAGCCGAGATCACACCACTACACTCCAGCCTGGGCAACAGAGCAAGACTCTGTCTCAAAAAAAAAAAAAAAAAAAAAAAAATCCTGCTGATTGATAATCCTTCTTTGGGACAGGAGAAGTGACAGGCAGGATTTATGTCCTCTTCCACCTCTCTGTCTATATGACACATAAGTATCTCAGGATCTTTATCTGCAAGTGGATCTAATAAGAGTACCTAACTCAGAATGTGAAGAATAAATATTATACATGAAGTACTTAGCCCAACATTCAGCACACAGATGTTCAGTCCCATATTTATGGGTTGTCTAGGTGTGTTTAGGCTGCTCTAACAAATTGCTATGGAATGAGTGGCCTAAATAACAAACCTTTATTTCCCACAGTTTGGGAAGCTGAGAAGTCCAACATGAAAGTCCCGGCAGATCTGGTCTAGTGAAGGACCTATTACAAGTTGATAGACAACCATCTTCCCTCTGTGTCCTCACATGTATGAAGGACTGAGAGGCTCTCTGGGGTCTCCTTTATAAAGGCACTATTCCCATTCATGAGGATTTCACCATCATGACCTGATCACCTCCCAAAGATCCGCTTCCTGATGCCATCAAATTAGAGGTTAGGATTTCAACGTATGAATTTGGAAGGAATGCAAATATTTAATCTGTCACATGACCCATTATAACTTAAATGTATGACTGCTAGTGCCTCTGCAGTGCATGAGTAGTTTTGTTTTCTTTTTTTTTTTCTTTTTTGGGGGCACTGGGGGACAGAGTCTCATCCTGTTGCCCAGACTGGAGTGCAGTGACACAATCTTGGCTCACTGAACTTCTGCCTTCCAGGCTCAAGCTATGCTTATGCCTCAGCCTCTCGAGTAGCTGAGATTACAGGAGTGCACCGCCACACCCAGCTAATTGTTGTATTTTTAGTAGAGACAAGGTTTTGCCATGTTGGCCAGACTGGTCTTGAACTCCTGGCCTCAAGTGATCTGCCCACCTTGGCCTCCCAAAGTGCTGGGATTACAGGTGTGAGCCACCACGCCCAGCTTAGTAGTTTTGTTTCCTATAACAAATTTTTTAAGTTGAAACTAGCCCAACTCCTTGTCGGGATCAATGTTGGTTACTAAATGCACATGATACCAAAAGTTGATATGTATTTTTGAGTATGACAGATAGTTGGTTCAAATTTCAGAATACTTTAGAGTTTCATCCAAGGAAGCAAACTTTGGGATATGTAAGAATGGTGCTTGGACTTCATTGATCTTATTACTTCTGCCCAGAGTCTTCTGCCTTCTTTCCTTAACTTGTTTCATTTGGTCTCTCTTTTTATGGCTAACTCCTTCACGAAGCTTTCTCTTTTCCAACCCACATTAATATCTGTCAACTCTTATGCACTTGAAAATCTGACCATAAGGTCTGTTTTTTATTTTTTATTTTCTAAGGCTTTACGTGTACAGTTGTCCCTTGGCATCTGTGGAAGATTGGTTCCAGGACCCTCATAAATACAAAATCTATAAATCCTCAAGTCCCTTTTGTAAAATGGTATAGTATTTGCATATAACCTTCATATATCCTCCTGTATGGTTTGAATCATTTCTAGATAGTTTATAATACATAATACAATGTAAATGCTATAAAAATAATTGTCTGTCTTCTTTATGGAATAATGGCAAGAAAAAGTCTGTGCATATTCAATAGAGATGCAACCACACTTTTTTTTTCTATTTTCAATCCACAGTTGATTGCACCCACAGATATGGAAGCCATGGATAAGGAGGGCCAACTACACTTATTGTATCTTTCCAATTAGATTTTAAGCTGCCTTAAGGCAAGGATCATATTCAATCTATTTTTTTATCGAGGACAGTAGTTAGCACATTGCTGAGTTCACGAGAGGCTTTGAGAAAAAGACTGGTTGATTGGCTCACTAATTAAATCACATTGAATTTTTAAATTTGTAGTTCAATTTACTAGTTTATTTGTAGTCTGGCACTCAAATCAGTAGTTTTCTTTTTCAGTATTACACCACTGGCCTTTAAAGCATGACAATTATGTTATAGAATGTCATCTGTGGTGTGGAATCTCTGAATTGTTTATTGGGATAAAAGAGTAAACAAAGCCAACGACTTCCTTTAATTAGAAGGCTTTTGAAATTACAGTGCATGAATTGCCAGGTTGCCTTAAGAAATACTGGATTTTTTTTGCCATTTAAATGCTCCAAAACCAATACTTCATTAGACTTACTGTCACTTCCATGTGTCTGTTTACACTGAAAAGTACAATGATAGCACCAGTGACCTGAAATAATTGCCATGTAAGTTTGATTCTGATGAAAGTTCAATTTTCGCTGAGAGACGCCTGGAGCTCAACTCACTGCACTGACAGCAGCCTGTAAGTTTCTCTCTTTTTCTGACCTTGTAAAGAGGGAGCAGGAGCAGTTCAGGAAGACAGACCTGTGAATTCCCTCCCTTCCTCCTCACTGCTTCCCTCAGGCGTGAAGCAACAGTTCTGGCTTCAGAAAGAAATGAATCATTATTCTACTTTCGTGATAAGGTATGGGATGTCGATGAGCAATCTGCTGCCGATGGGCAGCTAGCCATGACAGGTCAGAGAGCAGGCCTGCGGAGACTGCCCTTCCATGGAGCCACGCAGAAGAGGGCATCCCTGGACTTTACAAGCAGAAGAGAGCTACTGAACTAGAAATCGCTCAATAAAAAATTCAAACACCCAAGTAATGACTATTGAACACAAGAAACACATAACAGGAGAAATGAGAAAGAATTGCAAAAATGTAGACATGAAATGGTTTCTCTTTAGCAAGGCTTCTTAACTATTTTCTGCCCTGAAGCTCTTTGCAACTGAGTCTTTATTGAGTATGATTTATTTATTTGTTTACCCCTTCAGCAGGCCAGCCCTAGGCAAAACTCCTAAAGTAGAAATAATCGCCACCTATGTCCTCCTCAGATCCTCTATCTGGTCTCATATTAAGCTTCCTCCATGACCTCGTGTTGTCCACTGGATAACCAAGCCCTGCATAGGGATTTTCCACAGATGTGCTACGGGTCTTATGCCCTCGGTCTTTGCTACCTCCTGACCCCTTCCAAGCAGAGCAGTCCCCTTCCCTTTGAAGCTTGCCTGAATTACTTAAGACTCGCCCAGTTGCTACTAACAGAAAAATTCATGAGCTAGCTAACCCAAAAGGAGAATTTATCATAAGGATGCAGGGGTGTTTCATGCACTTCAAGGGATAGAGGCTGCTAGGCTTCAAACACAGACTGGAATTACAGATGATCAGAACCTCTCTCAGGCTTCATTGCTGCTTCTCACAGGATTTTGAGTTTCAGTTTTTTCTCTCTTTGACTCTAAGAAATGCCTTCTGCTCTGTGGGGTTCATGTGGCAAATAAACAATAAGGCAAAACATGTGAAACAAAAAGCAAATAAACATGACTCACAGCAAAAGTCCACACTACACAGCCAGCAATCTGGAGCAAGATTTGCTTATGTGAAACTTCAGTTTTATGGGAAAAAGTTGTATGGACTAGCTTTAACAACATGGATAACCCAACCCAACTAATGTAAACACAGCTGCCTGCCACCCTGTGACCATGTGGAAGGGGAGAAGTAGTTCCTAGAAAATGGGGGCAAAAATCCAGTAGGCGTCCACTTTTCTACCATCATCTTCAAAGACACCATGCAGTTTCTCCTCCCCGTGCCATGAACTCTGTGAGCTCACAGCTGCTTCACTCCTGTTAACAAACCATGTCTCAGAAGAAAAATTGGAAAATTCTCCTAAACTGAGAATTAGAATGGTGGAAGAGGAAATTAAAGTTCCTCAAATCACAGCAAGAAGCTGGAGAGTTAATCTGATGACCCTGACCTTAGCTTGTTCTACATGTGATGAAATTGATTTTAAATAATAAACTTCCACAAAGTCATTATTGTCCTCTCCTTGGTGAAAGCTGGTTGTTAGTGTCCCCAGTTATAGCACGACAAGTTGTTTTCCTTTTTCCTGGAACTCTGTTGCTTGCCTTAGTAAATGTTTTATTTATACTTTTGAAAGTATACATGTTTACTTTATTGTTTGCAGTATTTTTATAAACACACACAGTATATATATATACACATGTATATATATGTACATATATATGTATATATATGTATATATAGACATGTATATATATGTATATATATACGTATATATATATATGTGTATATATATACATATGTATATATATGTCTATCTCTTTAGGTGTTAAAACAGGTTTGTTGTTTAAATCTGTATGTTTACTATCTTTTGTGTATGCTTAATTTATCAGTTTCTGACACTATCATTGTGAACTTGTCAATTGCTTTGTCAAATTCTGCTGGATTCTACTTCCCTTTCATGGGTGCTGTCTCTCTCTCCTCTCATCTACGTATATTAGGCTACATTGTTAGAAATAAGCATGATTATCTGTGCCTTATGAATATTTTCTTTTGTTCATATGTAGTGTGCGCTTTTATGCCAGTTGATGCTTTTTGCTTAAATTCTGTATTGACTGAGAATAACACTGCTGCATCTTAAGGGTCATTGTCATTGTTACTAGTATTTGCCAAGTAAATCTTTTTCATTACTTTTAATATTTTCATGTAATTTTGTTTTTAGATAAATATTTTCTAAGCAGTAAGTGTGGAATGATATCTCATTTATTTGTCCATTCTCATAATCCCACATTTTAAATGTGAGCCTAATCCAATTATTCATTGTCATTATGGCTGTATTTTCACTAATTCTAAATAGTTTATTCAATACATTCAGTTTCCTGTCCTTTTATAGTCAATAGTTAGTTTAATTTTGTATGTTCCTTCTTTTTGTCTTACAGTCCATCTTTTGCTCTGTGTCTGTTTTTCATCTTGGTAAATTCACCTGTTAATTTATTATTATTATTTTTTTTGGTAAGTCTCTGTAGGGAAGACTACCTTAGTTATTTTCTGAAGGTGTCTTTATTTGGCCTTTATTCTAATAATAGTTTAGCTTGGTAGAAATGTCTTGGTTTTCTTGGCAGTAGGAAAACTTCTTTTTCTTCTAAGGTCACTTGTTGCACGTGGAAGAATCTGCTCTCCATCTGATTGGTATTCCTTTGTAAATAGTTGGCTCTTTCCATCAAGAGCTTTATTTATTTATGTTTGTTTGGTTATTTATTTATTTAAGCCTAAAAGTCATTCTGATATGTTTGCATGCAGCATTCACCTAATGCTTGAAAAGCACTTTTCAATTGAAGAACATACCCATTTTGAAAATTTTCAATTATTCTTCAGATAGTTTATCTGCCATTGCCTCCATTATCTTCAGTGGGAGCTCACTGTTTTATCTCTGAAAAACCCCTCAAACTAATAACTGTGTCCTTTATCTGACTTTCGGTATAACTTTAAAGATTAAATCGTTGGGTGCTGCACTCTGAATTTATATTGCAGCGCTATATTCTAATATACTAATTTTCTCATTCTCTCGGTTTAACTAGACTTTACCCATATTTTGTTCCTTTTTATTCAATGATTGCATTTTTCATTTTCAAAATATGTAATTGCATATGTTCATAGTCAGTTACTCTTGTTTTATTTCTGCTTGCTATTGTTTTGTAAACTTGCTCTTTTTAAATGGAAAGCATTCCTTCATCTATCACATCAAACTTCTTAAACATACTTTTACATATCCTTGTCAGACTCATCCATGAAATTAATTTCATTTGAAATGAATGGTAAGGCAAGAATTATGTCTATCCGTACATTCCTAATGTGTAGCACATATTTGACACTAAGTAGAGATTCAGAAAAATGTTTAATGAATGAATATGTCAGTGTTCACTTTTTGTATAATCAGAGATATTTAATGGTCAGCTAGAGTTTAGAGGTTATATAGTTCACTACTACTCTTGTCCAATGATGAGAGAACTGAAACTCAGAAAAATATTATCACTTCTCTAATTAAACAAACACTCCTTTGGAAACCACGAGTGGACCTCAGGTTGCATAATGTCTCCTGCTGCCTTCATTCTATTCCATCTCAAAATACTCTCTCTTTTTTTTTTCATTCAGTCATTTACTTATTCATTCATACATCTGTGCTCTCACTTATTTTTAGGATTTTCCTTTTGCATGTATACAAGTTAATCAAATTAATCCTCAGGAATAAATTTTTCACTCAGGATGATATTTTATAACGTGCAATAAATTCAGACAATGTATTACTATAAATAAAAACCTTGTTAAAAACAAGTAAGAAGAATTTTTATTACATTTGAGTTAATTTATTTGTTTTAACAATTTTTTTTTTTTTTTTTTTTTTTTTTTTTTTTTTTTGAGACGGCGTCTCACTCTGTCGCCCAGGCTGGAGTGCAGTGGCGCAATCTCGGCTCACTGCAAGCTCTGCCTCCTGGGTTCACGCCATTCTCCTGCCTCAGCCTCTCCAAGTAGCTGGGACTACAGGCGCCCGCCACCACGCCCAGCTAATTTTTTATATTTTTAGTAGAGACAGGGTTTCACCGTGGTCGCGATCTCCTGACCTCGTGATCCGCCCGCCTCGGCCTCCCAAAGTGCTGGGATTACAAGCATGAGCCACCGCACCCGGCCAACAAATATTTTTAATAGTGATTAAAGAAAGGAAATGACAAGATCCATTATAGATTTTTAAGCCATGTTCTAATCAATCTTAAATATATATTTTTTGTTTGTTTGTTTGTTTGTTTGTTTGTTTTGGAGACAGAGTCTCGCTTTGTTGCCCAGGCTGGAGTGCAGTGGCGTGATCTCATCTCACTGCAACCTCCGCCTCCTGGGTTCAAGCAAGTCTCCTGCCTCAGCCTCCCGAGTAGCTGGGACTACAAGTATATGCCACTATGCCCAGCTAATTTTTTGTATTTTAGTAGAGATGGGGTTTCACTGTGTTGCCCAGGCTGGTCTCGAACTCCTGAGCTCAGGCAATCTGCCCACCTTGGCCTCTCAAAGTGCTAGGATTATAGGCATGAGCCACTGTGCCCAGCCAAAGATGTATTTAAACACCAAAGTTTTAAAATATTTATGCATTAAATATGCTCAGTGTCTCCTGTAGCAGAACGGATGTGGATTTTCCATTTTGATTTCTAAGCAAATTAATGATGTAGCCATAAAACATAGCAGGATATAGTGGGCTATAAAGAAACCAATTTAAGTAATTTGTGCAAATACTTTAAAGTTTTATGAATTAAATTTCAAACAAATTCTCTATGACAAGGCAACTTCCTCATAGAGCACAGCTGTAGTCATTTTTTTTTTTTTTTTTTGAGACGGAGTCTCGCTCTGTCGCCCAGGCTGGAGTGCAGTGGCGCAATGTACAGATAGGCAATTAAAAAATTCAAATTAAGAAATTAAGTCTCATGGGTCCACATCAGCTGATTTGTAATTTGCTTTATCTTTAAAAACAGTTCTCTTAAATTTAATATGCCAGCAGTTATAAAGCTATACTTCTCTCTGCTATCTACTGATAATTTTGCGTATCTGTAATGATCTATGTTCTTTTTATTTTAAGGAAATATAGTTCACTAGGATGGTTGAGAACAAAAGTATTGTGGTCAAACAAACCTAGGTTTTAACTCCACTGTAGCCATGTACTACTATGCAATAGCATGCAAGTTACATCACCTCTGTAAGCCTCAGTTTACAGGTCTGCAAAACTGGGATAAGAATATACAGACAGTTCCTGACTTACAATGATTTGAATTATGATTTTTTGACTGTACAATGGTGAGAAAGTATGGTTTCACTAGAAACTGTACTTCAAGTACTCGTACAACTGTTCTGTTTTTCACTCTCATTATAATATTTAATAAATTACATGAGATATTCAACACTTTATTATACAATAGGCTTTGTGTCAGATGATTTTGCCCAACTGCAGGCTAATGTAAGTTTTCTGAGCACATTTAAGGTAGGCTAGGCTAAACTATGGTGTTTGGTAGGTTAGGTGTATTAACTGCATTTCTGCTTAAAATATTTTCAACTTATCATGGGCTTATCAGGACATAAACTCGTTGTAAATCGAGGAGCATCTGTATATGCCACAGTTTTCCTCTGAAAAGAAAATGAGATAATGTGTTATAAACTATTTAGTACTCAGTAAATATCATACAGTTCTTACTAGAGTTATTTCCATTTTTACATACACACATATACACACACACACACCTCTGTCTGCCAGTATTTCTAAAATATTTCTACTGTTATTATTGATTATTTAAAGTACTTTTTACTGATTTATTAAAAATCTCCCCAGTGGGGAACTGTGCAATATTTTAGGGTGGTAGTCTCTATATTATTGAAGTTAAAATATTGAGTGTTTTGGTCAGATATGCAACGGTGAGACACAAAATAGCATGAGCAGCTAACTTCTCTAAACTCCAGTTTCCCCATTCACACAACAAAAAGGATAATAGCACTATATAACTTGCTGCGAGTATAATTTATATAGAGGGTTAGCCCAGTGTATGGAACATATTAAGCACTCAGTTAATATAACCTATAATTATGGCCATGATGATAAAATACAGTTTGGAGCATGTATACGGAAAGACAGATCTGAGGAAAAGTATGTGCTTTCCTTGGTGTGAGAGCATTGGCAAATGTCTTTAATACCGTGACATTCAACTGTGAAAACAAATTATTACACAATTAGAAACATCCTCAATTAGGGAAAGATTAGGTCATGTTTTTAAAACACCCACCAATATTTTCTGTCAATCCCATCTGTGACACGAATAAGAGAGACCCCAGTTAGCAGTTGTTTAAATCATTTTCCTAATGCTGGCATCCGTCTCCTTGGAGACATCCATCAGAGACTTGTGTTAACATCTTTCAAGTTGCATCTGGATAGGACCAGTATGTGATCAGTGTATTGGTACATTTCACTGACAGACAATACAGCATTTGCTTTCATACTATCTTTAAACTTGTTTGTAATATATAAATACTTCATAATATATATGCCTATTTTTATTGGTATAACCATAAGGACACAGCATGTTGATTATCAAAAGAGACTACCATATAGTTAGCAATTTATCTTCTGGATGTAAGAAATTTATTTAAAAATTAAATTTTAATACATGAAACTGGCTATGAATTTCAAAAAATAAGGGAAATAGATAAATGATATAATGTACATTTAAGGTAAAAGGAAAATGGGATGCTATCAAAAATCTTTATTGTCTATATTTTTATATCTTTTTATAATTTAAATATGTTGCATTTTACAACTATACCATTCATTCTGAGCTAAATAAAACTGGAATTTAAGAAAACAAAATACTCTAGAAGTGCTCGTTATGTCTTAGGATCAAAGAAGAGAAAGTCTAGTGATGGGTGAGTGGAAAAAATAAAAAATAAAATACTTAACACTGACATCCAATTCTGTAGTTTTAATGTAAATTATTTCATTCTTTGAATATTTTGTATTTTTATCCTCAACTAAATAAACAGTTTCGAATAGGTGTCTTGGACAACTGCTAAATGGGCAGTTGTTAGAGCCAGGACACATAGGCAGAAACAGAGAAGAAAGACTAACTCAGATCTTCTGATTACAAGCACTGTTTGAAGACCTCCACAACTGCCTAGCAAAAATTAAAAAGAACAAGGTACAGCTTTAAGTTTAGGTTAGGTAAAGACATTTCTCTTAAAATCCTCAAAGCCATAACAACACTGATTGTCGAAAATGCTAAAGGCAGGAGATGAGATTGGATGACCTTTAAAGGCTCTTTACAGACCCAAGATTCCATATAGCACCTGTTGGCTTCAGAATTGTTTATCATAAGCTCATGGTCATCAATATAATGCAATAGTTACTAAAATTTGCACATTCAATAATGAATAAACTAAATAAAAACCTGGTTAGAAAAAGATAATTTTCATAATATTTTGAACATTAAGAGAATAAAAAGAAGAATTAACAAATAAGGAAAAATGTGTGTTCGCCAAACATTCTGATGAATAGATAGTCTGAATTTCTAAATACAATACTACTAGATTGGTCCCCTTTGTGTAAGTATTTCACAGCACTTGATAAACATTAAATTAGAGCTTTGTTCAGCATGGCTGCTTGGTGAATATTAAATAATAAAAAATAAAACACCACTGTGAAGTCAAAGGAATATTCCTTTTTGCTGGATATTTTCCTCCATGTTTGCAATTTTCATAAAATTTAAGTGGTGTATGCTATGCATACCAACTGATTAAAAATTAAAATTATGGGTGATGTTGTTTTGTCATCTTAATCAAAATTTGCATTCCAGTTTCCTTGGGAAACTCTACATGCTGTTATACAACTAATCCTTCCACTACCTAGCCAAATAATTAATACCTTTACAAGCACATCATAAAATATAGATTAGTAAATAACTCATTGTACACTTAATTTCAGTACTAATTGCCTACAGGCTTAATGAGCTCTTCATTGTAATGAGAAAACTGATGTTTATTTTTATTAGATATAACTTCTAAACAAAACACACTGTATCAATCTGTGACCCAATTTGATGTTTAATTCTTACGGGGAAAATCTTACCATTGACTAGTGTTAAAAGATTTAAATTATTATTGTATAATAAGGTGTTAAATTAGAAATTTTGACTGACACACCAAAACACAAAAGATGCTGAATTCTAAAATGGTACAAGACTAAATTTACAAAAAAAAAAAAAAAAATTAAAAAAAAAAAGCAGTGTAAAACTAGTTCAGCTTAAGTAGATAAGAGAATATGACTATGGGAGTTGAGAAGAGAAAGTGAAGGAGATATAAGTGGAAAACCACAGACAGGAGTAGAGTGGGTTGTGGCATCCCCCAAAACAAGAAGAGCCTTCAGCTGGGCCACTTTGAAAACCTGAACTATGAGCTCTGAGATCACTGGCCACACTGGGCTAATATCTGACTTGCCTATAAATATAAAAGGTAGGGACAAGCCAGGTAATGCGGACCAGCTAATGAGAGAAGTTACTATTACATTTGAATCAGCCTGTTTCCCACTGTTTGTCAGGGCAAACATCAAGGAGCAGATGCAGGCTATCCCTGAGAGAGCTATCCAAAGATCATGTTAGAATCTATCAGATAATGCCTCCTAAAGGTTAATAGTTCTCGTTAGAGAAGAAACTACATGCAGGCCATTAGGTTTCTGAGATAAAATGGAGTTCATTTGCTCTAGTCAAGTGAACTTTCTTGTGAGAGACCCAGCAGGGACTGGGATCCCTGAAGAACCCTCAGGAAGCCAATCAGCTCCAAATACCTGTCAGGCTCGGAGAGCAGGAGCCAACCAGGGACATTACAGTCGAGGAGGAAATTTTGAGCCTCCCAACTTCTTTTCCCTCCACCCACACCTCCCAACTAGATCTCCAACCACAGAAGCCTCAGAACTCTTTGCAAGATGGAGGAGAAGGAGCTGTGGAATAATGGCCTTCAGCTCTCCACCTTACCAGCATAGGTCCTCCCCTTTAGCAGGTACAGCTGTAGAAACTGGAAGCAACAGCAATTTTGGATAAATGTGGAGCTTTTGAAAATGACATGAAACTAGGCCTTCTAGTTATAGAATTAAATTTGTGTTTTACCACTTACAGTGAGCTTTTCAGAGGTTAACAAAGAGCAGAAATGTCACAGAATAGCCTAGGTTCTAAACCAGGGTCAAGGAATGTTTCCCGAACCTCAATAGATTTGAAGTGACACTGGAAGGAAAAAAAATAGATGATGTCTGATTAAATACAGTGAGTTCTGTCTGTTCAACATAATAGTTAGACATGTTATATTTAAATTTTAAAAATTGGTATTGATAATTTGAAACTCCCCAAAACTTGAGATCCCTAGTTTTTAAATTAAGGAAAATGAGGTGATAGACCTAACTTTTTAAAAAATGCACTTTAAATTTTAGAACTTCCCCAGAAGATTTTTTTTTTTTATTGTACTTTAAGTTTTAGGGTACATGTGCACAGTGTGCAGGTTTGTTAAATATGTATCCATGTGCCATGTTGGTGTGCTGCACCCATTAACTCGTCATTTAGCATTAGGTGTATCTCCTAATGCTATCCCTCCCCGCTGCCCCCACCCCACAACAGTCCCCGAAGTGTGATGTTCCCCTTCCTGTGTCCATGTGTTCTCATTGTTCAATTCCCACCTATGAGTGAGAACATGTGGTGTTTGGTTTTTTGTCCTTGCGATAGTTTACTGAGAATGATGATTTCCAGTTTCATCCATGTCCCTACAAAGGACATGAACTCATCATTTTTTATGGCTGCATAGTATTCCATGGTGTATATGTGCCACATTTTCTTAATCCAATGTATCGTTGTTGGACATTTGGGTTGGTCCCAAGTCTTTGCTATTGTGAATAGTGCTGCAATAAACATAACGTGTGCATGTGTCTTTATAGCAGCATGATTTATAGTCCTTTGGGTATATACCCAGTAATGGGATGGCTGGGTCAAATGGTATTTCTAGTTCTAGATCCTTGAGGAATCACCACACTGACTTCCACAATGGTTGAACTAGTTTACAATCCCACCAACAGTGTAAAAGTGTTCCTGTTTCTCCACATCCTCTCCAGCACCTGTTGTTTCCTGCCTTTTTAATGATGGCCATTCTAACTGGTGTGAGATGGTATCTCATTGTGGTTTTGATTTGCATTTCTCTGATGGCCAGTGATGATGAGCATTTTTTCATGTGTTTTTTGGCTGCATCAATGTCTTCTTTTGAGAAGTGTCTGTTCATGTCCTTCATCCACTTTTTGATGGGGTTGTTTGTTTTTTTCTTGTAAATTTGTTTGAGTTCATTGTAGATTCTGGATATTAGCCTCTTGTCAGATGAGTAGGTTGCAAAAATTTTCTCCCATTTTGTAGGTTGCCTGTTCACTCTGATGGTGGTTTCTTTTGCTGTGCAGAAGCTCTTTAGTTTAATTAGATCCCATTTGTCAATTTTGACTTTTGTTGCCATTGCTTTTGGTGTTTTAGACATGAAGTCCTTGCCCATGCCTATGTCCTGAATGGTAATGCTTAGGTTTTCTTTTAGAGTTTTTATGGTTTTAGGTCTAATATGTAAGTCTTTAATCCATCTTGAATTAGTTTTTGTATAAGATGTAAGGAAGGGATCCAGTTTCAGCTTTCTACATATGGCTAGCCAGTTTTCCCAGCACCATTTATTAAATAGGGAATCCTTTTCCCATTGCTTGTTTTTGTCAGGTTTGTCAAAGATGAGATAGTTGTAGATATGTGGCATCATTTCTGAGGGCTCTGTTCTGTTCCATTGATCTATATCTCTGTTTTGGTACCAGTACCATGCTGTTTTGGTTACTGTAGCCTTGTAGTATAGTTTGAAGTCAGATAGCGTGATGCCTCCAGCTTTGTTCTTTTGGCTTAGGATTGACTTGGCGATGTGGGCCCTTTTTTGGTTCCATATGAACTTGAAAGTAGTTTTTTCCAATTGTGTGAAGAAAGTCATTGGTAGCTTGATGGGGATGGCATTGAATCTATAAATTACCTTGGGCAGTATGGCCATTTTCACAATATTGATTCTTCCAACCCATGAGCATGGAATGTTCTTCCATTTGTTTGTATCCTCTTTTATTTCATTGAGCAGTGGTTTGTAGTTCTCCTTGAAGAGGTCCTTCACATCCCTTGTAAGTTGGATTCCTAAGTATTTTATTCTCTTTGAAGCAATTGTGAATGGGAGTTCACTCATGATTTGGCTCCCTGTTTGTCTGTTATTGGTGTATAAGAATGCTTGTGATTTTTGTACATTGATTTTGTATCCTGAGAGTTTGCTGAAGTTGCTTATCAGCTTAAGGAGATTTTGGGCTGAGACGATGGGGTTTTCTAGATATACAATCATGTCATCTGCAAACAGGGACAATTTGACTTCCTCTTTTCCTAATTGAATACCCTTTATTTCCTTCCCCTGCCTAATTGCCCTGGCCAGAACTTCCAACACTATGTTGAATAGGAGTGGTGAGAGAGGGCATCCCTGTCTTGTGCCAGTTTTCAAAGGGAATGCTTCCAGTTTTTGCCCATTCATTATGATATTGGCTGTGGGTTTGTCATAGATAGCTCTTATTATTTTGAGATACGTCCCATCAATACCTAATTTATTGAGAGTTTTTAGCATGAAGGGTTGTTGAATTTTATCAAAGGCCTTTTCTGCATCTATTGAGATAATCATGTGGTTTTTGTCTTTGGTTCTGTTTATATGCTGGATTACATTTATTGATTTGCATATGTTGAGCCAGCCTTGCATCCCAGGGATGAAGCCCACTTGATCATGGTGGCTAAGCTTTTTGATGTGCTGCTGGATTCTGTTTGCCAGTATTTTATTGAGGATTTTTGCATCAATGTTCATCGAGGATGTTGGTCTAAAATTCTCTTTTTTGGTTGTGTCTCTGCCCGGCTTTGGTATCAGGATGATGCTGGCCTCATAAAATGAGTTAAGGAGATCTTTTGGGGATCTCTAGATGAAGATAAGTATAATTTGATGATAAAAAGTCACATGGGCAGATCCTTTTAAATTTGTAAATGGCAAATCAAGCAAATTATGGAAGAATCAATGATTCTTCTCTGGGCAGTGACCTAAAACTCTTCTCTGGGCGATGACTGAAAACTCTTTTCTTATTAGGAAACTGTAAGGCCTCACTTCATTTAAAGGGAGACGGAAAGTATTCAAATTTTACCTCAACTGAATTGCCTCCAGAGGTCTGGGATTGAATTCTATTCACTAAGGCACATTTTGTGCAGAGTTGCTTCAATGCCTGCCCTCAAAATAGCTTAATTTTAAGTCGATTGCTCTTTAAATGGCAGCTGGAAGCTGTTTGACTTGAAAATAATATCAAACACGTAGAAAGGAGAGTTAGTTTCCTGATTAGAAACAATGAAAAAAATCATATCATATGAGACTGTCTCCCTTTTCTCCCTACTAAAACTATAATCCCTTTGCCCATAAAGACAAGCCATAGATCAAATCCAGACAAGACATAAGTCATTGGCAAGGTAGCATCAAAAACATTTTGGTAACATAGCTAGTTTATATTAACTAAATCTTATGGTGAGGATCTTTGGATGACTATGACAATTTACAGCATAGGTTATTTTGTCCCTTCCAAGTATTTATTATTTCACCAACATAATCTTAAATCAACTCATGTATCTTTTACTCCATTTTCCAAGTTTAAAATAAATAATGCAGAAAGAATATATGTCTAGGAATATATATAATATATATATAATATTTATTATTGTAGCTTATTCCTTGCCTTTGTGTGCACCCATCAAATGCTAACTACTTTACTTGATGACACCGATAGAGTTGTTTATGTGCAGTGTACTAAATGATGGTAATATAATTGGTAAAATTGGCTTTCACTTACCCACAATGCAACTACAAAATGAAATGACACAAACATTAGTCTCAGGAATTCTGCCATGAGATTTGATTATTTGATTCCGTGTTAGTGACAGATACTGTATACTCTAATGACACATTAGAAGTAAGTAGCAACATTCAGAGACTGCTGTCTCTGCTTCAACTGTTTTAATGTTTTATTTTGAACAAGCTCTCCTAGGAAAAAAAAAAAACAGTGAAGATAAAAACCAGTTTTGTTCCCGTATTTCTTTTTAATCCTAATTTGTGGTTAAAGTTCTGATGTTGTTATTGACAAAAAATAATACATGGACCAACGTGCAAGTTATATTGTTAACCTCACATACATTTCTGATTTACTGTGCCAAGAATCTAGAACTTAATAGAAGCAATGTTAATAGAACAGGAGTGGAGGGGCATACCCTGTGGCTTTATTAGTTTCTTAGTTTCCTTTAGTTCCCAAATATGGTCCCTCAGCTCCCAGACATGGAAAGCAGTTGCTGGTGACATGCTCCATGCAGATATTGTCCACCCAGAATTAGAAAAACTGCTGAGTACTTGTTGAATAATTGCTCTTTATACATCATCAAAAAGGACGCGTCCTCGAAGCTAGTGCTCAAGTGTCCTTGAACATAGATCTCTGGGATTCATTCACCTCCTACTTCAGAGATGCTTAGCATGGTGCCTGAAATATTATCTATCCATATATTACATATATAAGATATAATATTATCTATTAAGATAGATAGAGATAAAAATAGATTTTTAAATATGTATCTCCCCTACCTCATCGAATATATTCTAAACCTGTCTTTGTTTATTGAATTTGTTGGGACACTACAAAGGTACATCAAAAGTAGATATGCTTCCCCCTCAAGAAATTTAATAAAGTCTTAGGAGAAAGTGGAAGGACTTATTATAACTCAAGAACTCAAGTCATCCACAAGCAGGAAATATTTAAACTGGGTTTTAGAGAAGTAATGCTTTTGGTTGTGGGAATGGGCACGGAGACATTGGAAGTGATAGTGAACAGGAGAAGAATATCTCAGGCAGAGAGATAAACAGAAAGCAGATGGCCCATTACAAAAGTGTCTGAAAACATGTTCTCAGCATCACAGTCCTGATACATTGAGCACTAAAGTTTCTGAATGTGAAGTGCACAGTCAACCTTTCCTTTCCTAATGGGCAAGTCAGGTAAACTCAGTACACAGAATAGCTGAATATAAATGAATCTCTGGCAAGTTATAGAACTACTATAAATGAACATCAAGGTTTTTTTTTCACATTTCATTTGGATACATATTAAACAGTTCCTTTTGGAATAAATTACGTAAAGAAAAAAGTATTTTCTTTTACATTTTAAAGACAAAGTGAAAAACGGTTATTCATTGCAAATGGTGTTAGAGAAAATTGAATGTCTAAAATGCATTTGCACAAGGATGTTATAAACTGTTAAAATATCACCAAGTTTTTTTTTTGCCTTTGCTAAAATTCTTGATTTATTAGTAGTTCAAGTAAAATAGAAAGAGCATTCTATTGCTTTTTGATGGAACTATATAATCACCACAAACTAATTGAATGATGTGAAGTATTCAGGGTCTCTAAATTATGTTTTACTGTAACATTTTAAATATGTAATAACATTAACAAGACTTGACCATTCGATTATAAATACATAAAGAAATTACTTTAAAGTCTGAGACATTACAAAACAATTATCCTTTACATTTGTTCAGCCAGCAGCTTAAAAGCAAACCTATGCCGGGCGCAGTGGCTCACGCCTGTAATCCCAGCACTTTGGGAGGCCGAGGCGGGCGGATCACAAGGTCAGGAGATCGAGACCATCCTGGCTAACACGGTGAAACCCCGTCTCTACTAAAAATACAAAAAATTAGCCGGGCGAGGTGGCAGGCGCCTGTAGTCCCAGCTACAAGGGAGGCTGAGGCAGGAGAATGGCGTGAACCCCGGGGGGCGGAGCCTGCAGTGAGCCGAGATCGCGCCACTGCACTCCAGCCTGGGTGAAAGAGCGAAACTCCGTCTCAAAAAAAAAAAAAAAAAAAAAAAGCAAACCTATTTGGAACAGCTGGAGCCTAAAACTGACATTTGAAATCACAGAAACAGTGTTTTAAAAACTGTACTTAAAGAAGCCCCAGTTTTATACTATTTCTTCATCAACTACCCTGTTTAATGTTTTTGTCTCCTGAAAATGTGGGTCAGAATTTTTCTTTAAGAATCAAATAAGGGGCCAAGGTCAGTCTGGGTGATTAATCTCAGATAGTAGGAGTAGTGTAATACATCTGAAGCATTTGTTCCTATTTTTTCCTGTTTATGGTGCCACCAGTCCAATTCTAACACTATTGCCTAAACTAATTGCTTCCTATTCCTCTTCCCCCGACCACCCTACACACACATCAATACAAGCAAATTTGTAGCCATTCAGGTCAGTGCAAAATAATGAATTTTGTTTCAATACCGTCATACATCTGTTTCTAATATGTCTTGGATTCAGTATTATTGTTGTGTGAAATTTGCAGTGAAATCTCAAGATGGAACCTCCTTGCCTGGGATATGAACTATGTAGTATTTCTTGTTTCTTATGAAAGCAGAAGGTATTAACATATTGCCACAATTCTTAAGCAAAACTCACCAAGGAATTGATCTAGTCCAGTCTGTAGTATATCTGTAAATCATCACTTGAGGAATAAATAATCTCATCCTCGAAATCAAAATTCATTTGTTAAGGAATTCTACTAACTTCTGCTTTTAGTATGTGTGGCCTCCTAAATATAGTAGCTAGGAAAATGTTTCTTTGAATTTTAAATAAAGTAACAGGAAGAAATAACATAATTTACCATTTGAAAGTCTTAATTGGATTGGGCAGATAACATAATTAAGATTTTCCAATGGCATATAAAATTCTTAATGGATCAAGTCACCCTTTTCACCGAAAGGGAAGCTTGGTGCATGATATTCCAATGATATAGCCAGAAAACCCAGATGCTCCTCTGTCCTTATCCAGCACTCATTGTGAAGGAGAAAACCAGGATCCTTCAGGCAAGCAAAGAGTGTTGCCTTCAGAGAGGGAAGCGGAAAGGTCTTCACAGGTGAAGCTTGTGTGCACCTTTTAAAACAAGAGTAGTGGATAATTAAATGGAGAGATTACAGGGAACAGAACACAATCAAGGACTACATTTTGAAACTTCTGAATTTACAGAGAAGGAAAAACGCATTATAGGAGATGGGGAAGGAGCACACAGTAAATCACATAGAAAATCAGGAATGTGTGATGATTAAGGAAGCCGAGAGAAGATAATGTTTCATGGAAGAGGGAGTTACTGACTTTGTAAAGTACACTGAGAGGTGGAGGTAGATTAGGACAAAGAAGGAACCATCCATTTTGCCAACATGAAACTGAAACTGATTGGTGACAGTTTTTGAGAAAGAGTAGAAACTAAAGCCTAACTAAAGTGGTGTGGAAAATGGAAGGTGAGGAGCTGGAGTCAGAAACCACAGACAAGTCTTTTAAGAAGTTTTGCTGCATGGTAGCTAGAAGGAGAAATGAGGTAAAGAGTGGCCTTTAAGGCTGGGCGCGGTGGCTCATGCCTGTAATCCCAGCACTTTGGGAGGCCAAGGCGGGCGGATCATGAGGTCAGGAGTTCAAGGCCAGCCTGACCAACATGGTAAAACCCCGTCTCTACTAAAAATACAAAATAAATTAGCCAGGTGTGGTGGCCTGTGCCTGTAATCCCAGCTACTCAGGAGGCTGAGGCAGGAGAATTGCTTGAACCCGGGATGCGGAGGTTGCAGTGAGTGGAGACTGTACCACTGTACTCCAGCCTGGGTGACGGAGTGAGACTCTGTCTCAAAATAAATAAATAAGTAAATAGTGGCTCTTTAATTTTTTTAAGGTAATTTTAGGTTTTCCAAAGAATCACAGAAATAGTACAGAGTTCCCATATTCCCTTTGCCCATCTTCCCCTTATGTTAATATCTTACATAACTATAGAGCATTTATCAAAACTAAAAATCAACCTTTGTACAACACTATTAAATAGAGCACAGAACTTATTCAGTGATTTCACTACTGCATTTTTCCTTGTTCCAGGATCTCACATCTCGTTTAGTTGTCATGAAGCCTTCTCTCCTCGAATCTGAGACGGGTTCTCAGTCTTTCCTTGCTTTTCAAGACTGAAAGTTTGAAGAATACAAGTCAGTTATTTTGCAGAATGCTCCTTGGATTGGGTTAGTCTGATGTTTATTAATGGTTAGACAGAGGGTATATGTTATTGAAAAAGGGTATCACAGAAGCTATGCACCCTACCTCAGTGCTTCATATCAGGGGGTATGTGGCGTTGAAATGAATTATTGGTGATGTTGACCACGATTATTTGGTTAAGGTGCTGTCTTCCATGAGTCTCCGTGGTAGAGTTACTGTTTTTCCTATTGTAGTTACTAACCGTTTTGGAGGAGATGCTTTGAGACCACGCAAGTTTCTGCTTTCTCTTTATGCTTTTGCCCATGAAGCTTACCTCCACTGGTGGATCTTGTCTGGGGCAAATATGACTGTGGCATTCTAATGCTAATTTCTATTTTACTCCTAATTATACATTTCTTACTTGAAAGTGAAGAAGAGATATCACTTCTCTCCTGTTTATTTAGTTATCAAATAATTTATTCAGTTATTTAATTACCTATTTATATCAGTGAGAACTCCAGGGTGTTTCTTGGATTCTTTCGTTTATAATCCAATGCTATCTTTATTCTCTTGCTCAGGTTGCTTTAACTTTGGCTATTAGGAGCTCTTTCAGGTCTCCTCCTATGACCTTTTCATATGCCTTAATTCTTTTAATTTTTTTTCTTTTTGTTTTCTTCTCTTTTTTTTCCTGTGTGTATTCTTGCACATGTATACATTTCCTTACTTTCTGGCACCACAGATGCTCAACTTGTATCTTCCCTGACCCAGCCCTGGGTTCAACCAGTTCTCCAAAGGGCCCTGGTTACTTTTATTGGAAAATGGTATTTAGAAACTGCCATCTGGCCCCTGGTGAGCTCGTTACTAGGGTAGTGTCAGTGCTTCCAGCCACAGGGGTTGACTTTTAAGATGAAAGGTAAGGATTTTGTATGATAGTGATGAGGATTTCAAAGACAGTGAAAAATTGACTATGCAGGAATAGTGATGCTTTTAGGAACAGAGTTATTGAGAAGGAAGTGGTCATAGGCTCCAGGGCACAAGTGGATGGGCTGTGCTTTGATAGAAACTGAGACACTATTCATTGTAACAGGGAAAAAGAGAGAACATGGCCAAGATTCAAATAGATTTTGATTTTGGTAGAAAATGACGAAGTTTCTGTTTGTTTCCCTGGTGTTGTTAATGAGTGTTAGTCAAGGTATTAGCTAAGAGTGAAAGGAACAAAACTGATAGAAGTTTGAAGATAGAGATGATATTAGAGAGTAGAATTCAACCTAATAGTAGAATTGCAAGGCTTTATGGATTGGCATTTGGGAAATTCGGGGGTCATAAATATAAAATGTGACAGCGTGCTTTTCTGGTGCAGATGTGGAGTAGGCAGTTGTATTTGACTAACCTAGAACTGCAGTTTTGCCAGCTGGATATAATTGAGAAGAAAGTGAGCAAGAGAAATAAAAGTATTTGTCAGTGTTTTAGTGATGTAATGGTGGGCGATAAAATTAAACTGGATAAGGGAACACACAGGGGAAAATGGTGTTAGTATTATTAGTCTATTGTCATAGAAAAATATAACTGAGTTTGGTTTATGGTTTCAAATTCATTTATATAACTTAGGGGTATTGCAACTGCAGCTGAGAAATGTAGAGAACTTGTAGAGCATTATTTTGTGTTCCTTTAAATTGAGTCCACACCAGCGGTGTTGCCATCTTCTCTACGTTTTCATTCCCTGACTTTTTCAGTTGACCTCCTATCTATTATACATGTCTTGGTCTCTAATACCCTTTTTCTCTCATCACCCTTCTTTTCTACCAAATCCCAATATTTCAAGACCACTTCTAAGGTGGGAACATCTAATAATTTCTTAAGCAGTTAAGCAAGCAAAAAAGATGTCATTACTGCTTTTGTCAGGGAAAAGGTGATTTTTAAGCGTAAGAGGTCAAAGTGAGCTTCCACAAGGTCACTAAAATAACAAATTTGAGAATCACTGACAGCATCATTGCCAGTCTTTTATCTGAAAACATTTCCTGTATCCCAATCAAGGTCAGATAAATGAAGCCAGAAAAGTACAAATAAAACCTATTCTGTAGGAGACTCCATTAACTTATCTGAAAACAAATTGATGCAGGGATGTGGTTTAATTTTTCACTGGTCAGAGTCATTACTTTGTGAGACATGTTTGGTCACCTTTGATGTGTCAGCTAAATGACTGTTTCTAAAATTACCTTGACCATTATTCATGAGAGTGTTAGTAATTACTCAGTGGTTAATGAAGTTGGTTTCCAGTTGATGATCGTTAGACACTGAGCATGACCTGTTGCACACCAGCATACTAAACAGAAGTCTCACATGTGGCTTCCCTCTGCACGGTGGACTTGGTTCTGACCTAAAAGCACTGATAACAGCTCTGAAAAGAGAACATTTTCTAAACAAGACACTCCTTGACATGCAGAAACTCTCATTTCAATGACCTACTATGATACTATGAGTATCTATCATCCTCAAGCTTGCTCCAACTAAATTGTATACAAATGTGAGGCTAATTATTAGATTTACACGTGCCTCTCAACTAAATTCAAAGCCTATGGCAGGGATAGAAGATGGCTTGCCTGGGATTCCCAAAGTCTGGCAGATGCTGGACACAGAGCAGGCACTGAAATCTGAATGAGGCAGGCAAGCATCTCTCTGGTATCCAAAGTGAGTGAAGTTGGAGCAATCTTTAGCTCATATCCTTTATAATCCAGTAGCTGGTGGCCAACTCCGACTGTTTCTTTCGCCACATAGACTGGTCTATGGAGATTCACGGTGTTTTAGATGTAGAAGAGACATCGAAGTCCATCTAATCTGGCATATTCTCTTATATAAAGGAAGAGAAAAACTCTCCCAAAAGGTTAAATGAATTTTCCAATATTACACAGCTAGTGTAGCCAAGCCAATGAAGTCACTGAGTTAAATATTTAAGCAGGAAAAAATCTTTTCAATGTCTGCTTGTTGAACAGGGGGAACAAAGCTCTCCGAATCAATGTCTAAGGGTTAAAATATTAGCTTGTTGGGAAAAATAATTAATCATTCATTTCCCAATCTACAGAGCAGAGCCTGAGTATCTCAGTCGTTAAATTTAGGCATAATTGGTCTCCAAACTAGTACACAACTAGTCATTCAAAACAATTTAAAAGAAATGCTGCTTTGGCACCATTATTTAAATACTTTTATTTTTTGTTGTCATGTACTGCAAACTGCTCAAATAACAATTATACTTTAACAGGCAAACAAAAGGTTTTTTTAATCCAATTTTTCCCATTTCTTGATTTAAAGGGAAAAACAAAACTTTCCAATGGAATTTGTTTAAGCAGACAGAAATGTCTATATAATTCTTAGTCCTTCTTTTGTGCTCAAAAATGTTTAATAGCTAGTGGATGAAAAATTTCAAAACTGGAGTTTCTTGGGCAAAATATTTTTATGTTTAGCAATCAATCTTTATTGGAATTCCTCAAAACATATAATATTGGCTAATGTTGCCAGAACATTAGCCAATATTATATTTTGGTAGATAAAAGGGACAGAACTAGCATTTATTAAACATCTACTATGTGCCAAACATATAAAGGATTTTTGTTTTTTGTTTTTTGTTTTTGAGACAGAGTTTCGCTCTCGTTGCCCATTCTGGAGTGCAATGGCATGATCTCAGCTCACCGCAACCTCTGCCTGCCAGGTTCAAACGATTCTCCTGCCTCAGCCTCCCGAGTAGCTGGGATTACAGGCAGGCACCACCACAGCCATGTAATTTTGTACTTTTAGTAGAGACGGGGTTTCTCCATGTTGGTCAGGCTGGTCTCCAACTCCCGACCTCAGATGATCCACCTGCCTCGACCTCCCAAAGTGCTGGAATTAAAGGCATGAGCCACCACACCAGGCCACATATAGAGGTTTTCATATATTTTTCTCACTTGGTCTTCACAGAAACCCCAGGAAGTATTGGAACATTAACCCCATTTTTCAGCTATATTTACATCAGAGAAGTAACTTGAACAATGTCATACAGCAGCATTTAATTGAATCCTAGTCTGTCCAACTCCAAAACTTTACCTGGATTTAGTAGAAATAAATTTAGATTCAGCAAACATTGTTTCTCTGGGGGTTGTTTGAGGAAGGGAACATATCTTGACAGCTGCTTTCTATAACATTATTTTATTTAATCCCCCGAAGCCCATCTTCTCTTTATCACACCCTTTTAATAAGCTGATAATTTTTATATGAGTCTTGAGTATGCCCTTTTACAACAGAAAAGTGGGAAGATAAGTGTTCACCTTTATGCCAATAACAAAATTTTATTATCATAAACCAGAAGCGTTCCCCAGAGGCAGTCGGTCTTAGTATATAGCTACAAACAGATATATTAGCTCAACTTTAATTCATGCAAAACTAAGATTATTGTCTTTGCTAAACTTTCTTCAAAATTCAATTGGTCAGTTCCAAATAACTCTGTCAAGCCAGTGAACTCATTCTCTTTCCTGGAGGTACGTTTCACAGCTAACTATTCTTGGCAGGTACACCGAGAATCAATGCTGCTTTAAATCAGACATTTCGTAGAAGACTTGCTACAGTTTTTCTGCTGCCAGTGTGGGGGACTGTTCTCCCAGTGTGAAACATTTTTAAGCCAAAACCTTTTCTATTGCATTCTCTGGTATAAATGTGAAGTTTCAGTCAAATGTTTATCGAAGAGCCTAAACATATCTAACCTTCTTCCTGCAGAAGGACCCAAGGTTGCTTCTAAGTAGCCTGGCTGCGTGCAGCAGCATAGAAGATGAAAAGAGCATTTCTTCCACTGGAAATTAGAAGCTACTGTTTAGTCTTCTTGACTTCTCTGAGTCAATAATTTATCCACACAACTTGCATGTTTTAAGGAGATGAACACTTATTATTTTTTATAATTGATCCCAACTTTCCTTATGAGCCTCATCACAATGGGAAGTTAATTTAAAATTGCAATAAATGGTGTCTTGTTTTGGTTAAAAAGCTTTGGATTTGGTACAACTTTTGTCATTTCAAAATTTAAATCAGGAACAGCACTGTTTCCTTTTTGTTATTTCTTCTTCCGAGATGTTTCTGAGCATCAGGGAGGGAAAGTGTGAGGTTTTCAGACATGCCAACAAGCCCATGGGGAGTCTGGTTTGACACTGGTCTGTGAGCTACAAGGCTGAAGTGTAGCCTTTCTGTGCAACCTGCTGGCATCTGCTGCTGAATCCCTCCAGCTAATATAACCCAGAGCCTCCTCTCTGTCTTCAGGGACTTTGGCCATCATCTCTTGTTGCCTGCACTCCAGATGCCCTTGGGTTTGATTCCCACTAGGACCCTCGGGGAACTCCAGTTAAACCTTCAGACCCAAGACCACTTTTCTGGCAGGACCTCTAGCGTGTTTCCCAGCCAGAATCTCAACTTCTTTCTAGGCCCTTCCTGGGCTACACGGGACTCTCTAGATTACTTCCATGCCGGGCACAGTCTGTTGGTGCAAGGTTACGCCAGGTGGAGTGGTAATTGGTCCCTGATGCCAAGCAGAGAACGTGGCAAAATTTCCTCTCCTCCCAGCTTTCCACTGAGCCTATCAAACACCTACCATATCTGGAATTTGAAGCACGAATGACAGCCTCTTGACTGTGTCTCACAATCCCCAGAGCAGAAGAAGTTGACTTTATCCCCCGTTCCCCAATTCCTCTATGACAAGAACTTACAACATTCCCTCTAAATATAGCATACAATAAAACTCTATGATATACTTGGCAAAGTCTCACTCTTAGTATGAAAATAGATGATTAAAACAATTAGAAAATCATGTTCCCTTATGTTCCCTTTCTCTAAATTATGGATTTGAAAACTAGATATTCTTATGACTCACGAGTCCTGTTTTGTATACCCAACTCTTATTGCCCTTTCTTTGTTTCTCATTGTACTTCTGCTTCAAGTATCCCAGTTTTTCAAAGGCAAGTGGATGATCCTGATTGAATAGAAGACAAATACAGTAAAATACAAAAAATATATATGAAGATATTCAAGAGATTATTACACTTGCATTAACAAGACAGCCCTACCTAACCTTATTTCCAAATTATATGGACAAATATGCTCTTACTGAGGAAATAAAAAGTATCTTCTCTTTAGCTCATGTCAAAACCAGACTGAGAAGGAACTCTTTATCAATGTTAAGTGAAGATTGGTGTCACCACACCTCTAGTCTTTATCTAAAGTGTTAAGTCATCAGGGAGTTGAATCACATTTGGTTTAACCTTTATTGAGTTGTTGAAATGGTGCCCCTGGCTTTTATCAATAGAAAAGCCACATAAAAACTTCTTCTAATTCTCCTTCAATTATTTTGCTAATTATATTATTGAGTTTGCTATGCAAAAAAAATGAGGAATCTGATAATAGGAAAACATCTGTAGCTTTCAAGAACTCAACCTACTTTTATCCTACTTTCTCCTTATCCTGTTAGACTGTATAATTTTTCCTATTTCCATTTTTGTCCTGTCATTTACATCTTTCTTTGGAAGATGTATTCATATTATTCTGTGTATATCCTTCTTATCCACTGCAAACCCTTGACATATAGATTGGGTGCTGTGGTTTAAATGTCTCTTCTATGACTCATGTTGAAATGTAATTGCCATTGTGATGGTATTAAGAAGTGGGACTTTTAGAGGTGATTAGGTCATGAGGGCTTTGACCTCATAAATTGATGAATGTTATTATCTCAGCAGTAGGTTGGCTATCACAGGAGTGGGTTCTTGATAAAAGGATAAGTTCAGCCCTCATATGCTCTGTCTTATGTTCTTGCTTCTGCTTTCTGCCTTCCACCATTGAATGATGCTCACTAGATGCTGGCACCATGCTCTCAGACTTCCCAGCCCCTAGAAACATGAGCCAACTAAATCTCTTTTATTCATAAATTACCCAGTATTTTGCTAAAGCAGCAGAAAACAGACTAACACAGTAGGGTATAATTAATGTAAAATTAGTTCCCACAAAACTGTATGAGTTAGTTATTACATGTTTTACAAATGAGAAAACTGAAATTTACGTGGTTTCATAGTTTGTTGAAGTCCTAAACTAGTCCTATAATTGGTGAAGCCAGGGTAAGAATCCAACTTTCAGACTAAATCAAATGCTCCTTCAGCTCCACCAAGAATATTTCCATTTTAAAACAAATTAAATCCCTATTTAATCAAGTAAACATTAGCTGTTTAATTTGTAATGTAAAAAGTAGTACTGAGAAGTGATTTTGAAAATAAAGCATTTTATGTAATGTAAAACTGTCTAAACCAATGCATTAGTTAATAATAAGCTTTGATAAACACCAGAACAAAAATTTTGTCACTATTACTTTAGATGTTAATGCAATATGCATATTATTGAACACAAAGATGCAGAATATTCGCATGTAACATTAACATAGGCAAATATTGATTATTGTTCTTGTGATATTATAGATTGTTTCTAACAAATAACGGTGAGAATAATTCTATTATGGAGAAATGCTTCTACTCCTTGACTCATCAAACAGTGTATAGTGAAAATATAATGTTAACATTGGGAAATTTCATATTCAAAGTACAAAAAAGTAGAGATTTTTCTAAAGATGACTTGCCTTTCCCTAAAAAAAAGTCTGAGTTACATGTTGCTTTATAGCCCTGTGCTTTAAAGGCACAATTTTCCTCTTTCAGGGTAATCCTACTTTTCCAATTGTGTTTGTGGGAAAAGGCTCCCTTTTGATTCAAGTAACTTTGCTGATTAAGGAACACAAAACAAAAAAACTCCCTAAACTACTGTAACTGAGTTTTTTTTTTTTAACAAATTAGTACTGTCCCTATAGACAATACAGAACCTGAAAGGAAAAGAAAGAGGAATTAAGCATGTCAGTGACTTTTCCCCAAGTTTTCACAGAATTCTGTTTAATCTGAGTTTTTATTATTTATTTTGCTTCTCCTTTGAGATAATCCTGCCTTATTTGAGGTCAGACAGAAAGCATAATTTATGATGCCTGACTGCTTTAAGAAAACCAGAAACTTCCTACATTGTTCTTTCCTGTACAATTGGCTTAAAGAAGAGGTTTTCTGGATAGAAAGGCTTTACTTCATCTTTTACTAACAGCGCATCACTTTGACTTAATACTATTAGGTTTCTAAAGTGACTCATTGAGATGAAAAATAAAGGTGCTGTGATTTTAAATTATCATAGAAATGTGAGTTTAAATATTAGTAATTACCTCAAACTTGCACATGACCTAGTAACCTGTGTATTACATGATATACAATGCATTGCTTTTTAGATCAAACAAAAGAGAGTGTGTTATGTTTTGCACTTTAAAATCCATTAACTGTTCTCTCTCAGGAGAAGGTAGACTAAATCTCAACCTTTCTCTCTGCAGTTTATGATGGTGATAGCAGCTAGATGGGGGAAAAACAATAGGTGATGAAGTTATTTTAAAAAGGCCAGACAGAATGCTTTTATTTCCTTGTATCAGGTTTCAGTCTCCTTCATGATTTATGTGTAGTGTCCATGGTTTCTGTGAAGGTATTCAAGACATGATGGGCATCAAATACATAACCAAGACATAATGGAAGGTCTTGGGTTGAATGGGTGAATGTGAGCCAAGGCTTGTGGCAACATTTATAGATTCTAGGTTAGTCAGTCTCACCCCCAGACTCTTCTTTCTACTCCATTTTTTTTCATCGCTCTTTTCCTTTTGAAAAAGCTATCTTCAGACTTTCAAAGTCTCTCTTTCTATAAAACCAGGAAAGGTTTACTTTGATTTGATAAGGTAACACTCCTGGCCATTTGTATCTTTATTCCTTTAAGGTCTATTTGTGGAATGAAAGCCTGATCTGCTGTTCAAGATGCCGTAAGAGTTGGTGGGCAGGAAGGAGAGAGAAACTTTTCTTTGCCTCAATAATTATGCCAGGCCTCAGCTAGATGTGGTGGCTTGCGCCTGTAATCCCAGCACTTTGGGAAGCCAAGGCGGGTGGATCACTTGAGGTCAGTAGTTTGAGACCAGCCTGGCTAACGTGGTGAAACCCCATTTCTACTAAAAATACAAAAAATTAACCGGGTGTGGTGGTGTGTGCCTGTAATCCCAGCTACCTGGGAGGCTGAGGCAGGAGAATTGCTTGAACTGGGGAGGCGGAGGTTGCAGTGAGCCAAGATCGTGCCATTGCACTACAGCTTGGGCAACAAGAGTGAAACTCCACCTCAAAAAAAAAAAAAAAATCATGCTAGGCCTTACACTGAGGGGATGGTTCTATTTAATCATTTAAGGTACCTAATGGAAACTGGCTCAGAAAGCCAGTGTATACCAGGTACAGATTCTTTTTCCTGTTTACTCCTCCTATTCTAATACATATTTTCTGCCTTAATAAATATTTACTAGACTGATTTGAATCTTGAAGTAGCAAGGTGGGGTGGAGGATCGTTGAATACAGCAGTGTCAAAGAATTAACCAATATAAGTTTATTCTCTTCCTTCCTGGATAATATATAAAATCCTGTGCAGAATAGAATAGATAATGGCCAATATAATAAGTGAGATGAATGGAGACTCAGGGGTTTTGAGAGTGTGTAGCAGGCCTTTTAGCCGAGTTTTGAGTGGGCATACAAGTTACCTCAAAGAAGTGACGAGCTGAGACTAAGTGACTCATTTGTCATGGATCAATGCCCCCAGCCCTCAGCGATAGACGATTCCTTGCTGTCTCAACTACCCACTTCTCAACATTGTGGCTGACCCTGCTGGGATAGTCCTGAGGACTGCTTCTATATATCCCAACTTTCCCTTCGTTCTAGACAAGGAGAAGAATTGTACTTTCATGCCGCCTCAGAGTTAAGTTGGGCAATGTGATTCTCTTTGGCTAACAAAATGTAAGAGAAATTATATATATATATCATCTCTATGCAGAAGTTGTAATAACTGGCTAATGCTCTGTCACATTTTTTCCTTCTTCTGTCATGCCACATAGAGGGGATGCCACGTCCTGGGTCATCCTGGGTTCTGGTCTGAGGACTATGGAAAGTGGAGCAGAGCCCCCTCAGCTAGGCAATGATAGATATGGAAGACGAGTAAGAAATAAACTTTTTTTTTTTTTTTTTGCCTTAAGCCATCAAGATCATGAGATGGTTCACTTCCACAAGATAACCTAGACTATTCTGACTCTTGCATCTGCCCACGCTTCGGCTTATGTTATCTCACATTCACCAGCACAATGTTAACACCAAAGTCAAAGCACCTTTGGGTCAAAATATGAGATTAGTTCCTGTATATGGTATTAAAATGTGGCATTGTGTTTTTGAGGTTTGTATTATTTATCGACAAGGAAATATATAGCATTGATATGGCTTGGCTGTGTCCCCACCCAAATATCATTTTGACTTGTAGTTCCCATAATTCACACATGTCATGGAGGAACCAGGTGGGAGGTAATTAAATCATGGGGGCGGTTACCTCCATGCTCCTGTTATGACAGTGAGTCAGTTCTCTTGAGATTTGATGGTTTCGTAAGGGACTTTTCCCCTTTTGCTTGGCACTTCTCCTTTCTGCCACCATGTGAAGAAGGACGTGTTTGCTTCCCCTTCTGCCATGATTGTAAGTTTCCTGAGGCCTCCCCAGCCATGCTGAACTGTGAGTCAATTAAAACTCTTTCCTTTATAAATTACACAGTCTCAGGTATGTCTTTGTTTTGCAGTGCAAGAACGAACTAATACAAGCATCATAATTAAAAGCATGTAATCTTTGCCATTCTGGGTTTGAATCTTGGATCTTGTACTTATTAGCTATGTAGCCCTAGTAAAGTTATTTAACTTTTCTGTTTGTCACTTTCTTCACCTTTCAAATGAATATAACAGTGAGGCTACCCTGTATGTATAGTATAAGGATTAAATGAGAACAGTGCCTGGCACATAGTAAGCATGATATAAAGATGAGCAATTATTGTCGTTATCCTAAGATTCTATGTGAAGAAATTCACCTTCTTAGTGAGTTTCGTTGCTTACCACATTACATCTCAGGAAAAGTTGAAATATTCTACTTTGAATATTATTTTTTATTTAAATCAAAACCTGAAAAATGACCAAGAGTGAGTTTGTCGTTACTATAGTGCCCAGATCATTTGAAAACTTTCACATTCTAAGTGTGACTTTGCTTCCTGGAAGATGCTGCAGAGGTAGGCAGATGATTAAGGCACCAGACATTCTAGCGAAGCCCAGCAATCTTCTGGACCCAGAGGTGATAGAAAAGCAGGAATTTCTGGGCAGGTCACCTAGAAACAGAGGCCAAGTCCTCAGCAGTGCCCTCATCAGCCCTGATATGAGTCACTGTCTTGCTTCGGGGCACAGAGCAACAGTGATGTAAACAGAATGATTACTGAGGGGAAAAGTCTGAAGCAGGAGAAGTGATGCTACTGTAGGAGACCTCAGGATCCCAGATGCCTGCAATACAAAAAGCCACATTTTGTCCAAATCTGTAGCTAAAATAATCAGTTTTAACACATTTCCTTCAAGCAGTTTCGTCAACATATCTATACAGTGTATATAAATATCCCACAGCCATTCATCATCTCTCCCATGACATTTGCAATCTCGTGTTTTATGCAGCCAGCTATTATGTTAAACCTGGCCAATTTTGCATTTAGGCGGCATTGTGAAGTGTCATAGCATTTGATGGAATGGTAAGATTGTAAATTGCAATCTGGTCTGTGGGAAAAAATATTTTAAAAACATTAAATTTGTTTTAGTTGCTTAGCTTTCTCCCTCCCCAACCCACCACTTCAATTCTTCATATAACAAGACTTAGTGAGAGGAAGATCACAGTGCTTAAGATGTATTGTTTCCTTTTCTTTTCTTTTCTTTTTTCATCTGTAACTGGAAAAAGAAGAGTAACAGATTCACCTTGCAAGCTGGGGTGGATGGGAGACAGTCTTTGCATAATTCCATTGCATTACTTTAATGGTAAATATATCCTAAAAGAAGACAAGCCTTATACTGTGTTCGGCTTAAATAGCCCATGTTTTGAAAATATACTGGGTGGCTCTTTTGCACTTGTGGACTATTAACAGTGGGAAGATCCATCTGCAGCTGTCAACTCTCTGGATAGCAGTCAACAAATGCATAGCCATGAATTCTCCACATAAGTCAAAGCAATGCATATGGTACCTTACATTCAAGTGAACTGACTTCAATCTGGGCAGATCTCATATTTTATCTCTGTGCTGTTTTAGCGTCTGTCATTGTGGAGAAATTTACCATTAAGATTTAAGTCTCTGAAATCTGGTGCCTTTGGGAGTTTTGTGAAAGCTCAGTTCATAGTCATGTAAATGTGTAGTGACTTTTCAAGTTACTTTTGAGAATCTAACAATCAACATAAATTCCTTTAAATTTCAGGACTTGAAAATTCATATAATACTGTGGAATAAATGCTCTATGTGCTAAGTCATCAAAAAGAGAAATTTACCATTGTAAAAAGAGTAAAAAGATTTCTTCCTCCACACTAGTGCCATTGAGACACCATCTCATTCAAATAAAAAAATGAAGTGCAAATTCACCGGTATATTCAGACTCTCTTAGATCAGCAGACTTGGCCTGCCTGCAATAGCTAAGGCATAAATGTGAAACTAATTGTTTCCTGTGGTTTAATTTATTTTTCATAGAAGAAAATAAACGGATAGTGTCAAATATTGAAAGCTTTATCTGACTAGAACAGAGGTTCTTAAACTTTTTGTTCTCAAAACTTCTTTACTCTCTTGAAAATTATTAAGGTTCTCAAAGAATTTTGGTTTATGTTTGTTATATCTATTGATTGCCATATTAAAAATTAAAACTTAAAATGTTCAAAATTTTTATTTACCAATTCATTTAAGAACAAAAATAAACCTATTACAGGTTACTGTAAGCAAAATATTTTCGTGAAAAATAACTGTCTTTCCAAAGCAAAAAACTTTCATGAAAGGAGTGCCATTTGTTTTACCTTTTGCAAGTCTCCTTGTTCTGCGATTTAATAGAAGATAGCTCATTTGAATATCTACTTGTGCATTCAATCTGTTGTAGTATCATATGCCATATAGCTTCTGGAAAATGCCACTGTATACTCAAGGAGAGAACAGGAAAAGGAAAATGAAACGTTAGTATCATTATGAAAATAGTTGTTTCTTTTTTTTTTTTTTTTTTTTTTTTGAGATGGAGTCTCACACTGCCACCCTGGCTGCAGTGCAATGGCGCGATCTCGGCTCACTGCAAAATCCGCCTCCTGGGTTCAAGCGATTCTCCTGCCTCAGCCTCCCGAGTAGCTGGGATTAAGACACCTTCTACCATGCCTGGCTACGTTTTTTGTATTTTTAGTAGAGACGGGGTTTCACTATGTTTTCACTATGTTGGCCAGGCTGGTCTCGAACTCCTGACCTCGTAATCTGCCCCGCTCAGCCTCCCAACGTGCTGGGATTACAGGCGTGAGCCACTGCGCCCAGCCAAAAATAGTTTTGCATAGAGTTACTGGCTTACACATTGAGACTTCTGAACTCAACGCTGTACAGATTTCCAAAAAGATTTGAATATCTGGATGATTTTTGAACATTAGTATTATTTTGATTAGTTGTAAACTGAGACCTAGAACAATCGGAGCACTAATCAAATACTTTCAAATATTTTATTTCTAGTTAATTTATAGTTTAAATAAATTTGCATTCAAATTTCCACTGCTACTGTCAGTTTACTTTGCTTCTTTGCGCCTCTTCTCAGATTGCATTCTTTTGGTTCAGGCTCTCCTTTTGTACTTTCCAGGACAACCCTGCTATTTCCATGTCCACAGGGTCTTTCACAATTAAATGCAATCAAGGTTGTGTTCCCTGTAAAACCAGGGTTCGTTTGCCTGGAAAGTAGCAAACAACTGTCCATGAGAATGCAGGTTTTAATTAGTAGGAGTATTTGATTGTTTGTTTTTGAGACAGAGTCTCGCTCTGTCACCCAGGCTAGAGTGCAGTGGTGCGATCGCGATGTCGGCTCACTGCAGCCTCTGCCTCCCAGGTTCAAGCAATTCTGGATTCTCGTGCCTCAGCTTCCGGAATAGCTGGGAGTATCTCCAAAGCAGTGTCTCCCCGAGGGAAAGTGACAGTAGGGCTTCATTGGGCAATGGAGAGGGGAGAGGGTGCGTCATCACATGTAGAGGAGGGGTCCCAGTGGTGGGAATGCAGTGAGTCATTATGCCAGCACACAGGTCGCATGTTATGGTAATGATGCTATAGTTTCTCTCAGGGAGGAGACTTTAGCATTGTAATCAGGCAGGTTCACTCAGGTTCATCTATAAAGTTGGTAGGGTCTGTCAGGAACTGATTCAAACTAAAAAAGTGACCACATTCCACATAGTGTTTGGGGAAGTGACAAGTGAAGCCAGCTGGACTTCCTGGGTCGAGTGGGGACTTGGAGAACTTTTCTGTCTAGCTAGAGGACTGTAAATGCACCAATCAGTGCTCTGTGTCTAGCTAAAGGGTTGTAAATACACCAATCAGCACTCTGTAAAATGGACCAATCAGTGCTCTGTAAAATGGACCACTCAGCACTCTGTATAATGGATCAATCAGCGCTCTGTATGATGGACCAATCAGCAGGACATGGGTGGGGACAAATAAGAGAATAAAAGCTGGCCATCCCCTCCCCGCCAGCCAGCAGGAGCAACCTGCTCGGGTCCCCTTACACGCTGTGGAAGCTTTGTTCTTTTGCTCTTCACGATCAATCTTTCTGCTGCTCACTCTTTGGGTCCTTGCCACTTTTAAGAGCTGTAACGCTCACCGTGAAGCTCCGCAGCTTCATTCTTGAAGTCAGCAAGACCAAGAACCCACTGGAAGGAACCAATTCTGGACACAGAAGAACAGGCTGCAGGGCAGGAAGCTGTAAAAGAGGAGGATTGCAAAAGTTGGTTAAATTCCTATAATCCCCGGAAACACTCCTTGTGTGTTTACAGTTGATGTGTTTATAATCAGCAAAATAGTTGCAGAAAGGCAAGACCTGAATCATCTTAGAGAATGATTCTCTTCTTTAAATAAATGTAAGGTAAATCACACCTAAATATTTTCACTCCAGTTACTGTTTCCCCTTCTATTGTTTTTTCAGGCTTTTATTGTTTAACAACCAATAAAAACTTTTCACATTTCACCACTCAATTTTATCAGTGTATGTTAAAGCTCCTACCTTTCCCGTTTTTCTAACTATTGCCATTAGAGCAAGAGCAAGAGATTTGTCTGGGATTAGGGAGGTGGCGGTGAGGGGAAAGGGATGTTGCTGAACTCAGGGAGAGTCTTACAGGGCAATGGAGGTATCATAGCCAAGGTCTTAACCCTCAACTTTGCATATCCAGAAACTTGATTCTTAGTGCTCAGGCAGAATGAGCACAAACTAATTGGAATGTTTTATTCTAACCTCCCCAAAGAGATTGGACACCAACCGCAATGTCAATGCATTGTATTTTACTTGGTAATATGACTTCCAAAGAGACTTCAATAATTGCATTAACTGGTTGGTATATTTGCTCACCTTAATATAATTCATGTGAGAAGCCAAAATATAATCAAAACAAAGGAAATCAGTGGGATGGTCTAAATAGACATTTTATCAGACTATTGTCATGTGATATGTCAATTGCCATTCTAAATAGCTATTTTATCTCAATATGGGATTAAGAGCCAGTTTTCCCTGGACGGTGCTAGAGACGTAATCTCCTCCTTTTGGATTCACTTTCCCTCTGATTCCGTGTGAAACACCACTTAGAGTTCCTTGATTTTATAACGTGGTTTCATGCCTCTGCACCTTTACAGATTTAGGCACTGACCCCAGATGATTTGGCCTTGTGTGGGCTCATTTAGGTAAATTTAGGTAATCAATAAAGAAATCTGAGGTGAGTGAGACAGGAAATCGTTGTAATAATGGCTGGATGCAGGATTTCTATGCAAGGGTCTTAGAAGCTTCGATCCAAGGGATAAGTCCTTCAGATCTTATTTACAGAAGGATGGGAAGTGTTTCTAACATGTTTTAGCCAATCTTGAATACAATTAATTTCACTGAGAGCCTCTGTTTCACATTCCTCATGATAAATAAAAACCACTAAATTCAATACTAAATGTAGATTTGCTGTGCTAAGCAGTAGGGCTTACAGCCTTGACCAAGTTACAGATAATGGAAGACTTAGTGGCCACCTCTGGAATGAGGCCTTTCACATGAAATGCTAACCACCACTGGAAAGAGATCTGCACCAATTCCGATTACCTCCAGAACTGAAACTTAAGCCAACTGGCAATTACTATTACTCTGTCTGTGTTCAATTATTTTAAAGTCAATTACAGACATGGCAAACTAATTTTAGTGTTACTTTCCTCTAAAAGCATTTTCTTATCTTTCTTTTAGCTCCACCATACCCCAACCACAAAATCTGGTAGAGATATTGGTCTACTTCCTGGGAGAGAAGTCAGTATGGGCCTTTATTTGTCCTCACCATTCCTTGTGATAATTTTTCATTTGTTTGTATCTCTGTCTCTCTAGTTAGCTGTGAGTAGAAGTGATGTCTTATTCCACTTCACTTCCAACGGTGAGTGGCAGGTAGCAGGGGCCCAGAAAATGCTGGATACATGAGTCAGTGAATGGATTGCCCTGGGTCTCCTCTTTTAGATTCCATGAATGCTTTTTTCCTCCTGTTGACACACTATCTCCTCAGCTACATTAATACAATTAACTAGCTTACACCACTGTTTACTAAAATGTTTTTCTCTGCAGGATATTAATGGGCACTATGCAATAAAAGATTTTGGTACTCAAAAAGTCTGTGAACTGCTGAGTTAAGCAAAGTTTTATAAGACTCTTTACTGTGGACTTCTTAATTTTAATATACTAATATACACTTAAATATTCAAGAATTAAACTAGGATGAGCTCCTAGGGTGACATAATTGAGTATTAAAAAAACCTTAATTTAGTATTTCACACACACACACAAAGATCTTCCAAGAAATGTGTATACTGTAACATTCAGAAAGAAAGAAATCAGAGGATGCTAGAGAGAGAAAGAAAAGAGAATTTCCAAATTAAGTTTGTAAAACACTCATCAATGCAGACATACGTTCTGACCACAAACTCAAGTTGTTCTGGCTTCAATGTAAACTGTGCTTGTTCAACCTGTTCTTTAAATTCTTTAGTACTTTTCAGGCTCTGACCTTTTAACATTTTCCCAATTGAATGTCTCTTCTTGGGGCTCAGATTCCATTTATATTGCAAAAACTCTTGACAGTATGCTAAGTTATTGTATCATCTGGTTCTGCTATCATACCCTTGCTATAAAATTCAATCTTGGATGAAACCAGTAATGTGCTTTCACCCTTCTACCTACCCAGACTGCTTACGACTATAGTGTAAATGGCACACAAGAGAGATGAGTATTATTCTAAATTCATGATCACCAATAATTGGGCTTTCAACTCTGTCCAGTAATTCTACTACGTATTTCTAATCATTTCACTCTCTATTCATTTCAGTTACTATTTCAAACAAACAATTTCCATTTTTAACCTCCTATCTCCCTTATCTGTGTTCATGGCATTTATCTTGAATTTACCCATTTGTATTTAGCAGCTCTCCATCTCCTCAACCAAAATGTGAGCTCCATGAGGGTAGGGACCATCTATATTTTCTCTCAGCATTTCTGTCACTCAGCTTTTGCCACAATAATGCTGCAAAAACAATCAACCATAGTGAGATACAACAATAAGCATTTAGTTCTCTCATGACTGGAAGTTGGCAGGAGCAGCTCTGCTGATCTCAGTGAGGATCGCTCATGGTCTGCTGGTTGTCTGGATGTTGGTGATTTAGACCAAGGGTCTGCAAACCTTTTGATTTTAATTCAGAAAGTAAATATGTTAGGCTTTGCAGGCCATATGCAGTCTTTGCCGCATATACTTCTTTTTTTTAAATTTTTAACAACTCTTTTAAAATGCAAAAACTTAGCTTGTGAGCCATACAAAAACAATCACAAGTTGGATTTTACCCACAGCCCATAGTTGGCTATCTCCTGATCTAGAGTGTGTTGACTGGGTCCCTCTGCTTCAAGCTGTGGGTCTAATTGAGCTTGACTGTTTGCTGCAGGTGAGTTTCTAGTCATTTGAGCTCTGGAGCCAGGGCAAGCTCTACTTGTGACAATATAAAAAGCAGAAGAGAGCATATGATGCTTATGCTTCGTAAGGCTTAGGTTTGGAACTAGATCACTGACACTTCAGCCCACCTTTTGTTAGCCAAAGTAAGCCAACTGGCTGACCCCAAAGCCTCAGTGGAGAGGTTCACTTTGCCTTTTGTAGAAAGCACAGAAAGATATATAGCAAAAAGTGTGAACATAGTGAATAGTAAAGAATTGAGACCAATAATTCAATCTCCCATATCATTATAGATTGGGTATTTAGAAGAGCAATTAGTGCCCAGTAGGCCCTTACAAATTTAACAAATGAAGGGAGGAATACTGCAATAATTACAAAATTAACAACAGACATGATATAGACAACATGTACTCAGTTCCAGGAGCCATGCTAAACATTCTACATATATCATATTTTTCAATTCTTACATCCATTTAGGATGGCTAATATTATTTTCATTTATAGATGAAAAAACTGAGTCTCATATAAGGTAAGTAACTTCCCTGGGGTCAATTAATATTAAGTTAGACCTCTTTCTTTCATTCTCCAATTTCTGGGTTCAGGTTATTCTAGCCATTGATATACTGAATTTATCATTGTTAATACAAGTCAGGTTTATCACTTCTAGCTGGCCACCATGAAATCCATCAGTATAGCCCATTACAAATGTAGGGTGGTCATCTAGTGGTGAAAGAGGAATTCTATAGGCTGTCCACTAAAGAAAAAGTCAATAAAAATAAGGAAAAAAGACTCTGGTTCAGCTTTTGTTTTCCATTATTGCTAGAAAAGCACTGTGGCAAAAAAAAAAAAAAAAAAAAAAAAAAAAGGAACTGCCTGGAAAATCTTTATTAAAAGAAACTCATACATATTTAAGCACTTTTAAAGGGTGAATATTTCTGACCACCATCTGTTAATCTGTTCTGTCCTCCCTTTCCTAACATTCTCATTTCTCCAAAAAGTTATTTTTGTTATTTTATTTATTTATTTATTTTTGAGATGGAGTCTTGCCCTGTTGCCCAAGCTGGAGTGCTGGGGGTGATCTCGGCTCACTGCAACATCCACCTCCCCAATTCAAGCAATTCTCATGCCTCAGCCTCCCAAGTAGCTGGGATTACAGGCGCGTGACACCACGCCCTGCTAATTTTTGTATTTTTAGTAGAGACGGGTTTTCACTGTGTTGGCCAGGCTGGTCTCAAACTCCTGACCTTAGGTGATCTGCCCACCTCGGCCTCCCAAAGTGCTGGGATTACAAGCATGAGCCACCACGCCCGGCCAAAAATTTATTTTTGAGCTGTGAATAGAAAGCATATTAGTTAAGCCCCTGACAGTGGAATACCATATGCAAAAGTGTGAAGCAATACATTTGTATGTGCTTTCACTGTTATACAATGTTGTTTGGATGTTCAGACAGCAGCATACGCCTTTCCTTCACTACTTCCTATTGGGGTGGTGGAGCTGAGAGCTAGAAGACCAAGCAATCTTACTCAATTATTTCTTTCTTATTTTATGCACCAAGACCTGCTGATTCCCTCTCTCTTGACCTTCTCACTATTCACTTCTCTCTTTTGCATTCTTGTTGAACTGTTGACACTAATTCCTCATATCTTATCTCTTTTTCTTGGTATCTTAAGTGGTCTTCTTGCCTCAGCCTTGTCTCCATCTAATTATTAAATTCTTCACAAATTATTTTTCTAAAATGCAAACCTGCTCATAATTTGCTTCTCATTTTAAATCTTTTTATAGCCTCACATTAAAATTTTTTAAAGATGCAATTTAAGGCAGAATAATGTAGCGCAGCCCCCACTTTCAGATCTGAAGCTGAAGCCATGCATAATATGTAAAGCACCCAGCATGGTATAACATGGACTATATATATATATATATATATATATGAATGATGTATAGCAGAGTAGTGATATACAGAAGATGTTGCACTTAGTTAAAATCTCCTTTTAGGTAAAATGCTTCACTCAAATCCTCTGAGAGTGCAACCAACTTTATTCAGAGTCAGGCTGGGTGGAAAAACCACTTGTGTATTCCAGTTTGGATAACAAAGAAAGAGGCTTATTTGCTCTGCTACCAGAGGCTTTTCCACTCATGTGCACTTAAAGCTACAAAAGGTAGATATAACCAGAAGCAGTTCCTTCTGCTTGGATAAAAATTGGAAAAGCTCCATTCATTGACATGCACAATCTTAGGCATTGGGGGTAATTTTTTAAAAAAGAAGTGGAAAAAGCAAGTAGCAGATGTTGGACTCGCAGTGGCATATAGTGGAGGCAGCTGCAGGGCAACTGTTTTCTATCTGGAGAGCCCTTTGGAAGAGCTTTTGAGGTTCTTCAAATATTTGATTAGAATTTCATGGATGCCAATGCTATATGAGGAAGCTTAACATTTTAGTGTTCTGCCTAAAGTTTTATTGAAGATAAAATCCTGCTAAGGCAAACAAACAAAAAACGTTAAAAAAAAAAATACCAGTGAGGCCGGGCACAGTGGCTCACACCTGTAATCCCAGCTCTTTGGGAGGCCAAGGTGGACTGATCACCTGAGGTCAGGAGTTTGAGACCAGCCTGGCCAATATGGCGAAACCCTGTCTCTACTAAAAATAAAAAAATTAGCTGGGCATAGTAGTGCATGCCTGTAATCCCAGCTACTCATAAGGCTGAGGCAGGGAGAGTCACTTAAACCCGGAATGCAGAGGTTGCAGTGAGCTGAGATCACCCCAGTGCACTCCAGCCTGGGAGACAGAGCAAGACTCTGTCTCAAAATAAAAAACAAAAACAACAACAACAACAAACAAATAAACAAAAGTACCAGTGAAAATGGCAAATCTATGGACTTCAGAATCTGACAGACCTGGTTTAATTCCAGGCTCCAATTGCAAGTGCCATCTTGGGCTACTTAACTTTTCACAGCCTGAATTTTCTCATCTATAAAATTGAACACTTATCCCCACTAATTTTTACAAGTATACAGAATGCCTAGTACCTAGGAAAGGGTGCTAGTCTTTTCTCTACTCCTCAACTGTTACCATCGTAAAACATGTAAGATGTACTGGGTTATACATTCATTCAGAATATCTCTCAAAGGCAGAAGGACTAGAATTTTTTCTGTGAGGATGAACATATCAGAGTGCCTTGATACCAGTGTATAAACATCTACCACAGGTTTATATTAGAGATACAAGATTTAAATGCCAAAATATTTCTGTGTTTAAAGCACCTGTAGTTAAACCTCAGAATTCTTTTTCTGAAAAGAACCAAGGAAAGCAACTTCCTTTTGTAAGCTTTTTGCTTAAAATCGGACTTCTAACCTTTAGGGAAGATGGTGGCCCTTAATTTATCCTGTCCTGCAGGGTCAGCACTGGCAAGGTCTGTCCCTCATCCCTTCCATTATATATTCTCTTAGCTGTCTGAAAATCCTCTATGTACGATGTATGTTATTTCAGGTATGGACAATTGTCATACTTTGGATAAAATGATAAATTAATCCCAGCAGACTGACTTCTCTTTTATAATGGCATTTGTAAATTGCTGCCTTGTTGCAACATTTAGAAACCGACAATGGTGCAAGCCTAGTTCTCAAGTCACTCCAAAGGCATTCGGCCTTCTGAAACCTCCTTACTTTTCATTCTGAAACTTCTTTACTTTCCATTTTCCTTTGAGTCACAAATTTCTGCCACCCTGCTTCTGCATGAAGTGTGTGCTCTGTCTAGTGACATAGCTCTGCTAACCCTTATAAGCAGGCATTTTCAGTCTTGTGCCACCAGACCTGCATCCTGTGCCTTCTGCTGGGGAATTGCTTAGGCCAGTGAAAATTGACTTCTAAGGAAGGTTTTTTCCTTGGCTATATTTTTTTTCATGGACTCAAGAAATGAAGCTCCAGGTGGTGTTTTGAAAGCTGGTACTGCTTCTCTTTTAATCTCCTTACTTTTTCAATATCTCAAAGTGTGGTCCATGAACCCCTGGAAGTCCCTGAGACCTATTTAGGAGGTCTGTGAGGTTAAAAAATATTTTCTTTATAATGTTAAGATGTGACTTATCTTTTTCACAGTGTTGACATGTGCATTGAAAGTGCAAAAGCAATGATGAATTAAACTGTTGACACCTTAACACAAATCAAGACAGTGGCACTAAACTGAACTGTTGTGGTAGAAATTGTGTTCTTTACCAACATGGATTCACATAAAGGAAAAAGAAAGCCAGTTCCACTTAAAAGTAACCTTAATCAAGCATTAAAAATTATTGATTTTATTAAATTTCAATCCCTAATGATAGACATTTTTATGATTTCGAGTGACAAATTGGGAAGTATGCATAAAGCATTTCTGTTCCATACTGAAGTATGATGGTTGTCTGTAAAGAAAACATTTGTGTGATTGAATTGCAAACTGAACTAGCAACTTTTTTCATGGAAAATGATATTTACCTTAAAGAACAACTGTCAGATAAACTATGGTTTTACAGATTTCAATATTTGGCAGATTTTTTTTGTGAAAATGGACAAAAGTGCCTGTCATTTCAAGTGGTAGAACTCAAATTTGATGCCAGTGGTCACATTTGAACTTTTAAGCAAAAGTTAGAATTTTGGAAAATTCATGTGAACCACACTCGCCTGGACAGCTTACAAATATATAAAGATATTTTATGTGATTCCTGGCACTATTAAGAATTGTTTTATATTTTATAATGTAGTGGGGCAGTGTGTTAACATTTGGAAAATCTGCATCAGTGGTTGTCATCAGTGAACCAATATTTTCCAAATGAGTAATACATAATTTCAAAATATCATGCCTTGGCAAAAAAATTATGCCAGGTAGACCAATACATTTCAATGTAAAAAAAAAAAAAAAAAATGAAAAGTTCACTGATAGGGTTGTAAATATTTGCACATTCCAAATAATCTTTAAGAAACACATTTGTAGACTTTCGTATAGTGTCAAAGAAGATCGATACCTCAAACTTACAAAAATTAAGTTAAAATGAATCATAGACCTAAACGTAAATCCAAAGCTATAAAACTGCTAGAACAAAACAGAGAAGAAAAGCTTCATGACTCTGATTAGGCAAAGACCTCTTAAATAAGACACCAAAAGCACAATCCGTTTGTTAAAATGATACATTGGACTTTGTAAGAAGTGAAACCTCTGCTTTTTTGAAACATGGGTAAGGAAATGAAAGATAAATATTTTCAAATTATATATTTGATAATGGGCTTACCATCAGACTATATCAAGTATTTTCAAAACTCAAAAGGAAAAATATTCAGTTAAAAAATGAGCAAGAAAGGAGACGGAGCAAGATGGCTGAATAGAAGCCTTCACCAATCATCCTCCCTGCAGGAACACCAAACTGAACAACTATCCACACAAAAAAATTACCTTCATAAGAACCAAAATCAGGTGAGTGATCACTGTACCTGGTTTTATGTTCGTATTACTGAAAAAGGCAAGGAAGAAGAAAGGAAAGACAGTCTTGAATTGCTGTCACCACCCCTCCTGCATCCCCCAGCAGCAGCTGCATAGTGTGGAGCAAGTATCTGTGTGTTTGGGGCACAGAAGGCATAGTGATTGTGAGATTTTCCATTAGAACTTGGTGCTGCCCTGTCACAGTGGAAAACAACCCTGGCCAGAACTCAGCCAGCACTCACAGAGGAAGCATTTAGACCAGCCCTCACCAGAAAGAAATTGACCTTCCCAGAGGTCAGAACCTGAATTCTGGTAAGCCTCACCAACGCAAGCTAAAGCGCTCTTGGATTCTAAATAAACTTGAAAGGCAGTGTAGGCCACAGGGACTGCAATTCCTGGGCAAGTTCTGGTGCCGTGCTTCGCTCACAGCCAGTGGATTTAGGGGCGTGCAACCTAATGAGATAATAGCTGGGGTAGCCAAGGGAGTACTTGCACCACCCCTCCCACCACCTCAGGCAGTGCAGCTCACAGCTCTAGGAGAGACTCTTTCCCTCTCCTTGAGGAGAGGAGAGGGAAAAGTAAAGAGGACTTTATCTTGCAACTTGGATACCACCTCAGCCACAGTAGGACAGAGCACCAGGCAGAATCCTGAGGCCCCCATTCCAGGCCCTACCTTCTAGACAACATTTCTAGACACATACTAGGCCAGAAGGGAACCTGCTATCTTGAAGTAAAGTACTTAGTCCTGGCAGGATTCATCAGCTGCTGACTAAAGAGCCCTTGGGCCCTGAATAGTGAGCAGTGGTAGCCAGGAAGTACTCACCATGGACCTTGGGTGAGACTCAGAGACAAGCTGGCTTCAAGCATGACCTAGCATATTCCAAGCCATAGTGGCTACAGGGAGAGCAACCTTCTGCTTGAGAAAAGGGGAGGGAAGAGTGAAGGGGACTTTGTCTTGCAGCTTCATTACCAGCTCTGCCACAGTGGGGTAGAGTACCAAGCAGGATCTTGGGGTCCCTGATTCTAGGCCTTAGCTCTTGGAAAGAATTTCTGGACCTGCTCTGGGCCAGAGAGGATCCTACTGCCCTGAAGGGAGAGTCTCAGACCTGGTAGCATTCAGCGCAAGCTGACTAAAGAGCCCTTGGGCCTTGAGTGAACAGTGGCAGTAGCCAGGCAGTACTTGCTATGGGCCTGGATCTATGCCGGCCACAGAGAGAGACTCCTCTCCTTGTGGAAAGGAGAGGAAAGAGTGGGAAGGACTTCGTTTTGTGGCTTGGATGCCAGTTCAGCCTCAGTAGAATAGAGCAACAGGTAGATTCCTAAGGTTTTCAACTCTGGGCCCTGCTCCTGTATGGCATCTCTGAACCCAATGGGGTCAGGGGCAACTCATCACCCTGAAGGGAAGAATACAGCATGGCTAGTTTTGCCACCTGCTAATTGTAGAACCCTAGGGCCTTCAGTGAATGTAAGCAGTAGCCAGGCAGGCCTTGGGTAGACTCAGCGCTATACTGGCTTCAGATCTGACCCAGCACAGTCCTAGTGGTGGTGGCCAGAGGGTGCTTTTGTCACCCCTTCCCCAGCTCCAGGCAGCTCAGCACAGAGAGAGACAGACAGAGAGATAGCAGGGTGGAGAGAGAGAGAGAGAGACTCTGTTTGTTTAGGAGAAAATAAGGGAAGAGAATAAGAGTCTGTGCCTGGTATTCTAGAGAATTATTCTAGATCTTAACTAAGACCACCAGGGCAGTATCTCTATGAGTATGCACAAGCCACAGCATTATTGAGCTTCGGGTGCTCCCTAATGCAAATATGGCTGCAGTGATCAAAAACTTAGATTACAACACCCAAATCCCTATGAATACCTGGAAAGACTTCCCAAGAAGGGTGAGTACAAACAAGCTCAGACTGTAAAGACTACAGTAAATACCTAACTCTTCAATGCCCAGACACTGAAGAACATCCACAAGAATCATGATCATCTAGGAAAACAGAATTTCACCAAATCACTTAAATAAGCCACCAGGGACCAATACTGGAGAGACAGAGATATGTGACCTTTCAGGCATAATTTGAAATGGCTGTTTTGAGGAAACTCAGTGAAATGCAAGATAACACAAAGAAGGAGTTAAGAATTCTATCTCACAAATTTAACAAAGACATTGAAATAATTAAAAACAATCAAGAAGAAATTCTGCAGCTGAAAAATGCATACTGAAGAATGCATCAGAGTTTCTTAAGGGCAGAATTGATCAAGCACAAGAAAGAAATAGTGAACTTGAAGACAGGCTATTTGAAAATACACAGAGCAGACAAAAGAATTAAGCCCACCTACCAGATCTAGAAAATATCCCCAAAAGTGCAAATCTAAGAGTTATTGGCCTTAAAGAGAGGTAGAGAGAGAGATAGGGGTAGAAAGTTTCCTCAAATGATAATAACAGAGAACTTCCCAAACTTAGAGAAAGACCAATATTCAAATGCACAAATATTGTTGAACAGCAAGCATATTTAACCCAAATAAGACTACTTTAAGACATTTAATAATCAAACTACCAAAGGTCAAGGATAAAGAAAGAACCTTAAAAGCAGCAAGAGAAAAGAAATTAATAACATACAATGGAGCTCCAATGCATCTGGCAGCAGGTTTTCAGTGGAAACTTTACAGGGCAGGAGAGATTGGCATCACATATTTAAAGTGCTGAAGGAAAAAGAAAAACTTTTATTCTAGAATAATATATTCAACAAAAAATAATCTTCGAACACTCAACAGAAATAAAGACCTTCCTAGACAAACAAAAGCTGAGGGACTTCGTCAACACCAGACCTGTCCTACAAGAACTGCTAAATGGAGTTCTGCAATATGAGAGAAAAAGACATTAGTGAACAATAAGAAATCATCTGAAGGTGCAAGACTTGCTGGTAATAGTACGTACACAGAAAACCAAAAACACAGAATATTGTAACACTATAATTGTAGCATGTAAACTACTCATATCTTGCGTAGAAAGACTGTAAAGTAAGCCAATTAAAAATAATAACTACAACAACTCTTCAAGACATAGACAATACAATAAGATATAAATAGAAACAACAAAAAGTTAAAATGTGGGGAACAAATTCAAGTGTGAAGTTTTTATTCATTTTCTTTTTTGCTCATCTATTAGTTGTTAGCTTATGTAATCAATATTAGGTTGTCATCAGTTTAAAATAAAGGATTACAAGAACTTCTTTGCAAGCCTCATGGTAACTGTAAATCAAAAAACATACAACAGACACACAAAAAATTAAAAGCAAGAAATTAAAACATACAACCAGAGAAAACTACCTTCACTAAAAGGAAGACAGGAAAGAAGGAAGATAAGACCACAAACCAACCAGAAAACAAATAACAAAATGGCAGGAGTAAGTCCTTACCTCTTATCAATAACATCGAATATAAAAGAACTAAACTCTTCAATCAAAAGATGTGTAGTGGCTGAATGGATTTAAAAAACAAGACCCAGTGGTTTGTTGCCTGTAGAAACACATTTTACCTATAAAGATGAATATAGACTGAAAATAAAAGGATGGAAAAAGATATTCCATGCAAATGGAAATGAATCAAACAACTAAACAAAAAAAAAACAAAACAGAAATAGCTATACTTAGATGAAATAGATTTAAAAACAAAAACTATAAAAATAGACAAAGAAGCTCATTATATAACAATAAAGGAGCCAAATCAATGAGATGATATAACAGTTTAAATATATATGCACCCAACACTGGAGCACTCACATATACAAAGCAAATATTATTAGAGCTAAAGATAGAGATAGACCCCAATGCAATAATAGCTGGAGTTTTCAGCACCCTACTTTCAGCATTAGACAGTTCATCCAGACAGAAAATCAATAAAGAAACATTGGACTTAATCTGAACTATAGACCAAATAAAACTAGTAGATATTTACAGAACAGTTCATCCAGTGGCTGCAGAATACATATTCTTCACCTCAGCACATGGACCATTCTCAGGATATACCGTATGTTAAGCCATAAAAAAATCTTTAAAATGTCAAAAAATATCAAATTATATCAACTAACTTCTCTGACTACAGTAGAATAAAACTAGACATCAACAACAAGAGAACTTTTGGAAAGGATACAAACATATGTAAATTAAACAATATGCTCCTGAGTGACCTCTGGGTCAATGAAGAAATTAAGCAGATAATTGTAAAACTTCTTGAAACAAATGACAACAGAAACACAACATACCAAAACCTGTAAAACATACCAAAAACCAGTGAAAGCAGTACTAAGAGGAAAGTTTATAGCTATACGTGCCTACATTTAAAAAGAAAATAAACTTCAAAAAGACAACCTAACAATGCATCTTAAAGAAATAGAACAGAAGAGCAAACCAAACCCAAAATTAGTAAGAGAAAAGAAATAATAGAGATCAGAACAGAAATAAATGAAACTGAAGACAACAATAAAAAAAAGTCAATGAAATGAAAAGTTGTGTTTTTTTTGTGACATAAACAAAATCAACAAACCTTTAGCCAGACTGAGAAGAAAGCAAGGAAGACACAAATAAATAAAACCAGAGATAAAAAAGGAGACATTACTACTAATACCAGAAAAACTCAAAGGATCATTAGGAGATCATTAGTAGCTCATTAGTAGACTCATTAGTAGCTTCTAATGATCCTTTGAATTTTTGTGATATTAGTTGTAATGTCTCCTTTTTATATGAGCAACTGTATGCCAATAACTTGCTTATATAAACTGGAATATTTAGAAGAAATAGGTGAATTCCTAGACACTTGCAGCCTACCAAGATTGAACCAAGAAGAAATCCAAAATGTGCAGACCACTAACGAATAACAAGAGTGAAGCTGTAATAAAAAGTCTCCCAGCAATGAAAAGCTCGGGACCTGATGGCTTCACTGCTGAATTTTACCAAACACTTAAAGAAGAACTAATATCAATCCTACTCAAAATATTCTGAAAAAATAGAGGAGGGGGAATTCCTCCAAACTCATTCTACAAGGCTAGTATTGCTTTGATACCAAAATCAGACATGGACACATTAAAAAAGAAAAGAAAAGAAAACCACAGGCCAATATGCCTGATGAATGTTTATGCAAAAATCCTCAGCAAATTACTAGGAAACCAAATTCAACAACACATTAAGCAAATCATTCATCATGATCAAGTGGGATTTATCCCAAGGATGCAAAAATGGTTTGACATATGCAAATCAATCATGTGGTACATCATATCAATAGAATGAAGGACAAAAACCATATGATCATTTCAATTGATGCTGAAAAAGCATTTGATAAAATTCAACATCCCTCTATTATAAAAACCCTAAAAAACTAGGTATGAAGGATAATACCTCAACACAATAAAAGCCATATACAAAAGGCTCACAGCTAGTATCATACTGAATGGGCAAAAACCAACAGCCCTTCTTCTAAGAACTAGAAAATGACAAGAATATCCATTCTTGCCACTATTATTCAACATAGTAATGGAAGTCCTAACTAGAGCAATCAGACAAAAGAAAGAAATAAAGGTGTCCAAATTGGAAAGGAAGAAGTCAAGTTATCTTTGTTTGCATATGGTATGATCTTATAATTGGTAAAACCTAAAGACTCCGCCAAAAAAAAAACATTAAAATTGATAAACACATTCAGTAATGTGGTAGCATACAAAATCAACATATAAAAATCAGTAGCATTTATATAGCCAACAGAAAACAACCTGAAAAACAAATCAAAAAAGTAATCCAATTTACAATAGCTATAAATAAAAGTAAATACCTAGGAATTGACTTAACCAAAGAAATGAAAGGCTTACACAATGAAAACTATAAAACATTGCCAAAATAAATTGAAAAGAATACAAAAATAAAAAGATATTCCATGATCATGTATTGGAAAAATCAATATTGTTAATTATCTATACTGCGTAAAGCGATCTAGAGTTTCAATGTGATCCCTATCAAAATACCAGTGACATTCTTCACAGGAATTTGAAATACAATTCTAAACTAAGTGTCCATCAGCAGACATATGGTATATGGAACCACAATAGACCTAGAATAGCCAAAGCTATCCTGAGAAAAAAGGAACAAAACCGGAAGAATCACATTATTTGATCTCAAATTATACTACAGAGCTACTAGTAACCAAAGAAGCATAGCACTGGCATGAAAACAGACACATAGGCCAATGGAACAGCATAGAGAACCCAAAATCAAATCCATACATCTACAGTGAATTCATTTTCCATAAAGGTGCCAAGAACATGCATTGAAGAAAGGACAGTGTCTTTGATAAATGATGCTGGGAAAACTGGATATTCAAGTGCAGAAGAATGAAACTAGACCCCACCTCTCACCACATAAAAAAATCAAACCAAAATGGATTAAAGTCTTAAATCTCAGATATCAAACTATGAAACTACTAAAATAAAACATTGACTTCCACAATGGTTGAACTAGTTTACAGTTCCACCAACAGTGTAAAAGTGTTCCTATTTCTCCACATCCTCTCCAGCACCTGTTGTTTCCTGACTTTTTAATGATGGCCATTCTAACTGGTGTGAGATGGTATCTCACTGTGGTTTTGATTTGCATTTCTCTGATGGCCAGTGATGATGAGCATTTTTTCATGTGTTTTTTGGCTGCATAAATGTCTTCTTTTGAGAAGTGTCTGTTCTTGTCCTTTGCCCACTTTTTGATGGGGTTGTTGGAAGTCAGTGTGGCGATTCCTCAGGGATCTAGAACTAGAAATACCATTTGACCCAGCCATCCCATTACTGGGTATATACCCAAAGGACTATAAATCATGCTGCTATAAAGACACACGCACACGTATGTTTATTGCGGCACTATTCACAATAGCAAAGAGTTGGAACCAACCCAAATATCCAACAACGATAGACTGGATTAAGAAAATGTGGCACATATACACCATGGAATACTATGCAGCCATAAAAAATGATGAGTTCATGTCCTTTGTAGGGACATGGATGAAACTGGAAAACATCATTCTCAGTAAACTATCGCAAGGACAAAAAACCAAACACCACATGTTCTCACTCATAGGCGGGAATTGAACAATGAGAACTCATGGACACAGGAAGGGGAACATCACACTCCGGGGACTGTTGTGGGGTGGGGGGAGGGGGAGGGACAGCATTAGGAGATATACCTAATGCTAAATGACGAGTTAATGGGTGCAGCAAAACAACATGGCACATGGATACATAGGTAACAAACCTGCACATTGTGCACATGTACCCTAAAACCTAAAGTATAATAATAATAATAAAACAAACAAACAAACCAAAAAAAAAAACATTGAGGAAACTCTCTAGGACATTGGCCTAGGCAAAGATTTCTTGAGTAATACTGCAGATGCACAGGCAACCCAAGCAAAAATGGACAAACGGGATCACGTCAAGTAAAAAAATCTTCTGCACTGCAAAAGAAACCATCAACAATGGGAAGAGACAACCCACAGAACAAGAGAAAACATTTGCAAACTACCCATCTAAGAAGGAATTGGTAATCAGAATATATAAGAAACTAAAATATTAAATAGGAAAATATCTAATAATTTGATTAAGAAATGGGCAAGAGATCTGAATAGACATTTCTCAAAAGAAGACATACAAGGCCAGGCACGGTGGCTTACACTTCTAATCCCAACACTTTGGGAGGCTGAGGCACATGGATCACTTGAGGTCAGGAGTTTGAGATCAGCCTGGCCAACATTGTGGAACCCCGTCTCTACGGAAAATACAAAAAATACAAAAAAGTAGCCAGGTATGGTTGTGGGTGCCTGTAATCCCAGATTCTCTGGAGGCTGAGGCAGGACAATCGCTTGAACCCGAGAGGCGGAGGTTGCAGTGAGCCGAGATCGTGTCATTGCACTCCAGCCTGGGCAACAAGAGCGAAACTCCATCTCAGAAAAAAAAAAACAAAAAGACATACAAATGGTAAACAGGCATATGAAAAGGTGTTGAACATCATTGATCATCAGAGAAATGCAAATAAAAACTACAGTGGGATATCATCTCCTACTTCAAATGGATTTTATCCAAAACACAGGAAATAACAAATGCTGGTGATGACGTGGAGAAAGGTGAACCCTCATACTCTATTGTTGGGAATATAAATTCATACCATCACTATGGAGAACAGTTTGGAAGTTCCTCAAAAAACTAAAAACAGAGCTACCATATGATCTAGCAATCCCACTGCTATGTATATACCCCCTTCCCTAAAGGGAATCAGCATACTGAAAAGATATCTGCACTCCCATGTTTATTACAGCACTATTTGCAATAACCAATATTTTGAAGCAACCGAAGTGTCCATCAGCAGACAAATGGGTAAAGGAAAGTGGTATTTATACACGATGGAGTACTGTTCAGCCACACAAAAGAATAAGATCCTATCGTTGGCAAAAACATGGATAAAACTGGAGGTCATTATGATAAGTAAAATATGCAGGCACAGAAAGACACACTTCACATGTTGTCACTTATTTGCCAATGCTAAAAATTGAAACAATTGCACTCATGGGGATAGAGAGTAGAACAATGGTTACCAGAGGCTGGGAAAGATAGCTAGGGGGAGAGGGTTAGTGGAGATGGTTAATAGGTACAAAAATATGGTGAGATAGAATGAATAAGATCTAGTGTTTGACAGCACAACAGGTTACTACAGTCAACAATAATTTGTGGTACATTTAAAAATAACTAGAAGAGTATAATTGGATTATGTCAACATTGAGGTGATGGATTTACTCTGATGTGATTATTATGCATTGTCTGCCTACACCAAAATATCTCATGTACTGTGTAAATATATGCATCAATCATATACTCACAAAGATTGAAAATGTTTTTAAATAATAAAAATAAATAAACGAGCAAAACATCTGATCAGACATTTTTTCAAGGAAGAGACACCTGTGACAAATTAGCATATAAAAGATGTCCAAAATTGTTAATCATTAGGGAAATATAAAAAGCATAAGTTATTATTACACACTTATTAAATTTTTTGTTCTTTTAAATGTATTACTAAAGTATAATTTACATACAGCAAAATTTACCCTTTGTAGTGAACAATTATATGAGTTTCGACAAGCAGAGGTTTAAGTTTGGACAAAGTTCAATTTATCACTTTTTCACAGTGGGTTGTGCTTTCATTGTCTAATTATTTAAAAGATCTTTGCCTAAAGAAGAGGCATGAAGCTTTTCTCCTATGTATTCTTCTATCAGTTCTATAGCTTTAGGTTTTACATTTAAGTCTATGATTTATTTTAGCTTAATGTTTGTATTCAATTCTATTTATTGTCTTCAACTCAACAGATAGAAGATTTCCATTGCCCGCCCCCAAAATTCCTCTGTATCTCTTTGTCAAATTCCTTCTCCCATCATAGCCCCTGGAAACTATGGATCTGTGTTTTGCCTTGTAGTTTTGCCTTTCCAGAATGTCATATAAATAGTACCACATATATAGCTAAAATGTTTAAAATAAAGAAGAAAAGACAACAGTGACAGGTACTGGTAAGTATGCAAAGCAAATGGAACTCTCATACATCAGAATGCATATTGTTACAGCCACTTTGAAACACGTTTGTTGTAGGAACAGAAAACCAAGTGCTGCCTGCTCTTACTTATAACTGAGAGCTCAACATAGAGTACACACAGACACAAAAGAACAATAGACACTGGGGCCTACTTGAGGGCATAGGCTGGAAGGAGGGTGAGGATCAAACAACTGCCTATCGGGTACTAGGCTTATTACCTGGGTGACAAAATAATCCACACACCAAACCCTCAGAGACACCCAATTTTCCCATGCAACAAATCTGCACAGGGGCCTTCTGAACCTAAAATAAAAGTTAGAAAGAAAAAACATTAAAAAGTTTGAGTTTCTTAAAAAACAGTTCAGTACATAGCTACCATATGACCCAGCAATTCCACTCCTAGATATTTACCTAAGTGAAATGAAAGACTATGGCCACACAAAAGTCTGTGTGTAAATATTTATAACAGCTTTATTTGTGGTCATCAAAAATGAAACAACTCAAATTTCCTTTAACTGGTGAGTGGATAAATCGTGATACCTCTATACAATGGAACATTACTCAGAAATAAAAAGGGACAAACTGATATATGCAGCAACATGGATGGCTCTCAAATGTATTATGCTGAGTGAGAGAAGCCACACTCAAAGGAAAATGGTCCCATTTATACAACTCCTCTTATGTTACATTTTGGAAAAGGCAAAACTTCAAGGTAGGAAACAGATCCCTAGTTTCCAGGGACTGGGGTGAGAGGAGGAGTTCGACAATGGGAATGGGGAATTTGGGAGAATAATGGAACTCTTCTATTAACTTGAGTACCACATGCACTTGCCAAAACACTAAAAAAGGTAAACTTTGCTAGATGTAAATTATGCCTTAATAAGGATGTTAAAAAGAACCAAAATTTTTTTTATTTTAAAAAAAAGGAGGGGTAAAGTAGAGGTAAGATCCAAACTCCTCTTTTTTTTTGAGATGGAGTCTCGCTGTGTCTCCCATGCTGGAGTGCAGTCTCCTATCTCTGCTTAATGCAACCTCCACCCCCTGGGTTCAAGAGATTCTCCTCCCGAATAGCTGGAATTACAGGCGTGTGCCACCACACCTGGCTAATTTTTGTATTTTTAGTAGAGATGGGGTTTCACCATGTTGGTCAGGCTGGTCTCAAACTCCTGACCTCGTGATCTGCCTGGTTTGGCCTCCCAAAGAGCAGGGATTACAGGTGTAAGCCACTGCGCCCAGCCCAAACTCCTCTTTTTTTTTTTTTACAGCTGAAACTGATACCAGAGAATGTAGTGTCCCTTTGTGGAGAAGTTATTGAAGTAAGAGACTGTGCCCAACAAGAGCTGGCCTCAGGCCCAGGGCCAGGTCTCCATATCTAAGCTCACTGCATAGTGAGACCAATCTGAACAATGCTCTCTGCAGGTAGACCACAAGAGAAGGGTGATGGAAGAAGCTGAGCTACAGATATTCTGGTCCTCTCTCAAACCCTCCAATCAGGCAATTCACTCCACTTCCATCAGAGGAGTAGTGGTGGGTTTTCGATAAATCTCTGCTTGTAGAAAACAGAAATGAGAAAGAAAATGTGTCTGCTCATATTGCCAATCAACATTTCTTTCATGAAAAATTTAAGCATATTGGAAACTAACAAAGTGTAACTACAGGATTTTTTTTTAAATTTATTTTGCAGCAAGTGCCCAATCCTCCTAAATCACCATCTCTAGAAAACTCATTTTTCTGCAAGACATCATCAAATGAGCATGTCCCACTGCTTATACATGTCCTAAATAAATGATATAGGTTCCGCTGCAATATTCACTTGACTCTGTGTCATTTAAGTCTCTGTGATTTTTTTATAGGTACAAATTTTATACCAGCCAGGGATCATGTCTGTTTAATTATTGATGCATAGTGCCTAACATAGCACCATGGAGATATAATCAGTTAAATATTACTTCTGATTAATATGATGATGTGTACACATCACCTTAAGTATGAATTTTTTGTAATTTAGTTTATTCATCCATCATCTCTCTGCTCTCAAGAATTTTTCTTTACTAAAATTCTCATAATACAATTTTTATTTAAAAAATATCCATGCACAACTAGAACCTGAAAAAAATGGCCATAATAATTTTAAAATTTGAGGCCTGTGTTGACAACATGTTTTTCGGTAATGATCATACACTTATTCACCTAACCTATTTATGTTTTCTTTGGATTCACTATTTTTGAATTCTTGCTACCATTTTAAATGGTATATTAGGTTCTAAAATGAACCTGTGGGAGAGGCCAGTTCAATAAATGAAATTCACTTTCAATTATATATATTAATAATTTGGTGAGCTATGGTAAATTATTTGGGAATTCGGGTCTATATATTCTTCTCAGAAAGTAAGCCCAGAGATACTCAGAGGTGCTACCAATTGGGGATTGTAATGGAGCTCTTGATTCTATTACATGTGTCACAGACTTTCTGGTGTACCCCCAACTGAAAGTTCCTTTAAAATAAGCCTCAGGGAACATAGAGAGATTGATCATTTATCTGAAATAATGTTATTTCTGTGGTTTAGTCTGTCTGTGCAACCTCTGGAAAATATTTTCTATCTTATCTTATAATAAAAATGTATTGTTCACAATTGGAGGAATCTATTTCAGTGACCTATTTTGGGTATTTTCCCGTTACGGCAAATAAGATACTTCTAATATATTTTTTTATAATGATGCTATTCTTTATTCATTTTTATATGGAAGCACATAATCTAGTACATAATCATTTAAAAGCAAAAGGCAAAAGATTAGCTTATGAACCAGAAAAGTATATACTTATATAGTTAAATATAGCACGCTAATATTTTATAAATCAATATGAAAGAAAGAGAAATTGTGCAAAAAATCTGTATGCTTTAACAGAATATAGGCTGTTTGGCAGTGTTTTCATTTTACTTGTTAAAGGAGTACACCGAAGCACTAGGTTTTATTCGTCATCAAGCCTCATTTTTCTGCTATTGTGTGAGAATTCAATAAGTGAATTTTCCAGATAACTGAAGTATAATTTTAATATTCTTCACAGCTACTTATTTACCTTTCCACCCCCAATGGGAAGTACTCTAATATTCATTAAATATTATATGACCTTCCTAATAAAACACTTTGAACACAATATAAACTTGATAACGTGGGGTCACCATTAAAACCATGTTACCTCGATTGTAAGACTTCTTCCTATTAGGGAACACCACTGCTACAAAAATAAGACTTTTAGGGAAAAAAATTAAGCAATATTAAATATACTAATTGACAAGATACATACATCTCAATTGCAAAACATTAAAATGTGGGCGAGAAGAAATTACATATTCAAATGTAGAAACTGTGTTGATATTAATTTTGTTTTTTTATTTTACTTTAAGTTCTGGGATACATGTGCAGAATGTGCAGGTTTATTACACAGGTATACATGTGCCACGGTGGTTTGCTGCACCTATCAACTCGTCATCTAGGTTTTAAGCCCTGCATGCATTAGGTATTATCTTAATGCTCTCCCTCCTTTTGCCCCCCACCCCCCAGCAGGCCCCGGCATGTGATGTTCCCCTTCCTGTGTCCATGTGTTCTCATTATTCAACTCCCACTTATGAGTGAGAACATGCGGTGTTTGGTTTTCTGTTGATATTAATTATTAAAATGTTCCCTCAATATGCAGCAAAATTCTTTTGCTGTTGGGTCCTCTCCTCATTGCCGGCAGACTCTGTTATCACTTTTCACCCACATCACCTCCAGTGTCAACTCCTGTCCATTCCTTTCTATTGTGCTGCTGCCCTGAGCTGCTAGCTGTGAGTTGTGGAAACCCAAAGAGGAAACTAGTCACTAATTATGTTAAATAATGCTGAATAATGGCAGTAAGATTCTTCCCTTAGGCCCTAAGGCCATACTTTAGTGCTGAGGTTTTGCAACAACTGCTACTGTGCTCAGAGGTGGTGCCTCACATCTAGTGTCAGGTCTGTGTTGTAATGAACTGGAATTGCCAGGAACTTGTACTTTGGATGAATGACGTGTCAAGTGCATTAAGAATCTTGAAATGCATTTTATATAGACTACTGACTGAAATTCCACAATCTTGCATTCTCATAGCTTGAAAGAAATATATGAAATGCAGATACGACCACACCCTCATTTCAGAACTGACCTTATCAGGAAACATACTGAGATCTCAAAGACAAGGGGATGTGGGAAACAGGAACATGAGAGCCGATGGATACTGCCCTTTGCCTTGCTGTAAGGGCCAGTGGCCTTGGGGCCCCAGGCACAGTCACCCACATCTGTGGCAAGCATCATGGTGGCATTTCCAAGTGAGTAGGAGAGAGTGAGAAATAAGTCAGAGAAGAATTCCAAGTCTTAGGTGACTGTCAGTCATGAAGAGAACACTGGCAAGAGTTCTGCATAACAGGAACTCAGTTACAGGCTTCGCAGGACCTTCTGTAAGCCCAAAGGAAGTATGTGGCAACTGGCCCATGTCTTAAAGCTCCAGAGGAGCAGGCTGGAGTTCCAGCTGATAATTGGAGTGGCTGAAGGGAAACTCTGGGAAGGCCCAGATTTCAGAGTGGATCAATGGGAAATAAGTGGAGAATACAATCACTCAAGGGGTACATGATGTTTGGATTTCTCCCTTCTATAAGTGAGACACCATGTATATCAGGAACAAAGATCAACTGCAGCCGTCACCAACAGGTGGGGTTTAGGACCTCGATTTACTTTTTGTGGAGGACCTGGTAAGTCTGAACCTGAAGATCATGAACACTTATGCCAACTTCCCTTGTGAGAAATTAGGGAATTCTAGAGAAGTAAAGAAGTGACAAACACTTCATTGTTTTGAGCGTTTGTGGTGCCACAAATAGGAATGTACCATCACATGGATTTAGCCAAAAGTCTGTTTAAAAGTCAACTATTTGCCACTCAAGACTCTTCTGGCCTGACACAGGAAATTCTTGGGAGAAAGTGGATGGAAATGTACATGTGATAGACAGGAAATGAACTGAACGGAATGAGTGTGAGGAGTAGAGAAGAAAATTCTATGGAAAATGTGAAATTGTGTGGGGAAAGGATGCAGAAAATATGAATTGAGAAACTGTGAGAGCCAAGCCTTCAAACCAGTATGTTCTTTTGGGGATATTTCAAAGCCCAGAGCCATTTCTACTCACCCCCTGCCTTTGCTTCCAATGAGATTGATTTATCTGCTTGCTTTCCATTTCAATACTTGCCACTGTCCACTGCAAAAAAGTAATTTTTTGTACCTCTCTTCTGGTATCAAAGCAATTTGAAAGGGTTCTATTGTTCATATAGTTTTTGATGCTTTTGTCAAAGATATCAATAAAAATAATAGAGAGAACCAGTAAGGTAATACATATTTTCTTCTTTCCCTTCTCCCCATCATTGTATATTCCACGGTTTTTTCACATAGTCTGTGAATAATATACTCTGCCAAGCTTTGAGATTTAAAAAAAGGAAAAGTGATTATATTGTCCTCTTGGAGCTTACAGTCAGGACATAGACATGCAGAGGAAGGAAATCTTGTCCTTAGAGGGAGTGGAGCAGTAGAGAGAAGAGGAAAGAATTGAGCAGGATGTGGTCTCAGGTAGTCCTAACCACTTAAGAAATTATAGCTTAGAGTTTTAGTAACCTGCCTAAGGTCACATAGTTAATAAAGGGTAAAGCTATTGTTAGGTCTTGATGAATCAAAAATACATACACTTTCTGTCTTCTTATATTAATAAGAAAAATAAAATGAAACAGTGGTAAAGTGTTGGGACAGCAAAAATTTTGGGGGATGGTATGGAGAGATAATGGGTGGTGTTTCTCAGGGCTGCTTCGAGCGGGATTGGGGCAGCGTGGAAACCTAGAGTGGGAGAGATTAAGCTGAAGGAAGATTCTGTGGTAAGGGGTGATATTGTGGGGTTGTTAGAAGGAACATTTGTCATTTAGAATTATTGGTGATGGCCTGGATACAGTTTTGTATGAATTGAAAAACTAAATGGAATAAGAAAAGGAGAAAAACAGGTATAAAAGGTCTAAGAATTGGGACGACTCAGGACATCTGATTAAAGGGTGCCTAAGGAGATTCAGCATAGTCCTGCCAGCAAAGATTATTTATTTACTTCAAAAATTAAGAGTGGCAGTTTGGGGATAGCACAAGGAGATATCAGCTGTGATGGCTTGGAGAAACCGTGTAAACCGGCAGTGTAAACAAGAGCAGGGCATGTATGAGTAGTTGAGAACGGTGAATAGGAGTATGACTAGACAGAAGATGGTAGGGATGAAAAGTTTTTTGGGGGCACAGTCTAAGTTGTCTGGAATGAGACTGGGGCCTAATAAAAAGGAGCATCTATACAGGAGCTCAAATGGGCTGTACCTTGTAGCATTCTGAGGACAGGTCTGACTTCTGAGAAAGGAAAGTCGTAAAAGTATTGTCCAGTCCTTTTTAAGTTGGTGGCTGAGCTTGGTGAGGTGTGTTTTTAAAAGACCTTTAGTCCGTTCTACTTTTCCTGAAGACGGAGGACTGTAAGGGATATAAGGTTTCACTGAATACAAAGAGCCTGAAAAACTGCTTGGCTGATTTGACTAATAAAGGCTGGTCTGTTATCAGACTGTATAGAGGTGGGAAGGCTAAACTGAGGAATTATGTCTGACAAAAGGGAAGAAATGACTGCGGTGGCCTTCTCAGACCCTGTAGGAAAGGCCTCTACCTATCCAGTGAAAGTGTCTACCTAGACTAAGAGGTATTTTAGTTATCTGACTCGGGGCATGTTGAGTAAAGCTAACTTGCCAGTCCTGGGTGGGGGCAAATCCTCGAGCTTGATGTGTAGGGAAGGGAGGGGGCCTGAATAATCCATGAGGAGTAGTAGAATAGCAGATGGAACACTGAGAAGTTATTTCCTTGAGGATAGATTTCCATGATGGAAAGGAAATGAGAGGTTCCAAGAGGCAGGCTAGTGGCTTGTACTATAGCATAGCCTGCCTTTGCTGGTGAGTGGCGATTAGGCCTGGTGGAACTGCCGTCAATAAATCAAGCGTGATCAGGGTGAGGAACAGGAAAGAAGGAAATATGGGGAAATGGGGTGATTGTCAGGTGGATCAGAGAGATACAGTCATGGGGGTCAGGTGTGGTATCAGGAATAATGTGGGAGGCTGGATTGAAGTCCAGGCCAGGAACAATGGTAATTGTGGGACTTAACGAAGAGTGAGTACAGCTGAAGGAGCCAGGGAGCAGAAAGTATATGCGTCAGGTATAAGGAAAAAAATAGATTTGGGAAGTTATGAGAAATGTAGAGAGTGAGTTGAGCACAGTTAGTGATTTTGAGGGCCTCTAAAAGTATTAGGGGAGCAGCAGCCGCTGCACAGAGACATGAGGGCTAGGCTAAAACAGTAAGGTCAAGTTGTTTGCACAGAAAGGCTACAGGCTATGGTCCTGGCTCTTGTGTAAGAATTCTGACCGCACTAACCATGCCTAGGAAGGAAAGGAGTTGTTGTTTTGTAAGGGATTAAGATTTGGGAGATTAATCGGACACGATCAACAGGGAGAGCACGTGTGTGTTTATGAGAATATGCTGAGATAGGTAACAGATGAGGATGAAATTTGGGCTTGACTGAAGTAATGGGGTCTGTCTGTGAAGCCTTGCGGCAATACAGCCCAGGTGATTTGCTGAGCCTAATGGGTGTCAGGGTCAGTCCAAGTGAAAGCAAAGAGAGGCTGGGATGATGGGTGCAAAGGAATAGTAAAGAAAGCATGTTTGAGATCCAGAACAGAATAATGGATTGTGGAGGGAGGTATTGAGGATAGGAGAGTATACGGGTTTGGCACTATGGGGTGGATAGGCAAAACAATTTGGTTGATAAGGCATAGATCCTGAACTAACTTGTAAGGCTTGTCTGGTTTTAGGACAGGTAAAATGGGGGAATTGTAAGGAGAGTTTATAGGCTTAGAAGGCCATGCTGTAGCAGGCGAGTGATAACAGGCTTTAATCCTTTCAAAGCATGCTGTGGGATGGGATATTGGCATTGATCGGGGTAATGCTGATTAGGTTTTAATGAGATGGTAAGGGGTGCATGATCGGTCGCCAAGGAGGGAGTAGAGGTATCTTATACTTGTGGGTTAAGGTGGGGGAATACAAGAGGAGGACGCAAAGGAGGCTTTGGATTGGGAAGAAGGGCAGCAATGAGATGTAGCTATAATCCAGGAATAGTCAGGGAAGCAGATAATTTAGTTAAAGTGTCTCGGCCTAATAAGGGAACAGGGCAGGTGGGGATAACTAAAAGGAGTGCTTAAAAGAGTATTGTCTAAATTGGCACCAGAGTTGGGGAGTTTTAAGAGGTTTAGAAGCCTGGCTGTCAATACCCACAACAGTTATGGAGGCAAGAGAAACAGGCCCTTGAAAAGAAGGTAATGTGGAGTGGGTAGCCTCCGTATTAAGAAGGGGACGGACTTCCACTGTGAGAGTTACCCGAAGCTCGGCATCCGTGGTGGTCTAGGGAGCTTCCGAGGTGATCGAGCAGTGTCAGTCTTCAGCCGCTAAGCCAGGAAGATCTGGGAAGGAGTCAGAGAGCCTTGGACCAGAGTTCCAGGGGCTCTGGGAGTGGCTGCCAGGTGAGTCGGACAGTCCGATTTCCAGTGGGGTCCCGCACAGATGGGACACGGCTTGGGAGGAATCCTGGGCTGCAGGCATACCTTGGCCTGGTGGCCAGATTTCTGGCACTTGTAGCAAGCTCCTCGGGGAGGAGGTTCTGGAGGAACGCCTGGCCGTTGCGGTTCGGGTGTTTGGAAGTTCTTGTGTGCTGGAGATGTGGCTGGGGTTTGTCTCACAGTGGAGGCAAGGAATTGCAACGTTTTTCTATTATTGTACACCTTGAAGGCGAGGTTAATTAAATCCTGTTGTGGGGTTTGAGGGCTGGAATTTAATTTTTGGAGTTTTATTTAATGTTGAGAGCAGATTGGGTAATAAAATGTATTTTGAGAATAAGATGGCCTTTTGACCTTTTAGGGTCTAGGGCTGTAAAGTGTCTCAGGGTTGCTGCCAAAGGAGTCATGAACTGGGCTGGATTTTTATATTTGATGAAAAAGAGCCTAAACCCTATCTGATTTGGGATAAAGAAAAAGGAGCATTAACCTTGACTATGCCTTTAGCTCCAGCCACCTTTTTAAGAGTAAATTGCTGGGCAGGTGGGGGAGGGCTAGTCATGGAAGGAAACTGTAAGCCAGACCAGGTGTGAGGAGGGGAGGTGATAAATGGATTATAGGGTGGAGGAGCGGAGGCTGAGGAAGAATTGGGACCTAGCTCCACCTGGCGAGGAGCAGCCTGGGGAGGAGGGGAGAGGTCAGATGGGTCTGTAGAAAATTAAGATTAGAAAGACTCAGTGACGCTCGCGTTTGGGACTGAGGGGACAGGTGGGAGGGAAAGAAGGAAGATTTGGGATGAGTTGCACTGGGCACAGAGACTAGAGAGGGACCGATGTGTAATAGAATGCGTGGGTGTCAGGCACCCCAGACCATTTGCCCATTTTATGACAAGAATTATTTAGATCTTGAAGGATGGGAAAATTGAAAGTGCTGTTTTCTGGCTCTTTGGAACTACTGTCGAGTTTGTATTGGGGTCAAGTGGCATTGCAGAAGAAAATAAGATGCTTAGATTTTAGGTCAGGTGAGAGTTGAAGAGGTTTTAAGTTCTTAAGAACACGGGCTAAGGGAGAAGAAGGAGAAATGGAAGGTGGAAGCTTGCCCATAGTGAAGGAGGCAAGCCCAGAGAAAAGAGTAGAGACACGGAGAAGGGGTGGGGGGTCCTTGCCCTCCAGAAAAGCAGAGAAGTGGTCAGGGCACAGAGATATAAGAAGTTGGGGCATGGAAATAAGGGATTGAGGTACAGAGATATAAGAGGTTGGGGCATGGAAATAAGGGATCGGGGAGCAGAGATAGAGGTCGGGGTGTGGAAATAAGGGATCGGGGTGCAGAGATACAAGGCTGGGGTACTTACCCCTCCCCTAGAAAAGTGGGACTTGCTGCTAAGGGTGAAGGAGAAGGGGTTAGGGGTTTCTTGCCCCCCAGAAAGGCAGAGAAGGGGTAGAGACACGGAGAGAAGGGGTTGGGGTACTTGCCCCTTCCCCAGAAATGTGGGACTTGCTTTCCCCAGAAATGTGGGTGAAGGACCAAGGCAGGCATCCCTGCGTGGTCTGACAACTCTGAAACCTGGGTGAATAATCAGAGAGGTGTCCCTGCAATGATTAAACACCAAGGGAAGGCTGCCTTCCCTAATCCGTGACCAGCGCCGGAGTTTTGGGTCCACGGATAAAACTTGTCTCCTTTGTCTCTACCAGAAAATGAAAGGAACTGAAATTAAGAGAAGGGAGAGATTGAAGAGTGGAAAGGAAAAAGTTGTTGAGGGACAGTGAGAGAGGTTGGAGAAGAGAGTAAGAAGAGGCCACTTACCCAATTTAAAATTGGTGAGATGTTCCTTGGGCTGGTAGATCTGAGGACCTGAGGTCATAGGTGGATCTTTCTCACGGAGCAAAGAACAGGAGGACAGGGGATTGATCTCCCAAGGGAGGTCCCCCGATCCGAGTCAGGGCACCAAATTTCATGTGCGTCCGTGTGAAGAGACCACCAAACGGGCTTTGTGTGAGCAATAAAGCTTTTAATCACCTGGGTGCAGGCGGGCTGAGTCCAAAAAAAGAGTCAGCAAAGGGAGATGGGGTGGGGCCATTTTATAGGATTTGGGTAGGTAAAGGAAAAAGGGGGGTTGTTCTCTGGTGGGCAGGAGGGGGGGTCACAAGGTACTCAGTGGCGGAGCTTTTGAGCCAGGATGAGCCAGGAGAAGGAATTTCACAAGACAATGTCATCAGTTAAAGGAGGAACAGGCCATTTTTCACTGCTTTTGTGGTGGAATGTCATCAGTTAAGGCAGGAACCGGCGATCTGGGTGTGTACGTGCAGGTCACAGCGGATATGATGGCTTAGCTTGGGCTCAGAGGCCTGACACTTTCTATACCAACTTTTTTTCTGCAGAGAATAGACCTAAGAGAGTCAAGATTTTATTCTTACTCAACTATGTTGATGACGAAGGGCCATTCTAATGAGGATGCCCTTGACTTTAGGGTTTGAGCTAAACTTGGAGTTTGATAGAGGTTATATTCATTAGCTTTGAGGACAAAACAAAAGAAACAACAACAAAAATACTTGAGGTTATTAGCTAGTTTTCAGAATATTAGATAATTGTTTTTATATGATCATGTATTCATGCACATAATATTTTCTTCACTGGTATCTATTATAAGCAAGAAGATATTTCAGAGGGGGTTTACATTAATACATGGCTTGTGTCATCAGGAAATGAAAGAATTGAGGAACCCCTTAACCCTGGAAATTTACAGGCCACTATTTAAACTATAGTAGAGTCATTTTGCTTAATCTTTTGCATAATTATTTTGATTCCTAACACTTCACTGTTGAAAGGTCATAGAATGGGAAAGCTAAAGTATGCCTGGGCTATAAAGCTTTGGAAATCTCTCCTTTAGATAATTTTAAATAAATCTAATTCACCTTCTGTATTCATCCAAAGTGAATAACTGTAAAGGCAGTGAAAGTATTTATTCATCAACATTTGGGCCCAAACCATGCTAACAACAAGCCGCTTCACAATACAGTCCTCTTATCATGTAGTGGTTAAGTTGGCACTTGGAGCTGCTATTGTATAGCTATGTAAATTAGGCACGATCCTCTGCTTTGGTTTTCTTGCCTATAAAATAGGAGCATAGTATTCCATGTGGAGTCCTTGCACAAGTGCTGGGCATGGAATATGAACTCAAAAATGCTAAGTATCATGATTGCTTTGAACTTCACGCCAGCTGTTTTTCCACGGAAGTTCAAAATGCAAGTCTCTCCAAAGCTCTCGACTTTCTTAATACTCTATCAACAAATCATTGTAATCTTCCCCCACTAACGTTCTCCCACTGTTGCCCATTGTCCCCATCCTACTCCTTTGCTCTTTGAAACTTCAATTTCAATTGTAAATGAACACTTGTAAACCTTTAATATTTCCCCTGACAATTTTTCTACCTCAATTTCTTGTCTTAATTGAAATTTAGCTTTACTCTAATGCAATGCTTTCTGTTCAGCCATTCAAAGGAGATGAGAGTTTTGTGTCTGTGTGTGTGTTTGTGTGCGTGTGAACCTCATGATCAAAAGACAAAATATGAATAAAGAATTGAAGAGTTTTCAACATTCTTCTTATTCTGCATTACTCTTCATTCACCTTACCCAAAAACTTTTTTTAAAACAATTATGTCATCTGGCTGGACCGCTATGCATATATCCTAATTACTAGCATATTCTGGTCTTTTCCCTAGGTTCACCAATTAGTTTGAAAGGAGAAAGTGGGCAGTGGAAGCAGAAGGCACAGGCTTCCTTCCCCTCCCCTCCATAGGGTTGAGGTTTATAGTGTGTGGACCTTTAGGGATGCTGAAAGAGGAATCCATACTTCCTTCCAAAGTCAGAAAATTGGCTGAGAAATAGGAAGAGATCAGTTCATGAATGGGCTTCTTAAGCTAAGAAATTTGAACTTTATCCTAAAAGCTACAGGAACCTACTCAAGGATTTTGAGTATCAGAGAGAATAATCAGATTTGAATTTCAGATCACTGTAGCTACACTGTGAAAGTTTTGCTACACATGTCATAGGGCTATATCCAACCAGATTAGATAAAGGAAGGATTTGAGAAATATTATGGAAGTATATTAACTAGGACTTGGGGAATGTTTAGGGTATTAGTGGAAAGGGAGCCTGAAGAGGCCTCCAGGCTTCTGTTTTGGCAACTAGGTAAATTTGGATACTATTCTATATTGTCATAAGTAGAATTCCTAATGTATGAGGTTATCTTAAAGATTAAATGACTTAATACGTTTAAAGTCCTGTAAACCATAGCTGGTATGAACTCTTTTATTTGCAGAGGTACTGACTGTACAAAGGAGTTTAAGGTCAATGTGAAGGAGGAGAGGAGAGGTGACTAACGATCATCAGTTTAGTGGTAAAGTTGAGTTAGGAGTGGGCCCACTGTAGGACATCCATTTAGAGATACAGAACTCAGCACTCAACACAATCTTTAGCTTGCAGCTATGGACTGAAGGGTCTTAAGTACAGTGAAAGTCATGAATTTTAAGTCATTAAATTTATTCAAATGTAAATTGTGTAAATAGAGTGAAATGATGATTGAACCAAAAAACAAATTCCTGAGCAAATCTGTTTTAGGAAAGAGGCAGAGACAGAGAGGGGAGCCTAGGAATGATGAAACTTGGTAGACAGAAATTCAGGGGACATCCACAGACATTAAAAGAGTTGAAAAAAAGGAGGGAATGTCAGCACTGTAAAATGTTGCCAAAAGTTCATTCAATATAATAAGTGAAGTTCAATTAGAATAAGCACTGAAATATGGATTAAGTCATAAAGATGATGTTGGTTAATGTGTCTAGGGATATTTCCATAAAGTAGTAACAGTTGATTCTTGACTTACAGGTGTGAAGTCTGCAGAAATGAGGAAATGAGAGAATGAGACCTCGTTTTCCAAAGTTTGGTTGGGAGAGGAATGAGACAGAGATGAATGTACAGAGAGTGAAACGTAACCTTCTTATTATTAATTATCATTAAGTGGATGTACTGGAGTATACTTATATATGGAGGAGCAAGAGAGAGGTCAGTGAGGGGATCCAGGCATGGAGGAGAGGAGGGAGATAACTGACTTAGCAAGGTCTCTCAAAAGTGGGGCATGCTGGGATCAGAGGAAATGGGTTACATTAGACAGGAAGAATGCATCCTTCCTGTCACAGGAGGGAAGGTGGAAAGATAGGCACAGGCAGTGATAGGAAAGTGTTTCTAAGGGACAAAATTGAAGTAATTTCTCCCTGAAGGGCTCAGTGAAGTGGGAATCAGAGTCATTTACTGAGAGACAGAGGAAAAGAGATTGTGTCGGAAGTTTAAAGGGAAATCTAAAAGTTTGAAATAAAAGCAGAATAAAAGAGCTGTCTAGGTCTATGTAAGAAGGTGTGGGGACCACCCCAAGGACCTACCTGAGATTAGAAATCATGAGTTCCTGGTGGCTTCTTTTCACAAGGCTGGTTGTTACTCCGTAAGAATCTTCTCACTGCAAACGTCCCATGATCGTTTTTCAGATGTCTTGCCTAGATGCTGATCTCTGCACTTCTCCATTTCACCTTCAGCACTCCCTTTGACTGATCCCAGACTCACAGATCTGAACTCTTCTTCAACACTTCTTCAAAGTGGGACTCCAGACCCCTTATCTGGCCATGTCCACAGACCCTGCCTGCTCAGTCCTTGGGCTAACATTGCAGAACCTGACTTCTGATGCACCTGACATTCTGACAACTGCAGGAAAGCTTTTACTTGGTAGCCAGGCTTCCAATTTTAATCTCACTTGAAGATCTGGATTTGAAAGAACAGCCACTTTATGAGCAAGTGATTACCAAACTCGGTTTGGTGGAAGCCCAGCTTATCTCCGGATATCCTCAGGGAACTTGTTGAAATTATTTTTTGCCAAGACAATGTGAAATTCACTTTAACATATATACCTTGGGCAAAGGGATGGGAAATTAAACACCAATAGGGAACTCAGCTTCTAATAAAATTGAGCCTCTTTTTGGTAATAGAACATTGTGAATTACTTATCAAGATATTCTCTACCCCTACAAATATTAAGTAGTGCAGAGATTACAGCAGAGACAGCATAACTTTAAGAATGAAGATGTTACTGAGTTCTCCAGGGCTAATTATACATAAGGCCTATTTCTTAACATACGGTTGCCAGGGTTTGCAGCAACTAGTAAGGCCAAACTGATTTGGCAGCTGGGGCTTGGGGAGCACGAGTGGGGGATGGGAGTCTGAAGAATTCTCCATTTAGTAGAGTGCAGCATTCCCGAAGAGCGACTCTCCTTTCACATTACCTCCTGGAGGCTGGACTGGGTGTTCTCCTTGAGGAGAATAAAAAGTAAATTGGAACCCCAACAGAATTATTAAGAATGTTCAGGTTGTCTGTAAGAAGGAAACACTGATGCCTTGGTCTTCATGTTGATATTTACTTAGCAGGGCCTGCAGGGCCTGCCGAGGTACTGTCTGAATGTTGGGGTGGGGAACATTGGGAAGGTACATAGGGGGCATCAGGGATTACCCCGGGGGCTCCCAGTGCTGGAGGTGGATGTGAGGCGAATACTGCCATGTGGGCCCTGAATCAGGTCCCAGAGTGTGGATAAGATCCAGAGTTGCAGAATTGCAGTGGAAAAGAAAGGCTCACACATGAGAGGAATACTGTGTGAGAGCCCCACAGGGCTGCCAGCCAACTCTAGATGTGGCTGAGGGTCAGAAGGAACCACCTGTGCTTAGGAAGTTTGCATGAATTACCTCAGCAGCAGAATAGCTTGAGATCTCCATTCACCCACAACTAGTCGATACATAATAAGTGAAATTAGCAGAGCAGATCAATAGAGGGCACAGAAGCTTTGCGATCATCAATTATATCAAGAGTGGAGATTTCTCTTCTTTTATCTATCTGCATTAGGATTCTTCAGAGAAACAGAACAAATAGACCATAGGGTGTGTGTGTGTGTGTATGTGTGTGTGTGTGTGTGTGTAATGTATATACAAATATAAATCTATATATACACAGAGGTATATATGTATGTATATCTCTATATAAGAGATTTATTATAAGGAATTGCCTCACAGGGTTATAGAGGCTGACAAGTCAAGACCCAGAGAGCCAATGGTAGAGTTCCAGTTCCAGTACAAATGTCCAAAGGCCTGAGAAGCAGGAGAGCTGATGGTATAAATTCCAGCCTGAGTTTAAGTCCAAAGGCAGGAGAAGACCGATGTCCCAACTTGAAGATAGTCATGCAGAGAAAGTGAATTCTCTCTTTCTCAGCCTTTTGGTTCTAATCAGGCATTCAGTGGATTGGATGAGGTCCACTCACATTGGAGAGGGCAATCTACTTTATTCAGTCTTCTGACTCTTATGTTAATCTCATCCAGAGACACTCTCACAGATACACCTACAAATCATGCCTAACCAAATATCTGGGCACTTCATGGCCAGTCAAGTTGACACATAAAATTAATCATTGCACCATCCCAATACCAGACATTTAAAAATAAACAGGATTTTGCTTTATAATTAGGTTGAAACTTTATATAGCTGTCAGTGACTAAAAATGCATTTAATCAGGCCAAGATGTTAAGGGAGCCATGCAATATTTGGGACACATTTATACTAAAATATTATTAATATTAATATATTAATATAAAGTATTAATAAATATTATTATTTATCTGAAATGCAAATTTCAGTAGGCATCCTCTATCTTATTTGGCAAACCTACTACCTTCCCCTATACCAGAATGAGTAATAATTTCGGTTAGGAAATTGGAGAGACATAATTGATTTCATTCTTTTGACACACTATATATGAAAAATATCATTCCATTTGCTGCAATGGAAAATGCCTTGGGAATAGCAACCAATAAAACATGTTAATGTGTTGACATCTGAAAAGGAAGTTATAGGATTCTTTAACTCTCCACCTCTAGGCCACTCGCAGAATTCCAAGAGACCTGATACCCACATTTCTAGTTCAGAGAAAAATTATAGAATTGAACTTCTGGCTTCCTCTAACCCTGAACAAATGGTTTCAGCTTGTAAAAACCATGGAGTTTTAGAGCTGTAAGTGATATTAGAGATCTTCATTTGATTAAAACCATTCTTGTACTTTTAAATGAAAAGTTACCGGTTTTAAAATAGTGAAGTTATTTGGATGATCTTTCAGTTCTGCTGCCTGACATTCAATAAAGCAGAACATCTAAGTCTTACTATCAAACAGCTATAACTGTGCTGTCAAGTACAACTTTTTAAACCTGTCAAACAGTCATTAGTCTTCCCTTCTTAAAACATCTAACTTTGAAGCTGTCTAACCTTTTCCTGAGAAAATTCAAGCATAAGTTCATTTCAAGAAAAATTTCCTAGATAGATAATTTCTTCCTTTAAAAATACTTCTGAGAAACTACAGTTGGAACCATTTTAATTATTACATTTCTAGGAAAAACTAGTTGTGAATCTTGCTGATTAGAATGCCTCTATGTTTTTTAGTTATATCCCCCAAATAATTGAACGTTTTAAAATTGTAATTATCATCTTTCTCTTTCATAAAGGATCAAGAGCATAAAACTTCTTTGGTTTTATCATGATCCGTGAAAGTGTCAGCTCTATATCACTTCATGAATTAATAAATATCCAAAGTACCAGTAAGTTTAAAACTCATGAGACCAATGGGCTTTGTTGGCATCTTTTCACTTCATAGTTTATACCTTCATACTGTGATATATGGTTCTTGATGCAGAGGAAAAGGGAGTTAATGGTAGAACCATGCAATGGGTCTTAAAGTTTCTGCTGGATACAGCACATATCACTTCCACTCGCATGCCATTGCCCAAAGCCACAGCTGACTTCAGTAAGCTTGGAAGTACACCCCTTTCATGGGGAAAACCACCAAGGAGGGCCCTGGATAGGTGAGCCCAATAGAGAAGTACAGTGAAGATTTTGAAAAAAAAAAAAAAAAAAAAATTACACTATTTCACATAGAACACTAAAAAGCCCATAGCACTTAAGAACCTAAACCACGGCCAGGCGCGGTGGCTCACGCCTGTAATCCCAGCACTTTGGGAGGCCGAGACGGGTAGATCACGAGGTCAGGAGATCGAGACCATCCTGGCTAACACGGTGAAACCCCATCTCTACCAAAAATACAAAAAATTAGCCGGGCATGGTGGCAGGCGCCTGTAGTCCCAGCTACTCGGGAGGCTGAGGCAGGAGAATGGCGTGAACCCGGGAGTCGGAGCTTTCAGTGAGCCGAGGTCGTGCCACTGCACTCCAGCCTGGGCGACAGAGCGAGACTCCATCTCAAAAAAAAAAAAAAAAAGAACCTAAACCACATAACCAACTTCACAAGTTGATTATTAACAAAGCTGTGGTTGGAACATAGCCTCCTAATTATCTTTTCATAGATTTTCTGTTTATTTGTACTTGGCCTCCTCTTATGGATACATGCCCATGTGTTCCTAAATGCGATGCCTTCTCAAGTTTCTATCTTAGAGCCCCTACTTCATCTTTTGTTCAGAAAGAAACTGAGTCAAATATTTCATCACTTTAAGGGTACTAATATTCCAGTTCATAGACCAGTAAAGGTAATGAGGTACACAAATCTATTTTTTTTTTTTTTTTTGCCATACACCCTGATTTCCCACTGTAGTTTTTTCAAAAACCTAAAATGTCATCACAGGGAGTGAAAACAGCCTCTTGCCAAACTGTGATCTCTTCTTGGAAAACCTAATGATTACTTCCTGTCTTTGGTTCCTCATCAAACTCTTACAGTCCTGGAAGTTTCATCTTACTCTTTTTTTATCTCAATGTAGATAATATTGAAAAATAAAAACTCAAAAAAATAAAATAGAAATAAGAAAAACCAAGATTAAATCAGGTAAAATAGGTTGATGTATGAAAGATAATAACTGATTTTGAAATATGGAGATCCTCTGTTTAAAAAAAAATCTGTTTACAGCTAAAGTGATTGTGGATTTTGGCAAAACATTTTTAATTGGAGCAAGACCTCTTAGTTGCATTTAGTCTATTCTCTAAGCCTTACTATGAGATTCCACAGAAATCCCCTGCTGAAGAAGAGCACACCGTGCTGCAGCTCCAAATAGAAGGTACTTTTAATCTGTGAGTGAGGGCAAAGATATAGCCATGATCCTTGTACCCTGAGTACCCTTCAAAACTGAGCATCTCTTAAGATGGTGGATACTTCTTGGGTGAAGGCTAGAAATAAGAAAAGTTAGAGTAGTTGAAATGTCGTTTTTATAAAAGGTGCTCTTTGCTCTTCTTTGAATATCATTGAATGGCTAAGAAATGATCCACAATGCATTAAGTAACTTTCTTTTGCAGCCGAAAGGAAGCCCAGCTGTGAATGGCAGAGCACATCTACCTCTCTTGTTCTTTTAGCCGTGCATGACCAAGGGTGATGATAAATGACATCCCTGGGGTATGATGAAATGGAACAAAAGGCAATGGAATATATGAGGCCTGCTCTGTTTGTGTCAGAGGCTCTGTCTAAATCAAAAGTGGTGCAGAGCATCAAATAGCTTGTCAAGGGTCTGGCAGCATGGCTTCTCAAATCTATGCTAGTTAAGGTTTCCAGAGCTCCCAAATGGATTTCATTATCTTGGGAAAGAGGTGTGAAAGTAGAAAGTCTGGGCCACTGAGTGGGAGCCATGCTACAGTGAGTAAAAGAGAATGTTAATAATCACTTCAGCGAACCAAGCAGCTGCAATATGACTGCACACCATCACTACAGTTCTGGGTGTTGTTTATAGGAAAATATAATAAATGACTGCTTATGGACACCCACAGATATATTGAACGTTTTGAGCTTAACATTGGCTAAGTTCTAAATGCCATCCTTGTAAGTAGCTTTTTCAAGTGGAAACAACTATTTTTCAAGGCAAGCCATAAAAACATGTGAAACCAACAGCATATTTATATGCTCTTATAATACAGAAGTGGTCAATCTGATTGAACCTAAATTTTATTTTTACAAATAAAATGTATTTTTGAATTGTGATTTATATCGTATGAAACATTTTATGTGACAGTGAGCTGGCCCAGAACCCTACTAAAAATATCTATTTTCAGGGATTCATGTTTATAATTTATTTCTTATATTCTCTTTTTTATGCTTAGTTCTTTAAAAGAAGATAATTTGCTTTGAAAGTATTTCAGTATTGGAGGAATCCATGGGTAGCAGCAAAGAGAATCCAAAGGGTTAAATTTCTCTATATATTTGATATTTGGATTTTTACAATTGCAGAATACTTTGATGGATTCTGTTTTGTCACAGAAAAATGTCATGTAAACCACCTGTAGATAAAAGTCAGTTATAGTTTTTTTGGAAAACAAACATTTTTATGGTTAAAAATTGCCTTAGGGTAGAAGAGTAGAAGGTATTCTCTCAATTTTGACCAGAAAAAACTTTTAATGCATAACGGCACCCTGCACTTAATAGGCCTTCTCAATTTTTTAAAAAAGAATTGATCAAGAGACTTATCAGACAAAATGATCTAAATAGAAGATCCCAAATGCCATTACTACTGGTGTCTGAATCACAGAGTGAAAGCACTGACCTTCTGCTGCAGGTGCTATTTTTTAAGTCTCCATTGAGTTTCAGTTTGAAGGACAAAATTATCATAGAGGTAGGAAGGATAATATTGTACTCATTTACACTAGAGGAAAGAGAAGAAATTTAAGTTGCTCTGATCAATTCAAGCTCTATGCATAAGGCTCTGTCAATAGACACAACATGAGGTAGATCCAGTTGAATGGTAATCCTTCCACTTTAAAAAGGTTACAAGTATGTTAGCTTCATGGCTTCCATTAAAGCCAATGGGAGTTGTACTATTACCATGCTTTGGAAAGAATGCCCTCTAATGCTATTGATTTTGATCTTTTGAACTCAAGCTCTGATACCTGTGTTCATTGACAACTACTCTGCCTATTGCATACACAATTCTGTGCTACTGAAGTACTGGATTAGCAAGTAAGCTCCTTTTTTCAAATTAATCGGCTTGTCTGAGACAAATATTTTTATCTTAATACTCTTAGAAATGCCACATATCAAGCTTATTTCCCGTAGTTAGAGCATATAGTTCAAAAGTGCCAGTGATGGGTTTTGTAGAGGTAAATGAAAGGCCCAGCCCAGGAAGAGGAGGCCATTGTGATATGGTCAGATTTTTACTGTAGGAAGTGCATTGTGTCTGAAGAGTGCCTATATGATTAGGAAATGTGTACCAGCAGGGCAAGACATGAAACCAAGAGACTAGTAAGAAGTCTGCTGAACATATCCAGGCTGTAGAAAATGCAAATAATGGACTAGGGTATAAACAACAAATATGTAGGAAAAATGAAGAAATTCCAGTAATTCCTGGGTTGTAGAATTTACATGAGCCACCCTTCTTAAGCAAATGAGTGAGAAGGGTGTCATTAGCAATCATCCACTGGGAATTCGTGGGCTATATAGCAAACTGGAGAGCCTAACCAATGTCCAGTAACTTAGGTCCAACCATTTATTCCCAAGCTGTCAGTCTTTTTCATTTCCTTTTTAAATGTACACTTGGATATTTATGTTAATCTCCCCAATTTTTAGATATTATAATCATTGTGTAGGCATCACAGGACATATCTGAAGGCTAAGTCTGTCCATTAGCTACCCTTTCGGGCTCCCTACATTTTTCCCTAGCACATGATTAGGACTCAATAAATCTAAATGTATGTTGGATGGATTAATGAATAAATTAATGAATGGAATATAGTGGCCTTAAGGTTTTACATGGCCTCAATAGGTTTGTAATTTTAAACAGAGCTTCTATCAGTCCAGTCCATGCTTCCTACTAACTGCATTTAAGAGAAAAATTCCTATTTGTAAGTGTGAAGGCTAACTCATCTTATAGTATTTTTTACATAAAAGTCCCATTTGTATTTTGTATTTAAAATTTTTTATTCGGGTTCATTTATCCAGTTTTTTATTCTCAACAAGTATAAATGATGATTATTTAACAGCTAGTACAAAGGTTCTTTTGAAAATAACTTTCCTTTATAATCTATTATAAATCATGTTTGGAATGACTTTGAGAATTGAAACAAAGGCATAGGTAAAATGAGTGTCATGCGTCGGAAATAAATGCAAATTGTGGATGGAGGGACAAAAAAAGAGATGGAAAGACAAAATACTTGAAGGGGAAAGAAACGAAAAAGCTAAGGAAAAGACCAGCAACTATGATCGTGAATACTTTGTTTTATTTTACTTTATTCTTTTGTTCTTTGTTCTACTTCGAACTTTCTACTTGGAAACTCAGGAATTGTTGATCCAGATTTCTTTTTCTAATATATGCATTTAAGATTAAAAAATATACTTGTATGTTCTTCTTTACCTGTCTCACCCACATTCTGGAATGTAGAACTTTCGTTTTCCACAAAGAGCATGAGAACAAACCCCTTTGCATCCCCACTATGTCCACAATGACCTTATCTGCAATAATTGTTTGCTGCTGAAGATATTTCATCTAACACCTGGCCACCCAAACAGAATCTCCAAATACCATCGTATCTCATTAAAAGATCTCACCTAATGACAAAAACACAGTCATAAGAGCATATGAAGATTACACAGACTCATGCTTTGCAACCAGAATTTATAGAGCATTTATAATATGTGCTACATTATTTCACTTGCATAATTCAATTAGTACAACAACCCTGTTAGGAGATATTATCCCCATTATACAGAAGAAGAGAAAAAAAGATAAAAACAAAATAAGTAGCCCAAAGCCATACAGCTTTTATTCACAAGATCTTATAATTTCACGCATCGTAGTATTTTCCCTGTTCCCTGCTACTGAAAATGATTCTGTATGGTAACATGCCATGTCTGTTTTTAAAGTAAAATCATCAAAGTATGTATATTCTCATATTTCTACTGTCATTTGAAATGGTTTTGTTGATATTCAGCTTTGATACTAATATAGTATTCCTTAAATTCCTGTATTTCTATTTTCATCATATACATTTAGTTAACAAGTTTTAGTTCTCTTTGGAAAAATAAATCAAGAATTACTTGCTTCAACTATCAGGAGCCCATGTAATTAAAATTAAGGAATTACTTCCTTAATTTAACTCTTATTCTTTGTCTATCTGTCAGTTCAAAATGATGAAAGTTACAAAATAGTAGAACATTTGATTAACTAAGCTGCCTCAGAATTTACTATTCCTCGTGGAGTTGCTCCACAAATTAGAGTTTTTGCAGTTCAGTTTGCCTTATGTTATATGTAAATAGGGTGACGATATAATTTATTACCCAAACTGATACACTGAGAGTTAAAGGGACAAGAAAATGGGAAATAGGGCTAACCAGGCTGTCCTGGGAAAACCCAGATGTGTAGTCACCCTAGATTGAAGTCACGTTAGACCAAATGAATGTGGTCATTTGCCTTTACCTGAGCTGAAAAGAAGTGTCAATCCGAGATAGTTCTCAGCAACGTTGGTCTCAGGAGATGAAGTGTCACAAAACTATAACTTCAAGGGGTTTTGTCATCTTCTCAAGACTGTCTCAGCTATTTGGGTTTTGCTGCCATCAGAGAACAACAATGTCACAATTATAGCTTTAAGAGTATAAAAGGACACAGTTTTCTTTGAGAATCAAGAAGATATTATAGCTTTCTCCCTGAGGGCTAGACAGGAGCAAAGTTTTAAGCAGTGTTTCTTGAAGCTCTCATAGCGGAGGATGACTGTGTGATTGTCAACCTCTAATACATACCCACTGAGTTAGAAACTCCTGGACAAGGCCTACAAACATGAAATTTCAACCAAATCCATAAATGAATCATATACACACTACATTTTAAATTTTACCCACAGATTTAAATTAAATAGGAACACTAAAATAATGTGATATAATTGCTAACTGCTTCCTTCCTTATTTGCTCCCTTTCCTTAGCTTATTTGCTGTTTTAATAGGTGTCAAAAACATCTGCTAATTTATATTTTATCTACATATTTGGGTTGACTTAAAGCATTTTCAGGGTTTTAAAAATTATTTCTTTCCCAACGTCTCTGTCTCTCTCCCTCACATCTTTTCTATTCTCCTTTTACTTCTTTTTGTGTCTTCTTCCTCACCTCATCAGAATAGATGAATTTATTAGATCTTCTTCTCTATGCTTGATAATTCTTCCTCATTATCTCCACCAGAAAAAATAAAAAATGTATTTTTAATAAGTATTAATATTTAATAAAATCAATAAAATGGAAAATGGAAAAGTGACAATACAAAATCCATTCTCTCAATTAAAAGGTAGTTCTCTAGCATTTTATCTATTTGAGTTGAGCAATGAAATCCACTCTCCCAGTTACACTATTCTTTGCATGTAATGCTGTAGGAAATCTGTCGGTTACAGATTTGAAGGCTTTAGGCTCAGTGGCCTTACCACCTGGCTTTGACAGTATTCCCTACAACAAAGCATCGTAAGACTTGAGGGCAAGATCTCTGCTGATTCATCGCTGTATCCCAAATAGCTCCTGGCACAATGTCTTGTACAGGAAAGACACCCATTAATATTTGTCAAATAAATGAACAGAGGAAAAGAAAAACCCGGGCTTCCTCTAAGCTTGTCACACTGAGCTCATGATTGAATCAAACACATAAAGAAACCCTTTCATGATATAAATGAGAATACTAACCCCTGCTCTGTGTGGCTTTGTAACAATATTTTTAACAACTAAGTTCAATCTTTGTAAGTGTTATGACTTTGAAAATTAAGGAAAATGTTTTGTAGAAACAAATAACTAGAAATATTGCCAGGAAACTTCGGTACTGGTTGTTGTTATTTTTATTCGCTGGGTCTGTGAGAAGGTTGGTGGTATATAGAGAGTTGTAAGAGGCGTGATTAACAAGGGCTTATTGAGCCCTTACTGTTTGCATTTGCATAGGCACTATTTGCAAATGGCGTAGCAAATATAAAAGATATAAAGTATATGACATTTTCTTCTTCTGTAGCATGTAAGCTTGGTGGAAGACAAGATTCGGAGCACAATTAGAGAACAATATAAGACTATGTACAATGAAGTGGTAAATTGAATATAATTAAGCACATTTTCCATAATTCCAAACTAAAAAAGTCAGAGGGGAAAAGACTGATGTTGGTTGCCAGTATAATAAAATATGTCAAAATTAATAGAAGATGGAATACATAGAATTTCGAATTCTATTGTGATGAATATTATGGGATATCTCCGCAGTATATTTTTACTTCAAGTTTTCGTACATAAAATAATGAGAAAATGTAATTTTATATCAGAATTTCCCATCATAGATGATCTTGAAGAACTCTTATTTTATAAATTTAAGACAGGCTGCCACGGCTACCTAAAAGGAGGACAAAACTTTGTATTATACAAAATAATTTCCTTTACAGATATCTGTGTTTGCTGACAATGTTTGTACTGTATCTGTCCTTTCAGTTTACAGATATTAGGGAGCAGGGAGACAGTCTTTTTAATGGAATTACTATAGCAGAGAGGGCAAGGTCACTTGTGCCTCCAATGGTTTTGTTTCTGTGCAGTGTTCTTAAAGTTGAATATTTTCCTGAGTTTAATTCCTTTGGGATATAAAGGCATTTGAAAGATAAGGGTTTGGACTTTAGGAAAGACTTTAAAAGTAAAGATCTCAAGTTGAGGTTGGTGCTATTTTTTGTCACTTACGTTTTATATGTATTTTAAATTTCAACTTGGCCTCATTTTAAATCCTCTCAAAGTGATAGTAGCTCTCCTCACCTCTCACAATTCTGTATTCATAAATATTCTATTTCTTGGAAATATCTTGATCTCAGAGAAAAACAAAAAACATAGCATCCCAGGGTTGACTTTTCTCAGGAGACTTCTGCTTTTTTTTTTGCTTTTTTCAAATTTCATGTCAACCACATTTTTTTCCCAAAGGAGAATGTCTTTTTACAGAGAGAAAGAGTAGAAGTGAATGGTTGAATAAGTTCACAATCACACCTCTATCTGCTCATTGCACTTATTTAGTAATATCTCAGTGCTATAGTCTTTAATATAGTATATTTTTAAAGTACAATTGGTAAAGGAGTTTTGCTTTGAAGTATTAAACAACGTCACAACATTTATCTGCTACTTCTTTTATTGTACATCCATTAGAAATATCTAAATGAAAGAGAATTTTTAATTGAAGAAAATTACAATTTCACAATTTCTAATATTTAATGTAAGTGATAAATGGAGAATAATAAAAATAGAAATATATGTTAAAAATACTTTATTGATGAAATCACTGAAATTAGGAAAAGTAAAAGGAAAGAGAACAGGATGACAGTCTACCTTCATTAAGTAGCATCTATGCTGATGCATCGGTTTAGTAAATGCGTGAACTTGTCATCTGGATCACTCTGTTCACATCATCAGCCCATTCTTGCTCCTTCCAAAGAAGGGGTTAGAATCCATGTTTATAATTTTGCATTAAATTTCAAGAAAGGGCCACAATTAAACAGAACAACAGTTGGTTCACATAAATAGGAGATTAATAACTTTCTAAGCAGATGGCTCAGTAAGGTCATTCATCAATGTGAGTAAAGATGAACTGTCAGCAATGAAGAAAATTGAAAATATGGAGTGGATAGTTTAGTTTGTTGGACACGGAGTTGTTGCTGGAAAACAAATTCAAGGAAATCTAGAAGGAGAAATAAACTTGGAATGCTATAAATACCTATTGTCAAACTTAGAATTTATACCGGTTTTGGAATAATTTAATCAGTCTCTGTAAAGACACTAGACTTCAAAGCTCATTTTAAATACTAATAAAGTGTGATTTAACTATATATTATTTAAAGAAATATTTTAGACAAATTGAATTTAGTGAGAGTTTATTTGAGCAATAAACTCTTCATGGATTGGGCAGCATCAGAACCAGAAGAGGTTCAGAGAGCTCCACCCAGAAGTGTGAGCAGTGAGCTTTAACAGGCCAAACATAGAAGCAAAGCAGGGAAGTAACCTGATTGGCTATAGCTAGGTATCTGCCTTATTTGGGCGTGATACAATGAGTTGGTTGCCAGGTACTGGGGCTGTTCACTCCTAAATTAGATTTCAATTTATTTACATACTGTTAGGTTGCAGTTCATTGTGTCAAAACTCAAAATACAGAGATAGTCTCAAGCTAATGGCCTATTGTTTATTTAACAATATCTATGATATTCACCTTATCACTGCCCCTACTGTATTGCAAAACTTACCCATCTTTGTTATACACACACACAAACATACATATATGTGTGTGTTTATATATGAATATATATGCATATATATAAACTGTTCACAACTTACAATGGTTCAACCTATGATTTTTTACCTTTACAATGGTACAAAAATGATATGTATTCAGTAGAAACTGTACTTTGAATACCCATACAACCATTCCATTTTTCACTTTCAATATAGTATTCCATAAATTATATAATACATTTCTTTATTACAATATAGCCTTTTTGTTAGATGATTTTGCCCAACTATAGGTGAATGTAAGTGTTCTGAGCATGTTTAAGGTAGGCTATGCTAAGCTATGATGTTAGGTAGGTTAGGTATATCGAATGCATTTTCAACTTAAATACTTTCAACTTATAATAGGTTTATTGAGCTATAACCCCATCATAAGTTGAAAAGTGTCTGTACAAAGATAGATACATATATCTTGCTCACAAACCAAAGCCAAAAAGAACTAGCAGTGATGACATCCATGTTTTCATACCAAATGAACCAAACTTTTTGGCTTTACCATTATCTCTTACTCATGTTGTTTGTTTTTCTTGTACCATTAATCTATATGCTCTTTTAGGGTAAAGAATACTTTTTACTCATGGTGACTCCCTCTGCCTCCAGCACTTTCCATGTTATTAATGCAGACCAGGCACTCCATAAATGTTTCATAAATTGAACTGAATTGTCTTCCTTATCATCCCTTTCAACAAGATAGAGGTAGTAAATGGCAATATATTTGGAGGGAGGGAGGTATAACTATCTAAAGCATCAAAAGCAACAAAGGACAATAATTCAAATATCTGCTAGATCAGGCCACCTGGTCATGAAGTGGGACACTGGTGAAGTGAAGGGAGTGTGCCCTCCCTGCAGCAGTGCTGTGGCCACTCAAATCCAATAATTTCCTGCAGAACATGCACCAGGTCTCTATCTTGTCAAATCTTCCAAGTTTTAAGAAGCTAGAAACTCAAATATTGATGTGGAAACTTCTGATTTTATAATGCTGGCAAATGATTGGAAGTATTTTTTTAAACACTGCACCTGACAAATAAAATAGTTCTGTGGGTCACATCCAGCCCTGGAGCTCACAATTTTCGACCTCACTCGGGGCAACAGAAAAGCTGACCAAGAAGGTCAAGATGTTAATTAGGCAGCTCTGTTGGCCACAGGCAGATGCCTGTGGACTATAATTCTCCACCTCAATGTCACTTGGCTACAGGATGGTAGTGCTAATGACATTCGAGTTAGGCAATATATGTGTCCATGAAGGTTTGTCGATCTGCGGTGTATACACATAATGGCTGAAAATCAGCTGTCTCTTATTTGTTGCGGTTTGTTTGGTGAGACTTTGTGGGAGTATTTGTGGCTTAAGAGCTTGGAAACCTCAGTGAACATGAACATAGGAATTGTTCAGGGAGGAGATGTAACGGGTGAGGCAAGAAACCAAAATGCCACCTTTAATTTCAGTTGTTGTCCGGAATGCAAACGATGCTCTTGGTTACCTGACCAATATTTCCCCTCAACATAAATGATTTGGTGAAAAAAGATACTCTTTCTCACAGCTCCAAGAGGAGGTTAAAATCCTCTTACAGCCGTATTTGAAAAGTAAAATTTCAAAAGAAAAGGAAAGAAAGACAGCCAAAGTAATCATTATAAAGCTTGAGGCTAAGGTCAGTTTTACTTTATTCTTTCATCACTCACTCTGGAATTGTTTGATAGGATGGTTTGAAAGAATTCGGGATGAAGAGAAATTGTAGCATCTCCAAATGTTAGAAAATGTATAATAGAATATTTATAAATCTTGTTCCATTTTGCGCACCCTAGACGTCACGATATATGGGAAATTTAAAAAAGTATCAGAAAAACTCGGCATGGGGGATGAGAGTAATGAGTGAAGATGATGAACATGTTTCTGACAGATGTGTCTCCCACTCTGTCCTCCACCTGCCTCTCACCTCCTCCCCTGCCTCTCCCACTAGCTTGCTCCTCTCCAGAAGCCCCACAGTTTTTTTTTTTTTCACTTTTACGTGAATGCAACATGCCACTTTTGAACTCACAGACTTCACATCTACCTGGAAATTCTTTTCTTTTTCTTTCAAAATTCATCTCCAAAAGGTACCGTAAAGAGACAGAGTAGGGTAGTGGTTGAGAGCTGGGACTCTGGGGCCAGACTGCCTGAATTTGCTCTCTATTTTCATCTCTTTCTAGCTGTGTAAGCTTGTGTCTCCTTTCCTTTCTCTTTGCAAAAGAGACAATAATAGATTAATCTACCTTAAAAATGAGGTTTGATGTTTAAATGAATTAGTAAATATACAGCGCATTGGAGAGTTGTAACTATATAGTAAACACAGTGTAGTGATAATTATTTTATTATCACTCACGACCCCCTCCTCTGTGAAGTCGTACCTGAGCCTGAGGCTAAAGAAGTGTCATGGCACCTTCAGGCACCTACTCTCTAAAACATTCTGCTACATTTGACTTTTATTCACAAATGCTTATGACAATGTATTATAATTATTGATTGATAGGATATGTAATATTGTATCTACTTACATATACATCTAAGCTGTAGGCTACTCAGGGGCACAAACAAGATCACATTATTTTGATTATATGCTATTATCTAGAACTTATCCTAGTACTTAACACATAACCGTCAGTCAAAATACGTCAATTTCCTGAATGAATAAGGATGTGCATGGGAGTTTATTCTAGTACTATTTCATGACTTGTATCTGGATTAAATATGCATTGGAAAGAGTATTTTTGTGCTTTTGACTTAATATTAGTCATAGCAAAGGGGGAACTAATATCTTTTCCAGAGTGATACTGTGTATGCTGGTTAATATAATAATTTATGCTACCATTTCCCTCTGTTTACGTTAGTAAAGCCTAACTCTCTCAATTTTAAATACAGAATTATCATACACTTTGCTAGACACTCTTAATATTTCTGGGTTTGACACTAGTTTTCTGGAGTACAAGAGTGTCATTATGTCCTTATGTCTCAAATGCAATCTTGCCCCATCTGGATTCATGTTAAAAGAGGAAGCAGATAACAACTTTACCTACTTCACACCTGTGAGATCAGTAAATTTGACCACAGATTAGAAATTTTAAAATGAATAAAATTTTAAGTGGCACTTCTGATGCAGTATATTTTATGACTTTTTTTTAAAGAAATGTACTTGACCACCAATATATTATTTATAATTCAAAAAATCTGACTCAGAACAAGTTCTATTGTAACCTTATGCATCATCATTATCGTATTCTAGTAAGTATAAGAATAAGCGATAGAATTTCCTTACCACTACTGAATGCTTGACTTCAATCTAAAACACTCTTAATTTGCATTAAATTAAAGGCCACTTAGAAAAATTTAGTGAACACTTTTTTTGTGTGCCAGAAAACTTTAATCAAGCAGCTTTTCCTCCAATTTTTTAAATTGGAAATAGCTCATTTAAATATTATCCAAACTCTACTTCTTTTAAAATAATTTTTTCTTTGTATTTTATTACTGCTATTAGTGTAATTATCTTCTTTAGTGATGTTAAAGCATCAGGGTTAAAGGGCTAGAAATTTAGCTTAAGACATAAAGGTGTGGGAATTATTTACTTTGGAGAAGAAAGAGATTAAGAAAATAAATAGTATTAAAACAAAATAAAAGGTAAACACCATTTTGTTTTGTTCGTTTGTTTGTTTATATTACTTTAAGTTCTGGGATACGTGTGCAGAATGTGCAGGTCTGTTACACAGGTATACGTGTGCCATGGTGGTTTGCTGCACCTATCAACCCGTCATCTAGGTTTTAAGCCCTGCATGCATTAGGTATTTGTCCTAATGCTCTCCCTTCGCTTGCCCCCCACCTCCCGAAAGGCCCTGGTGTGTAATGTTCCCCTCCCTGTGTCCATGTGTTCTCATTGCTCAACTCCCACTTATGAGTGAAAACATGCGGTGTTTGGTTTTCTGTTCCTGTAGTAAACACCATTTTAAATTATAGACAGATTTGGTGGATTAGAATAAAATAGTTGCTACTGTGTGTGTGTGTGTGCACGAGTGTGTGTGTGTGTGTGTGTAACAAAAGAGGTAAGTGTTTACTAGAAGATATTAGATGATTCCCTAGATGTTTATAATATAAGGAGTCTTTGCTAAGATTGCCTAAGTGTGACTCTCCCTTGAGGTATACATGTCGGCTAGACCAGACCTGCCACTAGGACTCAAGCTGGGGAGAATTTTGAGCACTTTGTTGTCAGCATAATTTAGAAGACAATTTTTCTTATCAGGTTTATATTCTACAATATGTGTAGACATCACTGAATTTCAGTCTCATTTGCAGCTGAATAAACAAATGGTAGGTATTTCCACAGTTTTTTTAGGCACTCTTACTTAGAATTACCACTCATTCTCATATATTAAGATTGTATCATTTATGTTTTTAAATAAACATCCAACCCCTCCCCAGACTATATAGGTATTTTGGTCTGATTATATAATATTATATAACATGTGCTGAGTTTTTATTTGAATCACTCTGTTTTTGGAATAGAAAAAATCTTAAATACAGGAACACAGTGTTTATGTGAAAACTGCTAGGGGGAAGAAAAGCAAATCAGGTACCACAGTTGCTTTGCATGAATAAAAACATAAAGTCTCCTTTTTTATTATTTGTGATACAGCACCAATTTATCTTCCATAAATTAAACTCGTATAACTAATAGTAATATAGGCTAGCTTGCTTTAATTTTTATAAGCATTGCACTATGGTAGACGTATTTTAAAAGAGAAATATTCAAAGATGGAGTTACTAGCCTGAAGAATACAGGGAATTCTATGTGGAGATCTAATTCTTGATGTCTTATACTCGTAAGGTGGCAGAAAATAAGGGAGGCTGAAAGTCAGTGAACCCCGACTTCAGTTTCCACAATGTACAGCTTACATATTTTACGGCTTAAAAATCTCTGGAGCAGCACTTTCTTTGCCTATAAAATGAAACTATTGAATCAAATGATCTCTAAGGTCGCTTCTAAGCTTTATGAATATATAGATTAAAACTTAGAAATAAGAACCCCAGGAAAGATATAATCACAATACCCAAAACTAAGTAGAAATCTTAAAGAGCATATAGCTTCAAATCATTTCCAACTATGTATCCTTATGTGATGTATGATGATTACTGATGTGGTTATTATCTATTATGTGCATGAGAGACATTGGGGAACACCAACTCGGAAAATAAGGGAAATAAGATAATCTTTTGGGAATTACACTGTTAAACTGACATGCTCAAGAGCCAAGAAATACAAAGTCAACTAAAAGAGAGCAGGTGACTCTCATGCCAGCAGGACTGGAATGTCACTTTTCGAATGTTTCAATATATCCAAAGCATGAACATGTTGAACAGTAGTGGAATTAATCAGCCTTGGAAGAATAGAAAAAGAAGAGTTTGTGCACAAATGATAGCAGAGCTCTTGCAAGCAGAGTCCAATGGGAAGTGAGGCTGAGCGATTTAGGTATTTCCATATCAATAGCAAGACCACTGTGAGCTGAATACATCAGGTTATCTTACCCTGATGCTATTAGACCTTCCATTCATTCAACTCCCCTTGTTCTGACTTCCGGCTCACCAAGCTACCTTCCGACCATAATCTAGACTTTCATGCATGTCTTCCTACTGAGAGAAAGTACACTGAGGATATCCACTTTGAATAAATATCTCCTGTTCCTAAAGCAGTGATTTTTTTGTGGAAAATTAATATGGGTTTCTGATTATGATTTCGCTTCCCATGTGCTGGATCACAGGGAGGAGATTGTGTCAGTGTGACTATTCTAATCTAGATATTGTTTCTCATGGTAAATTAATAAATACATGTCCTAGTCTCATATGCCATTTAGAACATAAATCTACACTCAGGGCAGGAAAAAGCCATGGATGCCAAGAAATGTCTGGTCCTTCAAAGCAGAGGGCCAAATTTAGAGATGGGGCAGTTAATAAAAGCACTACCTAGTGAGTTCTTACCTTTATCCAGCTAACCTTTCCTTACATGACACTCTATTCCTCAACCTATAATAAATATTCAGTTTCTTTTTTTTTTTCATTCTCTATATGAATGCAAGATTCAGAAAGGCAAAGGCTTGGTTGTCTTCATCACTCTTTGTCTAGTGCTTAGTACCCTGCCTGAAACCTAGAAGATGCCATTAAATATGTGTGGAATAGTGGAACTTATTGACACTAGCTACCATTTCAGTCTTTCAACTTCATTGCTATAGTAATTTTAAGCAAGTAACTACAACTCACATTCCAGTAAAATGATCAGGTCATTTCAGCCTGAGTAGCTTAATTCTCAAACCCTACACCTCAAGAATTCGTTGAATTATGATTTTCCTTACCAAATTTTTTCTCCTCTCTTATTGTTAAAAATGAATCATCCGACTGGGCACAGTGGCTCATGCCTGTAATCCCAGCACTTTGGGAGGCCAAGAAGGGTGGACAACTTGAGGTCAGGAGTTCCAGACGAGCCTGGCCAACATGGTGAAGCCCTGTTTCTACTAAAAATACAAAAATTAGCCTGGCGTGGTGGCACATGCCTGTAATCCTAGCTACTGGGGTGGCTGAGGCACGAGAATTGCTTGAACCTAGGAGATGGAGGTTGCAGTGAGGCTAGATGGTGCCACTGCACTCCAGCCTGGGCAACAGAGCGAGACTGTCTTGAAAAAAATTAATCATCCACCCATATCCTTTGTCATATCTCTATTTTTCCTTAGTCAACCATTTTTCTTTTTATCTTAAAATTTCTTAGTCTCTATAGAACTTTCTCCTTAGTTTACATGCTGAAGTACCTTCTAAACTCACAAAATAATTCCCTGCATGTGAATATTATTTTAGTCCCTTCTCTCTTTTCCAAAACCTTCAATCTCTGAAACACAGCTGTTCCTCGAGGCTGGATGGTTGTCTTTATTCACTCCTCACTCTACTCTTTGCTTTAATGACGATGTTGGTTCCAAAGACCCCCACGATTTCTTCTCTGGCCCCTCCACTCCTTCTGAAGTCAGATTTGCATTTCTAACAGCCTCCTGAAAATCTGAGAGGATGTCACGGAGATAGCTCAGAACCTCACATATAGCGTGTCCACAGCTGCCTTCTTTCAAAAACTGCTCTTTGTTTCATTTCCTAATTTGGTAAAGAATAACATCATTTTATCATGTGCTTAGTTTAGAAAATGTGAAGATTTTCCCTTTTTAGAAAGCACCTTGAAGTCAGGGCCTCTATCACACTCACAATTGTTTATGGTGCTGAACAGTGTCTTCAGTCCATCTTCAATCTATTGAATTGATTAAAAGAATTGTTTTAAAATTCCATTTCATTTATCTATTGGATTTCTGCCTTCTACTCCTGCGCACTAATTTCTATACTTGTTTCTGCCTATATATGTATTTTTTACCTTTCACAGTCTATCACGTATCACGTCACATAAAATGTTATCCTACATCCATAAAGATCCATTGCCCATATATCCTCCTTTATAAAATAGTTACCATGTGTATTTTAGTTACATATGTTACAAACCTCAAAACAGAATTTTAAAATTTGACTTAAAAATCATAAACTATTTAGAAAAATGTCTTCTACTGACCAAAGCGCAAAATTTGGTTTGTAGTTTGATGCCAGCCAAGTTAATTGCATACTAAAACTAAAAAAACAAATTTAAAAAATACTCTTCAGAATACGATAACAGAATCTTGAGTCTCCACAATATAAAAATGACAATATCAAGGTAAAGTGCTTAATAAATGCACATACAAAGATTTCAGAAAATATGACTCATTCTTAATAGAAAAACAAGCAACCAAAATCAGTCCTGTAGTAACTCACATTTTGGAACTAGCATACAGGATTTTAAAGCAGTTCTTATAACCATGCTTAATGATGGGAATGAAAATATGCTCAGAATAAAATAAAAGATATAAAATTTCAGCCATTATTTCTTCAAATATTTTTTCTGACCCTTTCTGTCTTTCCTCTTCTTTTGGGATTGCAATTACATAGATATTACACCATTTGATATTGTCCTACAGATTCCTGAAATAATGGTCATTTTTCTATTTTAATTATTTCTGTTCAGATTGCATGCTTTTCATTAGTCTCTTTTCATGTTCAATGACTTGTTTCTCTGCCATCTTCAATCTGCTATTAAGTGTGTTCAATAATTTTTTCAGATATTATAGTTTTAGTTCCAGAATTTTAATTTCTCTTATACTTTCTACTGCTCTGCTAAAATTTTCTAAATATGCCACATACACAGTAGCTCAAATCCCCATTTGTTTTTTTAATTCTTAATTCTGCTGCTTAGAGTTTTTTCTGTGCATGTGGGAATAATTTGGGGATAATTCTCTATAGCTGTCTTTTTCTTTTGTATTCTTCCCTTACTTCTCAACACCTGTAGTTTCCCCAAACTCTATCCTCTTCTTCTGGCTGGAAACTCTGCATGTTTTATATATTACATGCAGCATTCCCTTCTTCTAAGTGTCATCTCCTCCACTTTCTGCCTGTGTTTGTTCCCTGTTCAGTGCCTTCAGGCTTTTTGCATTTCACCTAAAGTTTATAGCTGTTATTTGCAGGAGTGTTGGTCTAGCAGTAGCTCACTTGGCCATATGAGAAGCTGAAATCTATTGATAATTTTTTAATTTAAAGTATTTTATACTACTTTTGTTATTATTTCATTTCTTTTATTTATTTTTTATTTTTTATTTTTTTTTGAGACAGAGTCTTGCTCTGTTGCCCAGGCTGGAATGCAGTGGTGCGACCTCGGCTCACTGAAAGCTCCGCCTCCCAGGTTCAAGCCATTCTCCTGCCTCAGCCTCCTGAGTAGCTGGGACTACAGCTGCCCGCCACCACGCCCAGCTAATGTTTTGTATTTTTAGTAGAGATGGGGTTTCACCGTGTTAGCCAGGATGGTCTCGATCTCCTGACCTCGTGATCCACCTGCCTCAGCCTCCCAAATGTTCTTATTATTTCTATAATCTATTCTCTGCTGCCATCTTTCTGGGCAAAGCTTTTCTTACTCCATGCCTGAATTTACTGAAGCCCCTTGCTTGCCATCCTGCATAGCACTGATAGTGCTATGCATAGTTCTGCCTCTTGACATATGTGTGGTTATCCTATTTCCTAAAGATTGTGTAAAAGAATAACTCTAGTCATGATATGCCCTTCCTCAGAAGTGTTCAACAGCTCTCTGCTTCCTAAACAACAAAGTCCCAGAAATGTGTTATAATGGAAGAACACAGCCTGGAGCCAGGTGTTTGACTTGAAGATCTGTCACTGACCGGCTTTATAAACTTAGGAAAGATGTTATCTGAATATTAGTTTTATCATTTGTTAAATAGAATAATATCTGTCTCAAAGAATCATAAGAATTGACAGATATGTTACAAATAAAGTTGCTCTTTTAGGGCTTAGTACTTAGGGCTCAGCAACTGGTAGCTATTTTAAAATAAGGGACATAAAAACAACAGCTCTTTCTCCAACATTCAAAGTCTTCCTTCATCTCATTCCAAATCAGTTTTCTATCTATTCTCACGTTTTTCTTATTCATCAACACCATTCAAATCACACTGTTCTCTAAAACCCACGCATGTCTCATGCTTGCCCACGACAATGGCCTTGCTCAAATCATTCTTTCTTTTTCTTATTTCTGCTTGATGAATTTCTAAATATTCCTCAAGGACCAGCTTAAATAGCACATCCACAAAGAATCCTTCTATGATCTTCCTTCCTTGTAAAACTCTTTAGCAAAGTTTTACCTGCTTATGCATCTATCAGGTTCTAGCTCATATTATGGTATTTCCTAGGCATATGTTAGCTGCCTTATTTGCTGAATTATCAGCTCCTTCAGTGCAAGGACTCACTCATATCCAATATGCTTGCTGTATGAATGGAAAAATACATTGCTTATAAAAATCATGACTGGGATTATGAATTCTAAACCTTACTGTGGTCACACAAATAGTTACTACCATATCTCTCTATGATTTGAGTATTACGTGTTAGAAGCATTGTATAGAGGTAACATATTAAAATTGGTTTGATAAAATATTACTTTTTTCATTTTTATAACTATCTAGGAATAATTCAAATAACCAGTTGAATCTAGACCATCAAAGATAGAATTCTAAGGGATACCTGTGCTTGCTTAAGGAACAGTTTAATTTAGACAGCTTTGGAGTGAGAAAGGCAGGTGAAGCATTTGTTTTTTGCAGTTGCACAAATGAATACAAAAGTAGATATTTTATTCAAAAATGAACGTTCTCTTTAATACAGTGCAACTTCTGTGCAAATTTATAACAGCAATAGCAACTATTCTAAAATCACTAATTCTTTAATAATTTTTAGTTAACCACTCTGGTAGTAAGCTTATTCATACCTTATTTTGAATTATTTGAATAAAGAACAAATTCTGGCCGGGCGTGGTGGCTCACACCTGTAATCCCAGCACTTTGGGAGGCTGAGCCGGGTGGATCACCTGAGGTCAGGAGTTCGAGACCAGCCTGGCCAAAATGGTGAAACTCCATCTCTACTAAAAATACAGAAATTAGCTGGGCATGGTGGTGGGTGCCTGTAATCCCAGCTATTCAGGAGGCTGAGGCAAGAGAATTGCTTGAACCAGGGAGGCGGAGGTTGCAGTGAGCCAAGGTTGTGCCATTGTACTTCAACCTGGGTGACGAGAGCGAAACTCTGTCTCAAAAATAAATAAATAAATAAAAATTCTGTTTTGCATTTTTCTACAAATGCCTTTCTTACATTCATATTTAGATACCTGAAAGATCCTGCTAGGATAGTTTGCTTTGTAAGGTTGTTCTCCAAATCAAAAGAGCCATTACATCTAAAATCCTCTTAATGATGGACCTAAATTTTGAATGGAACAATATATGCTACAGTTCTAAAAGACAAAGATATTTAGCAGGAGAAACTTACTGGCAATGAGAAACAAATTCATAGATTATTTTAATGCCTTTATGAGTGAGAGGAAAAATAGTTAATGGAAAGAGAGTTTTGAGATTGTGGCATGTCAAGAAGGTATCCCATTAAATGTGGAAGGAGGCAGACATAAAAGAGGTTCATGTGTTATATTCACAAACCATTTCTTCTCAATAGTTTGTTTTGACATTATTAACATGTTAATCATCTTCTGGGCCAGGTGTTTCTGTGTAAATGAGTTTTTTTATATAAGACACCAGTTTCCTTTGGATGAATTTAAAATAACACACTAAATCTAAGGTTTCTATGAAGTTGAGAAAAAAATCACTCTCCTCCCAAAAGTTACTGGAAATGTTTCCACATTAATCATCATATTTAAGGAAGAGAATTACATTACATAATTAGAACATAAAGACCAAATTATTTTCAATTTGTTTCATTACCTAAGAATCAAAGAGACATAATAGGTATGTGAGCTCAGGGGGGAAAATGCATTTCCTTAGCTTTGCAAAGATCTTCAGCCTATGTCATGGAAGTATGATAGTTAAAATAGAAAAGGAAGTTTTCTATTAAATATTTTTCTATGATGCTTGGAGGCCAATAGGATTACTTGGAGCCTGTAGGTAAAGGAATAGTTTTCACTAATTCTGAGAGATATCACATTCCTAAGTCTCAAATATACTTGTTGAAAAACTATAATATAAGAAAATATTTTAACAGATGGTCTCTGAAACAAATTTAATAGATATTAAAGCATTCAGTCCTTTGACCTGGCAATTTCATTTCACTTGAAGAAAAAACAGAAGTTATAAAACAAGTATTTGTGCTCAGAAACTAGAATACTTACATGTTTGTAAAGTCCTGCCCTTTTACAGAGGCCAGTTCTCTGAAAAGCCACTACTCTGGTGATGACAGCATCATAGAGATACTAAGATCATGACAAATTCTTTGGCTAGGGGAACAAGGAATCTTTGAAATGTACCTTCTATACTTGCCATATAAAAAATAATTGGTAATCATTATAAAAATATGTAATGATTATCAGTATCTCCTATTTCCTTTTAGATGAAAAACTATCTTTCTGTTAGAACTGGAAATCACTGTGACATCACTGAAGAACACATGGCTATGAAGTTAGACTTGATTTTAAATTTTAGCTCTGCCGCTTATTGGCAATGTAGCCTTACATTTCTTAATATCCTTATGCTGTGGGTTCCTCACCTGCCTGTTGTGAGGATTAAATAAGACAGTGCCTGGTACCTATCAGGTACTCAAATACAAAATGTTAAATTAGTAAATTATGTTTTAAAGCTTCCTGGCTCATTATGGCTGCCTGTAAATATCAGTCCTTTCCCGTTGTTGTAACTAACATAGAACAGAAACAGATGCACAGTTCCATAGACCAAGATGATTTCTGTAGCTTTCTGATTTTTCTCTGGTCCACGAGGCGTGCTTTTTAGATGAGTATTACTTTAGTGTTTATTGCCCCATCTTTACTCTTCAAATGATGCAGGCAAAATTCACATACAGGGTAATCTTATTTTTCCAAAAATTCTAACATACTTGTATTTTTATTTTGGTTTATAAACCTCATCTATGCAAGTAATCATAGTTTATGTATTGTGTATGAGTTTTAGACAAAACATTATTTGCTCCATTTTACAAATGAGAAAAACTGAAGCTCAGATGATGAACACAGCTATTCAATGGCAAAGACTTCTTTTATGACTCTAGATACAATGCTCTTTCTTCCACCACATGCTAACTTTAAATTCCCACTGTTTTAGGAATTACCAGAGATTGTCAGAAGTGGCCTTCATTGTTACATGATTGTAGAGTATGAGACCCAATAAATCCATTACACATAATTTAACATTGGCTATTAATGTAACACTAGTACCTTTCATAAGCTAAGGTTAGGGTTTAAAGATTACACTGTTGGCCTGTCTCATATGGAACACTAAGCTTTTTAGCAGTGTATATGGTCAGGATAAATTTATTAGTTCCTAATAAAATAACAAGCTCAAAAGCTTAGAGGGGTTTTCATAGAATAAAAATAAATGAGCACAGCCTACCCAAGCTGAAAAGATATCCTCTTAACTCCTGCTAAAGAAAACTTGCAACAATTTGCCAGAGGGAATAAAAACAAAATTAGAAACTTGTCTCCACAGAAGTAGTAAACTTCAAAATCTTGACACCATAAATAGGCAATACTTAGGGTTGCTGTTTAAAGTAAAAGTCGCTCTTTTCTCTCTCACTCACTACAAATCCTGTTTGTGTGTTAGTCTTAAACAGTGATTCTCAGCTTTGGCTGCACATTGGAATCACCTGGGGAGCTTTAAGAATGTAGTGAGGCCTGAGTCTCATTCCCAGAGATTCTGACTCAATTGGTAAGAAATACTACTGGGCAGCAGCAGTTTTACAAAGCTGTTTAGGTAATTCTAATGTGTATGCAAGGTTGAAAAACCACTACTCTAAGGCAATTTCTTTGGGAATACGCTGATGGAATTTCAGCTTCATAGGATATTCATATTTATAAAGTACACACTGCATTTCTGGAATTATACTAAGTGCTTTCCATAGTGTATCAACACACTTTGGGTTAACTATCTTGGACAAAATGTAATTTATTGACTCTTGTAACTAAAAAGTCTGGGGGATACAGCACAGCTGAATTCAAAGTCTTTCTTCTCTCCTACTCTTGGTTTCAACGTTGCCTCCATCCTAAGACTATGTGTCCTTTCAGAGTCAGAAAATAAGTCAGCAACTCCAGATCCTACATTCTCCTCACATTCGAATCCATAAAAGGAGAGCTAGGGTTTCTTTCTCAGACTCTGGCCAGAAGTGTCATGTGGCTCTGATTAGGTCAGAGACTGTTTGTAATCCCTGAGCTGGGCTGAAGCTGTCATTTGTCTGCAGGCCTGTCCAATTACAGGGTCCATGCACCTTTTAACGCCTCCAAGGGAAGATTACCAGTTTGATTGGAAGAAAATGTTTCTCTCCTAATAGAGAATTTGACAAATTTAATTATCTCTAAATAAGAGTTTTCTTACCTTTGAAAATCTCTCCCAACTCTGTAGCTGGAGGCGCTTCCTTTCCTCACTGCTTTGGATCTACTTGTCCTTCCCTCCCCTTGCAATACAACCAGTTCTCTTCAAGGCAGGCCAGGCCTGTGTCCCAGGCTGGGAATCTCAGTGACAAAAACCTATACATTCATTGGTTCTGAATGTGAATAATTAATCTCACATTTAAGTTTTATAATGCCTATATTAATTTTCTGTGCCTGCTATAACAAATTACCATGCACTTTGTGGCTTAAAAGGACATACACTTTTTCCCTCAATTCTAGAGGTCAGAAGTTCAAATCCAGGTATGTGCAGAGGCATGATCCCTCTAGGACTTTAGGGAAGAATCCATCCTTGCTTCTTCTAGCTTTGATGGCTCCAAGCAATTCTTTTAGTCTTGGCACAGTTCCGATCTCTGCCTCCATCTTTGCATGGCTTTCTCTTTGTGTCTTCTCTTCTTCTGGTTTTTATAAGAATACTTACCACTGGATGAAGACCCTATGTGAATAATTCAATGGGAGAGTTCCCTCACAGGATATGCGACAGGGGTGTGACTTCCCTATTCATCTGCTTGCCTCAGCTGCTCAAACTACTCGTAGGAGGTGCAGAGACCAGGTCAAGTGCTTTGGGCTCCATCCCCATAGTAGCGTCTAGGGGTGGATGCCTGTAGCCCCAGTGTTACAATGCTCTCTTAGCCTTGCTGTCAGCAGACGGCTTTAAGAGTTAACTAGCTCAATGGGCACCCTGCCTTTTTGCAAGGGCAGAGGGCCAATGTGACAGCTTTCTGTATCCCAAGTTCTTGCCCAGCGTCTGGGAAGAATCAGGTCACATTCAAGCTTAAAGGATGAATGTGAGATATTATTGAGTGGTAGAGGTGGCTCTCAGCAGGGTGGATGGGGAGCCGGAAGGGGAGATGGAGTGGGAAGATCGTCTTCCCCCACAGCTGAGCCATCTAGCAGCCAAACTCCTCTCTGACAACCCCCAGCTGAACTTCTGTCAGCATTCAGATGTTTCTCCTCTTCTCTCTTTCTCTGCTGCATCGCTCTGCTGTTCGTCTGCTTATCTCGTCTCCTCATCTGCTGGCCTGCTCTGCAGCCTGGAGTTCGGGGTTTATATGGGTACGGGATAGGGGGTGTGGCGGACCAAAAGGCAACTTTTTGGTGTGAAAACAGGAATGCCTGTACTTATTTTGGGCCACAGCTATCCAGGTTGAGGACGGGACTTTTGCCGGGTAACTGCCTTCTTCTACCCAGCATTTCCCTGCCTCCTGTCTGTATCAATCTCACCTTGAGATCCTTAACTTAATTACATCTGCAAAGATCCGTTTTTCTAAGTAAGATCACATTCACGAGTTCTGGGGTTCAATTATGGAGATAGTTGGGGAGGCATCATTCAACCCACTGTAATACTCATTGCCCTTTAGTTTCTGACCATTTTATCTTAAATATATTTTAAGTGATATCATTCACCTCAGAACTATTCTTTGACTCATCACATGTATGATGGGGCTGCAAAGGAAAGACCAGAGTGGACATTTCATTTGTAAAGAAAAGGAATACTAAATTTTGAGAGCAGGAAGCTCTCTATGCATGTGTGGCTCATCAGTAGAAAACCAAAATTAATTTCTTAGGGCACAACACCTAGTATTGAACTTAAAAATGTAAGTATGAAAATGAGCAGAAAAGAAAAGGCATAGTTCCACAGATCTTAAAGTTGTAGGGAAAGATGACCCTTTGTAATAACAAGTACAATTAGCTGTAGAAAATTTGAAGATGCAAGCATAGTATGAAATTTTATTAAAACTCTAAATTGGAGTGACAGAAACCCAACTCAAGCTTTGTTAAGAACATAGCTTGGTTCATGCTCTGGAAAGTCTAAGGAGGTGTATTAAACTCAGGATCAGCAGAATTCAAGGATATAAATAATGTGCAACCATCAGGAATTTGGTTTTTCTTTTCTTCCTTGTCTTCCTGGTTTGTTTTCCATGGGTACTGTTTCACACTCAGACATGCTTCCTGATGTAGAAGGAGAGATGGCAGTAGACCTTTGCAGGTTTTCCTGGTCTTTGGTACAATCAGTCTCAAAAACACAGGCACTCTCTCTTCTGAGATTCATTTCAGTCCCCAGAAATGGATCTTGATTGGCCCTACTTGAAATAGGTCTTTTCCCTTTTACAAATCTGTGTCTAGGGGAAGAATGTACTGTGATTGGTTAGCCTGACATCATGTGGAAAGATAGCTCCTAAGACAAAAGTAGTATTCCTATTATCAGAAGAAATGGAGATACCAGACAGGTAACAACCCATGCCCACTTACATGCTCTTAAGAAGGAAGAGCTTCCCGGGACCCTTACGTTAAGTAAAGACATCAGTCTAAGGGATCAGAAGTAATCAATAAGCATGCTTACATATAGCAAATTCCAGATGTTGAAGAAAGGAAGAGAAAAGGGAGGGCATTTTGCTTGAATAATGATCTCTGTGAGGCCAGTAGGATATGAGTGCATTATCTGTCCACTCTAGAAGAATAAGAGCATAAAAAGGAACACTGGGGTAAGATCTGGGAGATTGGGAACCTCCATCTGGTTCTACTATTTACCAGCCAATATTACAACTTCAACTTCTGAGGCCCTTTGTGGCTTTAAGGCCCAAAGGATCACAACAATTAAAGAGATGGAGCATGAGTTCAGTTGTAATGTTTAAATACCAGTTTTCTTATGCTGTCATGAGATGGTGAGACAGTTTGAAGTGAAAGAATGTGAGTTTAACAAAATATATCATAGATAAACATTTATTTTTTCAAAATCCTAAATGTAAGGAAGCCTTCCAAATTATGACCAGAATATGATTTATTTTCTGCACCTTCCCCAAAAGCAGGAAACAGAATTACACTTTTTAGGATAAGACTCTTAATTCTGGCAACATGTTGTTCTCAAGAAGTTTAAGAACAAACTTAAATACTCTAACACAAGTCTATTTGTGGTTTGTGTTTGTCTTGAATTAGAGTATGTACCTGTTAAAATTAGAAGTTTGAATCTGAAAAATATCACTTGAGCAAATGGTTATGTTATTTAAATAAAAAATAAAATGCATCATTGTGTTTTCTCACTAGTTCTTTTAAATAGACTAAAGTGGCTCATTTTTCTTGCTAAATTTATCCAACTTTCTAATCTCCTAGCTTTCGCAAATCTAGCTTTCCTGCATTTATTTAGTTCTATACTAAGGTAATTAAATATTTAAGCTGCATCATTCATATATCTAAAATATCAAGTAGGAAGAAAAAGTCATTTTCTTGAACATCCTCCTCAATATTGATCTGTTTGCCCCCTGTCTTCCTGACACTAGAGTTTTCTTCATTCCACTTAAGCACTAAATTACAATTATCAAAGAATATGAACATAAATTGTGAAGTGATAGTTGAGTATAATTTGCTTTTTCCCAGGGACATATTTTCTCTAAAAAAAAAAAAAATCTTATTTTCAAACCACACAGGCAGCTGTGGTATGGGAGATTTGATTACATGTCAGTTTCTTAAACAAAGTGTCTCTCACTGCCACAGCAGGGGAGCCGGGCACCCAGAGGAGATGCCGCTCTTCACTTACGCTGTGACCCTACTGACCGGGGCAGGACAATGCGAGAGCTTATGATTCACGGGTGGGAAATCATAGTCCTTTGTTTCATTTTTATCTGGGGAAAGTTAGTTGCTTAAAATGAGAGCAGCTGGGATATAGCAATTAGTATGATAATAATAATAGGGTTGGATAAAAACCAGTGGTGCAGCAAGAATATTTTTCAAACTCTTAAACAGCTTATCTTACTTTACTTTTTACAATGTAAAGTTATTATGAAAGGAGGAGAGAAGTTATTTTCATGAGCACCTACTTTGTGATGAAGATGCTTTATTTATTTTTTGGTCTTACAGAAAATCTTCAAAGTGCTGTGTACATTTTAAAGAGAACAGTATGGTTAAATAACTGGGCTAAGGTCACAAAGTTAGAAATCATCAAACGCCAGATTTAAACAGTGTGTCTCATTCCAAAGCTTCTACTCTTTCTCCTCTAACATATTGTAAAAAAAAATTATGACCAGTTTTAGTGTACTTGTATCAGCATCTTAAAATAGAAAACTGAATCTTTGCTTCTTGTATCAGTATCTAAGGAGGAAGTAATTGCCATGGTCTGAACTTAGTGGAAATATAGTAAGTGGGGTAAAATCAAAGGTGAGGGGCCAGATTCCAAAAGTCCTATTCAAACAGCTTTTTCCTGCATTTGTGGAGTGTTGAGATCAGCTTTGAGTTGATGAAATTCTGAAACTTCTAACAAAATATGCAGTCAATGAATCACAGAGACTTGATACAATCTTAACAAGGAGCAGGTCCTGTGATACCTAAACTGTTATTATCAGCTTTATACAATGCAGATTCATGGGCCAAAAATGCAGCATTCACATAGAGAAGTATGTAAATCCATCTATTTAGTACACATTTAAGGATGCATTAAACATCCAGGAAATCCATTATGTGTAATGACTCATGCTTTATTAAATGCTTCCCACATGCAAGTAGTAGTCTAAAAGGGAATTACTGATATGAAGACAACTGAAAGCCGCCCTCTCTTATTCGGTGAAATGCAGTATTATTTTAAAAATGTGCTAGATGACGTTAGTGTCAGGGTATATTCAAGGCCACCACATACACACTTTGGTGCACAAAATGAGTTCTGCCCCAAAGCACCTTCCTGAAGGGGTAAGTGGAGGCTTAAAAACAGACCTAGTTTTACTTATCGAGCCCTGTGTTTTTATTCAAAGTTGAGTCAGGCCAGAGCCCTTCCAGAGGAGAATAAAGTCCCTTTTTTGCCATGTTATGTGAAGATTTTAAAATTTGTATTAGAAAAGTGTAACCACTGCATCAACTGATAATTTTAATTTCCTTTTTAAAATTAAACTAGGCCAGGCACGGTGGCTCACACCAGTAATCCCAACACTTTGGGAGGACAGGGTGGGTGGATAACTTGAGACCAGATGTTGGAGACCAGCCTGGCCATGATAGCAAAACCCCGTCTCTACTAAAAATACAAAAATTAGCTGGACGTGATGGTGCATGGCTGTAATCCCAGCTACTCAGGAAGCTGAGGTACGAGAATCACTTGAACACAGGAGGCGGAGGTTGCAGTGAACCAAGATCGCATCACTGTACTCCAGCCTAGGTGACAGAGCAAGACGCTGTCTCAAAAAAAAAAAAAAAAAAATTAAACTACAGTGTGATTAAATCATAAGTGTGTGTTTAACTATAAGAAATGCATTTTTAAAACTACTACAAGAGGTGATAAAACAAATCAAGGAAGAAAGTATGCAAATAATTAAAATTTGGAAATTACTGGTCCTGGGGAAATACCATAAGCTTTGGAGTAAGACAAATACGATGTTCAAGCCAGCTCCTGTTGTTGTGCTTTAGCAAGTCACTTAGTTGTTCAGCTTCGGTTTTCTCTCATTCTATGTAAGAATGTTCTCTCCAAAGGATTGTAGTGAGAATGAAATTCGATGCCTATAAAGTGGTCAACAGACCTTACGTTTCCATCCTTCATTTTTCTTTGTGCAAGTCTGAATTCTTAGTCATCCTAGCTGGCTTTCTTGATGGTGTTAACTCAAAATTCTGAGTTCTTGTGGGTATCACACTCAGAAGGATACCATACTGGTCCTAAGGTACTCAGTCGTCTTAATTATTTCAGCTTTAGTGCCCCATGATTTTCATCTTTCCTATTGCACATCCCACTCACCTCACCAGCACCACAGTGACATTCCAGGGAGCAGGTGTAAATACACACAGTCAGTCACACTGACATACATTCACAGGTTCACACACATTCACATACTCACATCACATACACACTCATATACACTCATCTGTTCACACACATTCACATAACCACTCACACAGAAACTCACATGCATTTTTCACTTACATTCACATACATACATACACACGTGTTCACACACACATTCACAGTCATGCATTCACACTTTCACACACATACACATACATGTAAAACACTGAGGCCACACAGAACTACTTACCGATTCCTGTTTCCCTTCTGTATTCCTTTGTTCATTTTTGTACCTTTGTCCACAATTCCCTCTTACATCTCCTTCTACTTAAATCTTTCCGTTCCTTTAGGTTTAGTTAACAAATCAACTCCTCGTTAAGTCTTACATGATCACTCAACCAGACATGACCTTACCTTTAAATGTTTTTTTAAAATCTTTCCTAAGGTTGTAGATATAGTCTACCTTAAGATGTAATTGCTCATTTTGTTTGACTAAATATCAGATTGTAAAGTTTTTGAAGGCTATGATCATGTCTTAGGTATCATTTCATCCTCTACAATGATTGTCTTCATTACGTTGAAGAACTACAATCTTAGTTAACTTTAATGAAATAGACTCTTTCAGGTTCCAAGCAATGGAGATGTGTTTAGAATATGTTAAGTTACTTGGGGATAGATGTTTTAGTGATATGCAACTTATTTTATCTGGATTTACTCTTGTCAATCAAGGCAATAGAGAAATCTGACTGGTTCTGTTGATCCATCTAGTGTAAGGTTTACATTCATAATCTAATTAGTAATAAACAGATATTCATATCCCAAATTCAGCATTCCTCAAAAGTGGGAAATATAGATATGCTGGGTCCTTGAAATATTATGGATTTCTCTCCAGTTCCTTCCTTGGGCCACTTGTTTCCATACCTCTTCTTCAGGTCAGTATTACTTAGCTTCCAGGCATACATTCTGTTGAGTTGTATATCTTTTTATATGAAATAACAATATAAAATAATAAATATCTCTTTATAAAATAGCCATACAAATATTACTACAAAAAAGATATAGTATATGTCTGTTTCTACCCCAAGGAGTGTGTGCATTCTGCAGATCAGCTGGCTCAAAAGTAAGATGGAAATTGTGAATGAGCTGAGTGTGCCCAGTCTTTTTTGCATTTATCCATCAAGTCAGTCATGCATTGTGGAGTTGGTGGGGCTAAGTGATGGGAAAGAGAAAAGCAGGAGGTATATTTCTCCCATATTTTTCCCTGAGGAGAAATGAAATGGAAATTCTTTCTCATCTCTGAAAAACCTGAAGAGTGGGAAATAAGTACCTTTTCATTTCCCGTCCTCTATTGAGTCTAAGAATTAAACCCCAGGGATATAATTATCCTGCAGAGGGGAGGGGATCAGAAGTGAACCAGAACAGTCCTTCTTCCACTTTCAGGTACTTCTGTGCCAAAAACTTACTTTTGCAATGCAATTTTAGGTACTTTCCTAAGCCAATGATAGACAGTTTAGCTGTTACCTTTAGAAGGCTCTGAAATTATTTCTCTTGGAATCCACTAGCCCCCAGATTTATACTCAAAACTATTTCCCATCTAAAATTAGACCCCCAAAAAACTAGTATATCAAGATTTTGGAGGGAGGCCCCTGAGGAGGAATAATTTATCAATGCACATGGAGAAATATTGTTGTCTCTTTACATTGAGGATGAAAATAAGTGCTTTTGAGCTTAAGACAAGTAAAGCTGTTTTAGAATACAAGTTTTTTATTCAATTCTTTTAGCCACTCTTTGTTTATAGTTTAAATCTGATATACACCAAAACCTTTTCCCAATGTAGAGATCCTATAAAAAATAATTTGCTTTCCAGAAACCCATTTTAGTCAAAAAAAAAAATTAAACCAATTTATGAAGAGGCAGAGCTCATATGACCACAGTACTTTTATTTTAAGTGTATAAATCCTATTAACTTGATAAATGTCAATTGAGAAGCTCTACTAGATACTTGTCATATCCAAAAGATACTTATGCTAGTAAATAGTTGTTGAATATATTTAGACTTTAGGTTCTTCACTGGTGTGCACTTGGCCATGGAAAATGGTTGGGTAGCGAAGGACTGCAAGGCCCAGGATCTGAAGCCAAATCACAATGGCACTAAGTTACAGGCAGGAATACAGTTGGCATTTGGCGTAGGAAGAGGTATTACATAGGTACTGCAATTGCATGGGAAGTGTCTGGGGTGTTGAGTAGAGTGGAGAGAACAAGGTTTAAAGTAAAGCAGGTAAGCCAGTATTGGTATTTAGAAGCATATAAAGGCAAATAAATCCAGGCTCCATACACTTCAGGACTGGGGAGTGAGGGGAATACTGTGATAAAGTTATAAAGCAGAGTGGCTAAGAAACAAGATCTGGGCAATAATACTAAAAACGCATGTGACACTCACCTTTGATGTCCTCGGTCAAAGGAAGGATTATTCAGATAAAAATGGCTAATCATTACAAATGGTCACAAATCTCATTAAGATTCTTCAGAGCTTTAGCACTAAGACCAAATTCATCATATTAAAGGTAAGAATTTCCCTTTTACTTCTCTGGTCCTCAATTACTTGGAAAACGATGGTCATTACGTTCTCTGTAATACAGAAGGAAAAAGCAATATAGAGAATGATGGCCATGGTCATGAGCTTAAGTCTCCTCACTCATAGTCTTTCACTTTTCCCACCAGTCCTACTATCTTAGTTTGCACTGTAAAATAGACCAGAGAAATTACGTAATTACCTGAATAATTTAGACTAAAAAAAGTGATTGCTATGAATTACAGGAGCTCTTTCAAAATTTCCTAAACATGAAATATTTTTATTCTTTCCTTTTTTCTTATTTTTAGTGATCTTAGACAGGCTCATACATCTCTCTTTATGAAAAATGATTAACACGGACTCAACTGGGGAGAAATCAAATTATACAGTTAATAAAAACTAAATCTTCAGTCCATGCAAAGTAACAATGTAGCACCAGGGAAAATTAATTACTGCATTTTAGTGTGAAAGGAGTCAGACATGTCAAGTTTGAATTTAGCCTTAAGAGCTACAACAAATTTTAGTTCTTTTGTGACTGAATGTTTAAAGTGCAAAATTACTCAAAATAATGTACCCATATTCTACAACTGTAACTAGCCTTTTAAAATTTTCTAATGATTAAATGCTTAAATTGCTTGAATTTTTTGTAGGAATCTTTTCAGATTCATTGTGTAAATTTGAGTCATTCCTTTGGTTCTAACTGTGAACAATCATCACTGATCGGTGAAAAATTATTAAAATTGCTCCATTTCACAAGAGTGTTTAAGTGTTTTTGATACTGCTAAAGAGATTCTCAAAGTGCCCTGATGCTGAGAATTTATATGTAATCATTGTCAATTACAGCATAGTGCAGTATTTAAGAGCTAAAATGAGTAGTTGTCAATGGAGGCAGATTACTAACAATTGGGAATAAACCAGTAATTTATAGACTTAAAATTATAGTGTGTTTTTCTGTTATTTTGTATGAACTAGATAGACTGATATCCTGAGAAGTTTACATTTTCCTGTCTATTGAAGTGGTACTGAATAAACCTAGGCAACAAAAAAATTATATAATATGTGATTGTTAGTCTCTGTCTTACAATCACAAGATCATTTTGAAGGAAGAGGTTATACAGGTCTTTGAGTGCAGGCTTCTCTCTTGTAGGACCATCCAGCCTTTGCTTGAACACAAGCTGAATGAATTCACTACTCAGCACATCACTCTTCCTACCAGGGAGCAGCTCTAATGCTTGGTGACTGGTCTGACTGACCGTCCAGATAAAAGTCCTCAGCTTGAATCTTTGGCAAACTCCCAGGAGTTAACTATAAAGAATGAGTCTGATCCCTCAGACTTTTGATGTCTCTTTAATTATGAGGATCCCACTTATTTCTTTCTTCACCAGACAGTCCAATCTAAATGCTCTGGAGGTTCCCCATTTAACATAATTTTTAGATCTCACAACTACCCTGGACACAGATTCAGGATGTAGTTTAATCAGTGTCTGTTTTCAAATAAAAACTCCAAAAGAGTCTGATCAGGGAACTATAAAAGAATCCCTTAAGTGTATAAGAAAGATTTGGTGTCACACAATTCCTTATGTCCACTGCAGGAAAATAGGTGGTTACTTTATTATTTCTTCATTGAGGTAGGTTAACAAAATTGACATATAAATTAAGATTATAGCATAATATTTTTCCCCATGTGATTTCCAATTTCATGTGGGTGATAATGACATACATTTAAATAGTGTAAATTCAGATGGCTAATTTGATTACAGCTGTGAACAAACATTTTGATTAAAATTATTAAGGCAATTCTTTTCACAAGACTTCTCAAGTCACTTTCTATACTCTTAAGGCAAGGGTCATCAATACACAGGAAAACCATACTGATACATAATGATCTCTTTGTATAGACAAAATGAAATAAAAATGAGTAGGAAGGAAGTGTATATTTTATATAAGAAGGCATAAGTTATGGCTAATGCTGCTGCAATATCAGCACCATTAGCACCCCCATCCCTACCCTCATCTTGCTATCATTGCAACGAAATGATTGAATTGTTTGTTTTTTTCCTAATATTTGTGACTTAAACTTCTAATTCTATCATCTTTCCATATACTTCTTGAGTGAATACTCCCTCCTCTTAAAAGTGTTCCTTAAAACTGATAATGAGTACTTTTCTTTGTTTCTTAACATTCTTTTTGGACAGTGACCTTTCCACCAGTAGCCTCTTGTCTTTGTATGTTATAAAAGCTGCAAAGAGCTTTCCTTTGGAAACAATCCAAATGAAATAGATACGTATACTTACTTAAAAGTGTTTTATTTAGACTTAGAAGTTTATATTTGTCCCCACAAATTCTAAGCGGTATTGATCTATGTCCTTGCCAGGCTAAAACAAGACAAGAGACAAATCTTACTTTAAAAAATTCTCTTGTAAGAATAAAAGCTTCTTCATCCAAATGCATGACAAATGTAACTCTATTGTAAATGCAAGGTACAATTAATTTTGGCTTAGAATTGGAAAACTACCTAAGAGGACACATCAAGTTCTTTTATGGTGCTGGGTAGGTTTCTAAAGAGCATTAAATTTTTTTTTGAAGTTAATTATGTGAATTATATGTCCACCATTTTCTATTCTAGTGCTTCTTCCTAAAAGAAACTCTGCAAAATATCAAATATAGTGTTTTGGTAATGATTGATAGGGTGAGTAAGAGAATTTCCCTGAGAGGCAAGAAAGTACAGTGGGAAGTCAGAGAATAGCTGATTTGAAATCTAGTCTTATCCTTAATAAATATAACTTGATGCAGTTATATGTGCACTCGCATCTTCTATTAAATAAGAATAATAATCTCTACCTCCTGATTTTGTTGTAGCATACATTAGGTAATGAATATATAAATTTTATTTTATTTCTTTTGTAGTACACACTGACTCAAAGTTAACAATAAGTTGCAGACTCATAATGAAGTAGGAGATACACTTGTAATATTTAAAATGAAAAGATTTATAGAGACTTTACAGATAAATTTACTGCTAATTAGTATTTCATTTCTTCTCCAATTATAGCCCTTCTTAATAACTAAAAAATGACTATGAAATTCATCATCAATAACATCAACACTTGGTTCATCTCTATCTTGTTATTACCATCTTGTGGTCATGTTTCCATAAATTATTCTCTTCCAGAGAATATAAGAAACACTCAAAGGTCATAAAACTTTATTAGCATCTCTGGAAACAAATTGAACCAAGAAACATTTTAAACTATGTATCAAAATGAGATCAGGTTTCAATTCAATTTTATTGACAAGTTAGAATCTTTGGAGCCCAGCACCCATGCACACCACATTACGACTGATAGCACCTAGAGCCTGAGGACCAGTCCTCTGAGGGCCTACCTCTACTACCACCAGCAATCTTGCTTCCTCCACTGGCAGAGTCACTGCACAACCATGCATGTGCCTCAGGAGCTTGAGAGCCAGCTCTTTCAGCAACTCTGTCCCCAGCAAAGATATGCCACAGCCTCCACAAACAACCACAGCTTAGGCCACAGAAGCACTTGCAAACACCACTAACGTTGATTACAGCCAAAGAAATCATAAGGAGATTATACTACTGTGCCCACACAGAACCAAAGCCAAAGCACTCTACCCAATGAACACCATAGATACATCTACAGGGAAAAAAAATTTTTCCTAGAAAAGGTTCTCCATACAATTGGAAAAAATAACGGTTTCACCAGATGTGCAGGTATCAATGTATAGACACAAGAAACATAAACTAGCAAGTAAACATGATACCTCCAAAGAAACACAGCCAGTAACAGACCTCAAGGAAAAGCAAATATATTGAAATGCCTAAAATGTAATTCAAAATAATTATCTTAAGGAACTTCAGTGAGATACATGAGAACACTGATAGACAATTAAACAAAATTAGTCAAGCAATTCATGATCTGACTGAGAAATTCAACAGAAATAGATCTAATAATAAAAAACAGAAATCATATTTGAAGATATTTGTGAATAAAATTAAAAGTACAATTGAGCACTTCAATAACAGACTAGATCAAGCAACGAAGGAATTTTTGAACTTGCAAATGAGTCTTTTGAAATAAGCCAGTCACACACACAAAAAAAGAATAATAAAAGCCTTTGTTACATGTGGGATACAATTAAGTAAACAAATATTTGCATTTTGGGAATTCTAGAAAAATAAAAGATTGGAAAAGCCATAGAAAACCTATTTAATGAAATAATAGCTAAAAACTTTCCAAGTTTTAGAAGAGATATAGACATCCAGAACCAAGAAGCTGAATGATTCCCAAATATAATCAACCCAAAAGTGTTCTCTATGAGGCATATTATAATCAAATTCTCAAAAGCCAAAGAGAGAATTCTAAAAACAGCAAGAACAAACAAACAAAAGTCACATATAAGGGAATCCTCTTCAGATTAACAGGAGATCTTTTAGCAGAAATTTTACAGGTCAGAACAGTATGAGGTAATATATTCAAAGTGCTGAAAGAAAGAAAGAGAAAGAAGAGAGAAAGAAAAAAGAAAAGAAAAAGACAAGGAAAGGAAAGGAAAGGAAAGAAAGGAAGAAAAGGAAGGAGAGAGAGAAAGAGAAAAAAGAAAGAAAAAGAAAGAAAGAGTGAGCTAGCCAAGAATACTATGCCCAGCAAGGCTATTCTCCAGAATTGAAGGTTAAAGTTTTGCTCAGAGAAGCAAACGCTGAGTAATTCATTACCATCAGACCAGCCATACAAAAAAATGCTTAAGGGAGTTCTTTATCTGAAACTTAAAGGATAATATCTATCATTATGAAAACATACAAAAGTATATAAAACTCACTGTTAGAACAGATATACAAATAAGACAGAGAAAAGAATCAAATGATATCACTACAGAAAACCAGCAAATGGCAAAGATAAAGAATGAGAGAGGAAGAAAGAGTAAAGAATATACAAAACTACCAGAAAACATTTAATAAATGATGGGAGTAACTCCTCACCTATCAATAACAACCTTGACTGTAAACAGTTTAGGTTTCCCAATTAAGAGATATAGACAAGATCCAACTATCTGCTGCCTACAGGAAACTAACTTCAACTGTAAAGACGCACATAGATTCTAAGCGAATATATGGAAAAATATATTCTATGGAAACCAAAAGCATGCAGGAGTTGCTACATTTAGACAAAATAGACAGTAAGTAAAAATCATAAAAAATGATAAAGAAGGTCATTGTATCATAATAAAGGGGTCAATTCAGCAAAAGGACATATCAATTATAAATAGACATGCACCCAACAATGGAGCACCCAGATATATAAAGCAAACATTATTAGTGCCAAAGAGAGAAGTAGACTCCAATAAAATAATAGTTGGAGACTTCAAAATACCACATTCAGCCTTGGACGGATTATCCCGATAGAAAATCAACAAAGAAACATTGGACTTGAACTGCACTATACAGCAAATGGGCATAACAGACATTTACAGGACATTTCATGTAATAACTACAGAATACATATTCTCATCAGGACATGAAACATTCTCCAGGATAGACCATATGTTGGGCCACGAAACAAGTTTCAGCAAATTTTTAAAAATTTAAATCATGTCAAGTATCTTCTCAGACCACAATAGAATAAAACTAGAAATAAATAACAAAAAAAGGAACTTTGAAAACTATACATGTCCATGAAAACTGAACAACATTTTGCTGAATGACCAATGAGTCAATGAAGAAATTATGAAGGAAAAAAAATCTTGAAACAAATGAAAATGGAAACACAACATACAAAAACCTATGGGTTACAGAAAATGCAATACTAAGTAGAAAGTTTATAGCAATAAATGGCTATATCAAAAAAGGAGAAAGTTTTCAAATAACCCATGTACCTCAAGTATCCAAGGAAGCAAGGAAAACTAAACCCAAACTTAGTAGGAGAAAAGAAATGAAGATCAGAACAGAACTAAATTAAATAAGTACAAAATACAAAAGATCAACAAAATGAAAAGCTGCTCTCTTGAGAAGAAAAACAAAATCAATAATCCATGATTCAGACTAAGAGAAAAGGAGAGAAGATCCAAATAAATAAAATTAGAAATGAAAAAGAAGACATTATAACTGATATCACAAAAATACAAAGGAGCACAGACTATTATGAAAAACTCTATGCCAACAAATTGAAAAACCTAGAGGAAGTAGATACAGTTCTAGACAAATATAACCTACCAAAATTGAACAAGAAAGAAAGAAATAGAAAACCTAAACAGACCCATAATAAGTAATATGATTAATCAATAATAAAGTCACCCAACAAAGTAAAGCCAGGCTTCACTGCTGAATTCTACCAAACTTTTAAAGAACTAAAACCAATTATCAAACTATTTCAGAAAAACTAAAAAGGAAGGAATTCTTTCTAGCTAATTATACAAGGCCAGCATTACCCTGGTACCAAAACTAGAAAATGACACAAAAATATGTTCATCTATGCAATTTATGTGCATCTGGTGAACACGGATGCAAATGCCCTCAACAAAATACCAGGAAACTGAATATAACATTGCATTAAAAGATAATAGATGATAATCAAGTAAGATTTATCTCAGGGATGCTAGGAAATTTCAACATATGTAAATTAATAAATGTGATGCATTATATCAACAGAATTAAGGACAAGAACCATGTGATTCTCTCAGTAGGTGCAGAAAAAGTATCTGATCATATTCAGCATACCTTAATGATAAAACAACTTTCAACAAATTAGGTATAAAAGAAACATACCTTGACAGAATGAAGGCCTTATAAGACAAAACTACAAATAACATCATACCTAATTGGGAAAAGCTAAAAGCCTTTCCTCTAAAAAACTGAAACAAGATATGAATGCCCATTTTTACCTCTCTTATTCAATGTAGTACTAAAATTTCTAGCAATTAGATAAAAGAAGGAAAAAGAGGGCATCCAAATTGGAAAAAAAGGAAGTCAAATTGTCCCTCTTTGCAAATAACATTTTTTGTGTTATTTTATTTAGAAAATAAATTTTTGCATTATTTTTTCTTTAGAAAAACCTAAAGTTTCCACCATATGTCTCTTATAATTAATAAATTCACTAAAGTTACAAGATATAAAATCAACATACAAAAATTAGTAGTGTTTCTAAACAAGAACAAAGTAAGTAAGAAAGAAATTATGAACACAATCCATTTAAAATAGCTACAAAAATAAATACCTAGAAATAAATTCAGCCAAAAGACGAAAGATCTCTACAATGAAACAGTAAAACACCGATTTAAAAAATTAAAGAGGACCCCAAAAAATAAAAAGACATTCTATACTCATGGATTGGAAGAATTAATATGGCTAAAATGACCATCATATCCAAAGTAATCTATAAATTCAATCCAATTCCTATGAAAATACCAATGACATTCTTCAAATGGCAAAAACAATTAATATTTGTATGGAACCACAAGAGACCTCGAATATTCAAAGCAATTCTGGGGAAAACAAACAAACTGAAGGCATCATACTATCTAACTTAAAAAATATATATGCTACAAAGCTCTAGTAACCAAAACCAAAACATAGTATTGGTTTGAAAACTGGCACATAGACCAGTGGAACAGAATAGAGAACCCAGAAAAAAAACCCATGTATTCACAGCTGACAGATTTTTGCCAAAGGTTACAAGAACATACACTGGAGAAAGAATAGGCTCTTCAATACATGGTGCTGGGAAAACTGGATAACTGTATGCAGAAGAATGAAACTAGACCCCTCTCTCTCACCATATCAAAAAATCAACTCAAAATGAGTAAAAGACTTAAATGTAACACCTGAAACTATAAAACTATTAGAAAAACACAGGGAAAATGTTTCATGACATAGGTCAGGGCAAATATTTTATGGGTAAGACTTCAAATGCACAGTCAATGATATCAAAAGTAGACAAATGGGAGTATATCAGACTAAAAGCCTTCTGCACAGCAAAGGAAACAACCAAAAGAGTGAAGAGACAACCAGTAGATGGGAGAAAATATTTGTAAACTATTCGTACAAGAGATTACCAACCACAATGTACAAAGAACTCAAACGACTCAGCAACAATAACAACAGCAAAAAACATATAATTCAATTAAAAGATAAGCAAAGAGGGCCGGGCGCCATGGCTCACTCCTGTAATCCCAGCACTTTGAGAGCCCAAGGCGGGTGGATCACAAGGTCAAGAGATCGAGACCATCCTGGCTCACACAGTGAAACCCCATCTCTAATAAAAATATAAAAAGCCATACATGGTAGTGGACACCTGTAGTCCCAGATACTCGAGAGGCTGGGGCAGGAGAATCACTTGAACCTGGGAGGTGGACGTTGCAGTGAGCCAAGATTGCACCACTGCACTCCAGCCTGGGGGCAGAGTGAGACTCCGTCAAAAAAAAAAAAAAAAAAAAAAAAGATAAGCAAAGAATCTGAATAGAAACTTTTTAAAAGAAGATATACAATTGGCCCATAAGCATATGAAAAAATAATCACCACTAATAATCAGGGAAAAGTAAATCAAAACCACAATGAAATATCACCACACCCCTAGTTAGAATGACTGTTATCAAAAAGGTAAAAAGTAAATGCTGGTAAAGATTCAAAGAAAAAGGAACTCTTATACACCATTGGTGGGAAGTAAATTAGTACAGCCATTATGGAAAACAATGTAGAGTTTCCTCAAAAAACTAACCATAGAACTACCAACAATTCTTCTACTGGGTATTACCAAAAGGAAAGGAAATTAATATATCAAAGAGATATCTGCACCCCCATGTTTATTTCAGTACTGTCCAACTTAAATGCCTATTAAAAGATTAATAGATAAGAAAATATGGTGTATATAGGCTGGGAGTGCGATGGCTCATACCTGTAAATCCCAGCACTTTGGGAGGCCAATGTGGGTGGATCACCTGGGGTCAGGAGTTCCAGACCAGCCTGATCAACATGGTGAAACCCTGTCTCTACTAAATATACAAAAATTAGCCAGGCATGGTGGCGTGTGCCTGTAGTGCCAGCTACTCAGGAGGCTGAGACAGGAGAATTGCTTGAACCCAGGATGCAGAGGTTGCAGTAAGCTGAGATCGCGGCACTGCATTCCAGTCTGGGCGACAGAGTGAGACTCTGTAAAAAAAAAAAAAAAATATATATATATATATATAATATACACAACGAAATACTATTCAGTACAAAAAGAATGAAACCTTGTCATTCATGAAAACATAGATGAGTTTGCAGTGAAATAAGGCAGGCACAGAAAGATAAATGCTACTTGTTCTCACTCGTATGTGCGAGCTAAATAAGTTGATCTATAGAAATGAAGAGTAGAGTTGCAATTATTAGACATTGAGAAGAGTCAGGGGAGAGAAAGATAGGGAGAGGTTGGTTAATGAATTAAAATTTACAGCTAGATGGGAGGAATAAATTTTAGTGTTCTATAGCATTGCAGGGTGACTTTAGTTAACAATCGTTTATTGTATATTTTCAAATAGCTAGAAGAGAGGATTTTGAATGTCTCCAACACAAAGAAAAGATAAATATTTGAGGTGATGGATATGCTAATTATTCTGATTTGATACATGAATCAAAATACCACTCTGTATCCTATAAACACATACAATTATTACGTGTCAACCGAAAATAGAAGCAAAACTAATTTCTGGAGCCAAGCACAGACACTATAGGAGTCATAATTTCTGACTGTCAAAAAATGATAATGACAGTACGAGGGGTGGGTTTCCTATTCAGGGACAATAGTGACTGGCAGTAACGGTGGGGAACTATTGAGGAGGACATTGCCTTGTTCCTTAAACGTCTCTAAGCCTTCAATATCTTCAGCATGTCTGTGCCTTCATGCTAATTAAAAATTCACATAAATATGCTTTTAAAATTAGTAAAATTGTGGCCTCAGGTGAGTTCTTAAATGGCAGTAACATCTCTGGAAATACTTAACTTGTTCATTGAAAACTGAGCCTCTAGAGTGAATGCAGCTAACTTTTCAAAGCTCTTAGGGAAAGGAACACACACAATATGGGAAAAGATACCTGTGGGGAGGGAACAAACAGGAAAGTGAGAAAACAGCAGGAAAAGCTCTGCCTGAAAAGGATTCAGTACATCGAAAACTATAAAGTCAGTGAGAAGTTGATCTTTCATTATCGTAACCAGCTGAGAAAATTCTGCCTCTAGCATCTGCTAGTAAATGTGTGAAAGAGAGAAGACTCATTTTGCCAAACTTAGATCCCACTCATAGCTGATGAGTTCTAACTTTAGAGGTGGAAAATAAAATTGAGATTTTGAGCCTGGAAGTTCAATGAACTTTAACATAGCATGGAGACTTGCTTATTGAATTTTTTTCCCTGTTTCCTATTTTTTCTTTTCATTTCCATCCTTCCCTCCTTCCCTCTCATCCTTCCTTTCTTCTTTCCTTCCGTCTTTCTTCCTTGTTTTCCTTTTTTGCCTTTCAGTGAATTACAAGGATCACCTCAAAACAAAATTCTTTGTATTCTAGCAGCAAACTTTCTTCTGCAGTTGAGAGTTGATATGCACTTCTTGAGAAGGAACTGTGAACATATTGGGTTTAACATGTTCCTGTACCCTTAAGAAAAAAGCAACTGACTAAGACAATATTGCTATTCGTACATATAAAGAGGTACCAGGTCTAACACTGTGAGGTTTGAAAAGGAATGGAATTAATCAGGAAAAGCTCTTGAGAAGGGGTAACTCAAAGTATTAATTCAAATGAAGAGAGATACACAGAATATTAATAGGAAGTTATAAGGAGGCTTTCATAAAAATGCAGTATCTGTAGCAATACTCAGAATGCAAAAGGGATAGAGCAATGACAGACAACATAAAACATTTATCCGGACCAAGAAGCAGTCGGGATAAGATTTGGAAAAGTGAAATAATGGCCTTTGTTGGTACATGGACATGAGAAACCTGTTTTCAGGCAAGAAATAATTAAAACATATAATAGCAATGAACTTTAAATATTTTACATTATATCTTTAGTGAATCTTTCCACATAATCAGAAATACATTTTGTTTTTAAAACAGTAGCTTTTTTTTTTTTTTTTCTTGAGACAGTGCCTTGCTCTGTTGCCAAGGCTGGAGTGCTGTGGCAAGATCTCAGCTCCCTGCAACCTCCACCTCCCGGGCTGAAGCGATTCTCCTGCTTCAGCCTCATGAGTAGCTGGGACTACAGGTGCGCACCACCATGCCAGGCTTATTTATTATATTTTGTATTTTTAGTAGAGACGGGATTTCACCACTGTGGCCAGGCTGGTCTCAAACTCCCGAGGTGATCCACCTGCCTTAGCCTCCCAAACTGCTGGATTTACAGGTGTGAGCCACCACACCCAGCCAAAACATTAGCTTTTAGAAAGACAAATACCACTGGACTTTACTCATGTGTTTTTAGAGCAATCGTTGTAATGTTTTCTATGCTCATAGAAATATTTTATAAACTCTTTCCTGAATAACTAATGTCAGGAACCAAGAGCTGGAGTTAACCCTAGCTATGGCATCATATTGAATTATGATACATAATCAGCCAGATCCCAAAGTTACCCATAGTTGAAGACCCGAACAAAGTAGGAACAGGAGTATGTATCTGATCGCCCTTCATAATATAGTGGAATGAATCACACCTTTGAATTTTTTAGTGGGTAGATATAAACTTTTTTCTGTTCTGGGCTGCATTTCTATAAAGGCAGCTTTCATTCAACCTGTTAAATAAAACACATTTGTAATTTTGGTTATCTTCTCAAAACCACACTTTCTCAGCTGTTCTTCCTCACACCTTGAACAATATAATTTGCTTTCACTGCTTTTCATATGCTACTAGGATAACTTTAGCATTGGGGGTTTTACATGTAGAAGTGGATTTGCATAGATCTATACAAATATTACCAGAAAAATGCTATACTTAGAGTTAGAATGATAAATTCACCAGCAGAAAACAAGCCATGACTAATAACAATTTTAAAGAATTTTTCAGAGTTTTCTATGAGTGAGTGTCCACATGTAGATATTGGCAGTGCGATACAGAACAGTGCTGTCTGATGATAACTTAAAATTTAATCCAGTATATGTTGATTGTAAATAAATGAGTTCACGAAAATATGTGATTCTTCATGTCAAATACATCCTCCCCCACTATTCCATCTCCTGCATCCTTTGCTAATTACAGGATGTTATTCATCATAGATTTTCCTATTTCTCTCAGTCATAAAGATGAAATGCATATAGTTTTGTTAATGTAAATATTGATACTTCCCAGGGTATGTTTTGTTTGTTAAAATTTGCTTTTTCCCTTAAATGTACTTGCTTGGCATTCCTCTAATGTCATCAACATAAATATGTTTTAAGGTAAGGAGAATGCTGACTTGGTCCCATTCTTAACTCTGAAAGTATTAAAAGCACTGCTCCTGGTCATAGTTTCTGCTTCTCTGTATCCTTGTAGAACTCAGCAAGGTAGTATGGGGATAATTAAGGTCAAGCACTCAGAATTTATAATAATGGCATCTGTGTTAACAACTTCCTCATGACTACTATTAAATACAGCACCTGTACTGGTTGCACCACATATCTCCTGCACAGCCCACCCAATCCTACAAGAGAAGGATTACTTTGATTGTAATAACTTTTGGCTTATATTTAATGGTGCTTGTGGTCTCTTACTGAACAAAAACTTTGCAATAAGCAGGATTTATTGATCTGGCACTTAGGTCCCTCTTCAATCTAGCCCCAATTTATATTTCCAATGCTATTTTATACTACTACTAACAAAATCCCATCTCATAAGTATAAGGCTACATTTTGCTACTTAGAAATACAAGTTGTATATCTATAATTTTGATTATTGTTTCACTTTACTTAAAATGGTGTTTTTTCCCCTGACTGTGGGTCTATCTAAGCCTGGCTCTTTCAGGTTCCAGCTAGAGTTCCCAGGCACCATACCATTTGAATTCTTGGACACAGATTGTCCACATCACTTATTAAGTATTTAACAAATACTTTCTTATATTGGTATATTTTATTTTTATACCTAGTTTCCCAAAAGAGACAATAGCCCCATGATGTCATTATGCTATCTTACTATCTTACATAGATTCACATCACATCATTATGGCCTGGTAAGGCGATTTACATATGGTATAGGAATTATTATTTTTTCTTTTAAATAATGTATTTATTTAACAATTGCAAATATTAAAGGAAGTTTCACATTGAAACAGATTGAAATTCTTAACACCTTTGAAGAGTAGCGCTCCAAGTTAAGAAAAACTCACAAAACTGGCTTTGTTATTAATTCACAATGATCAATTCACAATGTGATCAATGCAGTGATCAATTCAAGTGATTTATAGTATGCAATTTGTTTAACAGTGCAATTATTTGGGTTCTATGTTTCTACACTTTTTAAATTTTTATTTTTATTTTATTTATTTATTTAATTATTATTATTATACTTTAAGTTTTAGGGTACATGTGCAAAATGTGCAGGTTTGTGACATATGTATCCATGTGCCATGTTGGTGTGCTGCACCCAATAACTCGTCATTTAGCATTAGGTATATCTCCTAATGCTGTCCCTCCCCCCTTCCCCCACCCCACAACAGTCCTCGGAGTGTGATGTTCCCCTTCCTGTGTCCATGTGTTCTCATTGTTCAATTCCCACCTCTGAGTGAGAACATGCGGTGTTTGGTTTTTTGTCCTTGCAATAGTTTACTGACAATGATGGTTTCCAGTTTCATCCATGTCCCTACAAAGGACATGAACTCATCATTTTTTATGGCTGCATAGTATTCCATTGTGTATATGTGCCACATTTTCTTAATCCAGCCTATTGTTATTGGACATTTGGGTTGGATCCAAGTCTTTGCGATTGTGAATAGTGCTGCAATAAACATACGTGTGCATGTGTCTTTACAGCAGCATGATTTATAGTCCTTTGGGTATATACCCAGTAATGGGATGGCTGGTTCAAATGGTATTTCTTGTTCTAGATCCCTGAGGAATCGCCACACTGAGTTCCACAATGGTTAAACTAGTTAACAGTCCCACCAACAGTGTAAAAGTGTTCCTATTTTTCCACATCCTCTCCAGTACTTGTTCTTTCCTGACTTTTTAATGATGGCCATTCTAACTGGTGTGAGATGGTATCTCATTGTGGTTTTGATTTGCATTTCTCTGATGGCCAGTGATGATGAGCATTTTATCATGTGTTTTTTGGCTGCATAAATGTCTTCTTTTGAGAAGTGTCTGTTCATGTCCTTCGCCCACTTTTTGATGGGGTTGTTTGTTTGTTTTTTTGTAAATTTATTTGAGTTCATTGTAGATTCTGGATATTAGCCCTTTGTCAGATGAGTAGGTTCTGAAAATTTTCTCCCATTTTGTAGGTTGCCTGTTCACTCCGATGGTAGTTTCTTTTGCTGTGCAGAAGCTCTTTAGTTTAATTAGATCCCATTTGTCAATTTTGGCTTTTGTTGCCATTGCTTTTGGTGTTTTAGACATGAAGTCCTTGCCCATGCCTATGTCCTGAATGGTATTGCCTAGGTTTTCTTCTAGGGTTTTTATGGTTTTAGGTCTAACATGTAAGTCTTTAATCCATCTTGAATTAATTTTTGTATAAGGTCTAAGGAAGGGATCCAGCTTCAGCTTTCTACATATAGCTAGCCAGTTTTCCCAGCACCATTTATTAAATAGGGAATCCTTTTCCTATTGCTTGTTTTTGTCAGGTTTGTCAAAGATCAGATAGTTGTAGATATGTGGCATTATTTCTGAGGGCTCTGTTCTGTTCCATTGGTCTATATCTCTGTTTTGGTACCAGTACCATGCTGTTTTGGTTAGTGTAGCCTTATAGTATAATTTGAAGTCAGGTAGCATGATGCCTCCAGCTTTGTTCTTTTGGCTTAGGATTGACTTGGTGATGCAGGCTCTTTTTTGGTTCCATATGAACTTTAAAGTAGTTTTTTCCAATTCTATGAAGAAAGTCATTGGTAGCTTGATGGGGATGGCATTGAATTTCATGATATTGATTCTTCCAATCCATGAGCATGGAATGTTCTTCCACTTGTTTGTATCCTCTTTTATTTCATTGAGCAGTGGTTTGTAGTTCTCCTTGAAGAGGTCCTTCATATCCCTTGTAAGTTGGATTCCTAGGTATTTTATTCTCTTTGAAGCAATTGTGAATGGGAGTTCACTCATGATTTGGCTCCATTTGTCTATGATCGATGTACAAGAATGCTTGTGATTTTTGTACATTGATTTTGTATCCTGAGACCTTGCTGAAGTTGCTTACCAACTTAAGGAGATTTTGGGCTGAGACAATGGGGTTTTCTAGATATACAGTCATATCATCTGCAAACAGGGACAATTTGACTTCCTCTTTTCCTAATTGAATACCCTTAATTTCCTTCTCCTGCCTGATTGCCCTGGCCAGAACTTCCAACACTATGTTGAATAGGAGTGGTGAGAGAGGGCATCCCTGTCTTGTGCCAGTTTTCAAAGGGAATGCTTCCAGTTTTTGGCCGTTCAGTATGATATTGGCTGTGGGTTTGTCATAGATAGCTCTTATTATTTTGATATACGTCCCATCAATACCTAATTTATTGAGAGATTTAGCATGAAGAGTTGTTGAATTTTGTCAAAGGCCTTTTCTGCATCTATTGAGATAATCATGTGGTTTTTGTCTTTGGTTCTGTTTATATGCTGGATTAAATTTATTGATTTGCGTATGTTGAACCAGCCTTGCATCCCAGGGATGAAGCCCACTTGATCATGGTGGCTAAGCTTTTTGATGTGCTGCTGGATTCGGTTTGCCAGTATTTTATTGAGGATTTTTGCATCAATGTTCATCAAGGATATTGGTCTGAAATTCTCTTTTTTGGTTGTGTCTCTGCCAGACTTTGGTATCAGGATGATGCTGGCCTCATAAAATGTGTTAGGGACGATTCCCTCTTTTTCTATCGATTGGAAAAGTTTCAGAAAGAATGGTACCAGTTCCTCCTTCTACCTCTGGTAGAATTCAGCTGTGAATCCATCAGGTCCTGGACTCTTTTTAGTTGTTAAGCTATTGATTATTGCCACAATTTCAGAACCTGTTATTGGTCTATTCAGAGATTCAACTTCTTCCTGGTTTAGTCTTGGGAGGGTGTATTTATCGAGGGATTTATCCATTTCTTCTAGATTTTCTAGTTTATTTGCATAGAGGTGTTTGTAGTATTCTCTGATGGCAGATTGTATTTCTGTGGGATTGGTGGTGATATCCCCTTTATCATTTTTAATTGTGTCTATTTGATTCTTCTCTCTTTTCTTCTTTATTAGTCATGCTAGCAGTCTATCAATTTTGTTGATCTTTTCAAAAAACCAGCTCCTGGATTCATTAATTTTTTGAAGTGTTTTTTGTGTCTCTATTTCATTCAGTTCTGCTCTGATTTTAGTTATTTCTAGCCTTCTGCTAGCTTTTGAATGTGTTTGCTGTTGCTTTTCTAGTTCTTTTAATTGTGATGTTAGGGTGTCAATTTTGGATCTTTCCTGCTTTCTCTTGTGGGCATTTAGTGCTATAAATTTCCCTCTACACACTGCTTTAAATGTGTCCCAGAGATTCTGGTATGTTGTGTCTTTGTTCTCATTGGTTTCGAAGAACATCTTTATTTCTGCCTTCATTTCTTTATGTACCCAGTAGTCATTCAGGAGCAGGTTGTTCAGTTTCCATGTAGTTGAGCAGTTTTGAGTGACTTTCTTAATCCTGAGTTCTAGTTTGATTGTACTGTGGTCTGAGAGACAGTTTGTTATAATTTCTGTTCTTTTATATTTGCTGAGGAGAGCTTTACTTCCAACTATGTGGTCAATTTTGGAATAGGTGTGGCGTGGTGCTGAAAAAAATGTATATTCTGTTGATTTGGGGTGGAGAGTCCTGTAGATGTCTATTAGGTCCACTTTGTGCAGAGCTGAGTTCAATTCCTGGGTATCCTTGTTAACTTTCTGTCTCGTTGATCTGTCTAATGTTGACAGTGGGGTGTTAAAATCTCCCATTATTATTGTGTGGGAGTTTAAGTCTCTTTGTAGGTCACTCAGGACTTGCTTTATGAATCTGGGTGCTCCTGTGTTGGGTGCATATATATTTAGGATAGTTAGCTCTTCTTGTTGAATTGATCCCTTTACCATTATGTAATGGCCTTCTTTGTCTCTTTTGATCTTTGTTGGTTTAAAGTCTATTTTATCAGAGACTAGGATTGCAACCCCTGCCTTTTTTTGTTTTCCATTTGCTTGATAGATCTTCCTCCATCCCTTTATTTTGAGTCTATGTGTGTCTCTGCACGTGAGATGGGTTTCCTGAATACAGCACTCTGATGGGTCTTGACTCCTTATCCAATTTGCCAGTCTGTGTCTTTTAATTGGAGCATTTAGCCCATTTACATTTAAAGTTAATATTGTTATGTGTGAATTTGATCCTGTCATTAGGATGTTAGTTGGTTATTTTGCTTGTTAGTTTATGCAGTTTCTTCCTAGCCTCAATGGTCTTTACAATTTGGCATGTTTTTGCAGTGGCTGGTACCGGTTGTTCCTTTCCATGTTTAGTGCTTCCTTCAGGAGCTCTTTTAGGGCAGGCCTGGTGGTGACAAAATCACTCAGCATTTGCTTGTCTGTAAAGTATTTTATTTCTCCTTCACTTATGAAGCTTAGTTTGGCTGGATATGAAATTCTGGGTTGAAAATTCTTTTCTTTAAGAATGTTGAATATCGGCCCCCACTCTCTTCTGGCTTGTAGAGTTTCTGCCAAGAGATCAGCTGTTAGTCTGATGGGCTTCCCTTTATGGGTAACCCGACCTTTCTCTCTGGCTGCCCTTAAAAGTTTTTCCTTCATTTCAACTTTGGTGAATCTGACAATTATGTGTCTTGGAGTTGCTCTTCTCAAGGAGTATCTTTGTGGTGTTCTCTGTACTTCCTGAATCTGAATGTTGTCGTGCCTTGCTAGATTGGGGAAGTTCTCCTGGATAATATCTTGCAGAGTGTTTTCCAACTTGGTTCCATTCTCCCCATCACTTTCAGGTACACCAATCAGACGTAGGTTTGGTCTTTTCACATAGTCCCATATTTCTTGGAGGCTTTGTTCATTTCTTTTTATTCTTTTTTCTCTAAACTTCCCTTCTCGCTTCATTTCAATCAATTCATCTTCCATCGCTGATACCCTTTCTTCCAGTTGATCGCATCGGCTACCGAGGCTTCTGCAATCTTCACGTAGTTCTCGAAACTTGGCTTTCGGCTCCATCAGCTCCTTTAAGCCCTTTTCTGCATTGGTTATCTTAGTTATACATTCTTTTTTTTTTTTTCAAAGTTGTTAACTTCTTTGCCATTGGTTTGAATTTCCTCCCGTAGCTCGGAGTAGTTTGATCGTCTGAAGCCTTCTTCTCTCAACTCGTCAAAGTCATTCTCCGTCCAGCTTTGATCTGTTCCTGGTGAGGAACTGCGTTCCTTTGGAGGAGGAGAGGTGCTCTGCTTTTTAGAGTTTCCAGTTTTTCTGCTCTGTTTTCTCCCCATCTTTGTAGGTTTTTCTACTTTTTGTCTTTGATGATGGTGATGTACAGATGGGTTTTTGGTGTGAGTGTCCTTTCTGTTTGTTAGTTTTTCTTCTATCAGACAGGACCCTCAGCTGCAGGTCTGTTGGAGTTTGCTAGAGGTCCACTCCAGACCCTGTTGTGCTGGGTGTCAGCAGCGGTGGCTGCAGAACAGCGGATTTTCGTGAGACGGCAAATTCAGCTGTCTGATCATTCCTCTGGTAGTTTTGTCTCAGAGGAGTACCTGGCCGAGTGAGGTATCAGTCTGTCCCTACTGGGGGATGCCTCCCAGTTAGGCTGCTCGGGGGTCAGGGACCCACTTTAGGAGGCAGTCTGTCCGTTCTCAGATCTCCAGCTGTGTGCTGGGAGAACCACTACGCTCTTCAAAGCTGTCAGACAGGGACATTTAAGTCTGCAGAGTTTCCTGCTTTTTGTTTGTCTGTGCCCTGCCCCCAGAGGTGGAGCCTACAGAGGCAGGCAGGCCTCCTTGAGCTGTGGTGGGCTCCACCCAGTTCGAGCTTCCTGGCTGCTTTGTTTACCTAAGCAAGCCTGGGCAATGGTGGGTGCCCCTCCCCCAGCCTTGCTGCAGCCTTGCAGTTTGATCTCAGAGTGCTGTGCTAGCAATCAGCGAGACTCCATGGGCGTAGGACCCTCCAAGCCAGGTGTGGGACACAATCTCCTGGTATGCTGTTTTCCAAGCCTGTTGGAAAAGCGCAGTATTAGGGTGGGAGTGACCCGATTTTCCAGGTGCCGTTTGTTACCCCTTTCTTTGACTAGGAAATGGAACTCCCTGACCCCTTGTGCTTCCCGAGTGAGGCAATGCCTCGCCCTGCTTTGGCTCACGCACGGTGCGCTGCACCGACTGTCCTGCACCCACTGTTTGGCACTCCCTAGTGAGATGAACCCAGTACCTCAGATGGAAATGCAGAAATCACCCGTCTTCTGCATCGTTCACGCTGGGGGCTGTAGACCAGAGCTGTTCCTATTTGGCCATCTTGGCTCCACCCCCTAGGAATTATTAATATTTGTGTAACTAACTTGATAACTCTAGGCTTATTGCCATTTCGTAAGAAGTGCATTTCTAGCCTTTTAGTAACCACAATGCCTAGAAATGAGAACTTATCCATTTTTAATATTATTCTAAAAGAAGAAGGTAACAGAAAACTCCAGAAATCTAAGAAAATATTTCATATTTTTAAATTGCAACTCTCACACTCCACCTTCAAATCTCTGTAATCTAGCCCCCATTACTTACTATCATAACAGTTACATGCGTGTGTGCTTTGCTCTTCAAATACCATAAGCTGGAAAAGTAAATTTTAGCTTTTTATTGAAATTCTGAAATGTCATTAGTATCATTTTCTCATTTACTTGTCAACTTTTTTTTTTAATCAAATGCTTATTATTTGTTGAGCAATTAGGCTTCTTACATTGACCTGAATACATACAGGCCCTGTCAGAAACAAATTTTAGTGCTAATAACAGCTTTCATGTAACACATCATCAGACCTTGTTATTTTGAAGAAATGACATGACCAAAAATGGGGTCCTTTAATCTGAACTTTTTGAAGATTTACTGGGAGATATGAATAAATAAATTAACACCAAGATTTTTTATCACTATGCTGATGTGAACATATAATTATGAAAGTTTTCTGTAGATTTAAAACTTTCATCATCTTAACAATTCTGAGTCCTTTTTTCATGTTTTTTCTATGAATACATCCTGAATACATCCAGAGTGTAAAGGATTTTGTTTGTGGTTTTCTTTTGTTTTCTTTTTTTTTTTTTTTTTTTTTTTTTTGAGACATAGTCTCGCCCAGGCTGGAGTGCAGTGGCACGATCTCGGCTTACTGAAACCTCTGCCTCCCGGGTTCAAGCAATTCTCCTGCGTCAGCCTCCAGAGTAGCTGGGACTACAGGCATGTGGCACCATGCCCAGCTAACTGTTTGTATATTTAGTAGAGACGGGGTTTCACCATGTTAGCCAGGATGGTCTTGATCTCCTGACCTCGTGATCTGCCTGCCTTGGCCCCCCAAAGTGCTGGGATTATAAGGCATGAGCCACTGCGCCCAGCTTGTTTGTGGTTTTCTACCTTATTTTGTGACATTGAGACTTGTGGTTTGTGTCAAAAGTCATAATTTTGAGCTGAAAATTACAAAGCATACAGGAATTAAATAACCTGCTGATATACATGGCACAGATCACACTGAGGAATTCCTGTTATATTTAAAAGGGGACTTCAAGAAGACCCTTATGTTGTCTGTTTTACATGAAGAAATTTATATTTTGTAGTTAAAACATTGCATATGTGCACATACGCACAGAGACTTCTTGTTTAAATGTCTACAGGAAAATAGATGAAAGTATAAAATAATAACAGAAATTTTCCATTTAATGATAGCTGGTTGAAGATATACACTTACTTATATTTTATCCTAAAATACCAACAAATTGTTGTTAAAGAATTAACAGTGAGACAAGAAGTGTCAGCAATTTTTAGAAGATTGAAAGTAGACGGAGGATTGGCAGGTGAGTTAGCAGAAAGGAAAACCCAAAAACTTATGAACATGCAGAGGAGGATTCCCAAGTACAAATTTGGCAGGTAACATCCTCTAACAACAGGATTTGGAAGTGGAAGGAATGTGTGAGGTAGAGGACCGAAAACTGGAATAGGTTGAACAATCTGTTTAAGGAGCAGGTAGCTTGCCTTAGCCTCTTCCAATCGTCTCCACATCATGCTTCTCCCCGAAACAGGCAAGCCTCTTGAGGCACAGGTCAGCATCAGCAGTTTCTAAACAGAAGATTAAATTAAAATTTGCATACTGAAAAAATAAAAACTGCATACTATGTAGCAAGACCACCAGCTCCTTCCCAGTTCAGCCCCAAAATGCTATGGTCCGGTACCTAATCATAAGAAGACTTGCAGACCCAAAGCAAAATCCTACAGACTCCTATAGATAGAGCATTTGGAAGGCACTGCCCCATCATCTTATGTGAGAGACAACAAATGACCAGCACACTAATGTATAACAAAGCACCAATCAAGTTTTAGCTCCTCCTATTTAATATGAAAAGACGACCAGGGATCACCAGACTTTTAAGGAAGGCTCCAACATGAAAGTCAAAGATAAGAATAAACATAATAGAAAATCTTTAAGTCATCCTCACTGGCTGTTCCCAATGTTGGGAATGCTCTTTCTCATCTTTGCTCTGTTCACTCCTTCACTTCATTCACTGGTTGCTGTTCAAATGTAAGATACTGAGATATCTTTTCTTACCATTATATCTAGATTAGTGTTACCCACTCCTTCACCCTCACCCAGTTCTTGGTCATTCTATTTCTTTACTCAAATTTATTTTCCTTATTATATTAATCACTGTACAGATATTTTGGTATATTTATATATTTGTTGTCCATCTCCTCCATTACAAAATAAACATTCATAAGGGCAGGAATATTGTTTATGACACATAGACAATAATTGTTTTTAATATTTACTTATTTAGTGAAGATGAGTAACTTGAATAAAGCAAAAGCAATGTAGAAAATATAATTTTAAAACTGATAATTCAGAGAACTAAAAAAACTTATAACCAAGACACAATTAAAAGAAGAGCTATATAAAAAAAACAACTAGAGAATAATTAGCTCTTAGAAGTTCAAAACGTTAAAAATTTTTAAATAGTTCACTATTAGACTGGCAAGACTTGATAAAGAAAATCTCAGAGAGTAAAGAGAAATGACCAATATAAACAGTGGGAAAGAAAAGATAAGAAGGTGAGAGATCAGTCCTGGAAGACAACTGTCTGACCAACAGAATTTCCTATAGTAATAGAAAGAGTGGAAGGGAGGGAAAAATTAAGGATATAATGCAATAATATTTTCTAGACTATAATTAAAGGGCTCATATATAGAAAGGCCCAAAGATGCTCTACAAGCTAAATGAAAAACAGCAACAACAACAACAAAAACACCCAGTTACTTCCTTTAGAGAATTTCAGAACTTGGAGCTGAATGTATTTCCTACATAAAGAAACCTCAGGCTAGGTGCAGTGGCTCATGCCTGTAATCCCAGCACTTTGGGAAGCCGAGGCGAGTAGATCACTTGAGGCCAGAAGTTTGAGACCAGCCTGGCTAACATGGTGAAACGTCATCTCTACTAAAAATACAAAAATTAGCCAGGTGTGGTGGTGCATGCCTGTAAACCACGATACTCGGGAGGCTGAGGCAGAAGCATCGCTTGAAGTTGGGAGGCAGAAGTTGTAGTGAGCTGAGATCATGCCACTGTACTCCAGTCTGGGTGACAGAGGAAGACTCCATCTCAAAAAAACAAAACAAAACAAAAAACAAGAAACCTTAAATATATTAAAGGAAATCAAAATAAGGTGTAGAGTATATATATGTATTAAAACCTAAAAAATACCCCTTGTATTTTATATTATTAATGGATATGGATATGTAAATATTTAGGAAAACTGTAAAAAAAAGTCATGTGAACACTAATTCTAAAATCATGATAGTAATTATCCCTGAAGAAGAAGTGAAGAAAGTAATATTTAGAAGTACAGAGAAGGCATCATTTATATCGTATAAAATATTCTATTAAAAATTACTTCAGTCTGGGTGTGGTGGCTCACACCTGTAATCCTAGCACTTTGGGAGGCTGAGACAGGCAGATCACTTGAGGTCAGGAGTTCAAGACCAGACTGGCCAACATAATGAAACCCTGTCTTTACTAAAAATAGAAAAATTAGCCAGACGTGCTCACATGAACCCAGGAGGTGGAGAGTCTAGTGAGCCAAGATTGTGCCACTGCACTCCAGCCTGGGCGACAGAGCGAGACTCTGTCAAAAAAAAAAAAAAAAAAAAAAAAAAAGACTTCAATCAAATATAGCCTAAGGATTAATGAAACTGGGTGGTGGGTATAATGACGTTATTATAATATCCTTTATACTCTTCAATGGTTTTGGAAATATATCATTGCTTTTTTAAAAACAGATGCAAAATACCAAAAGAAAGAAAGAATGGAAACAGGTTACATTTTTTAAAAATGTAGGGAAGCAAAATGATATTGGACTTCTTAACTGCAAAACAGAAACTAGAAACAGAAACTAGAAAATAACGGAGAAATTTCCACATGATTCTGAGAGAAAATCATATTTAACCAAGCAGTATAAATGTGTCCATCTAAAATATCAGTCAATTAATATAAAAATGTAATGAAAGCACATTCATCAGACTTAAGAAACTAGTGACTAACATGCTCTGTAAAACAAGAGAAGAAACCAATTAAGAGAAAGACATGAGAAATGTTAAAGAGTAATTATACCAATACTTGTTAAGAATGGCAAGATGGATTTTATTTGAACTACTGCAGTAGGGAAGAGAGACTTCAATATTGAACTGACATCATCTCCAAGTAAAACAAGCAAAGAACACTTTATTCAAGACAATTGCAATTGGAGAGAAGACCATTGCAGTAGAGAGACTGAACTCAGCTCCACTGAAAAGAAAGCAGAAGGATTATTAAATGCTGATGTGAACCAGTAGGGAGTATATTAGTGGGGAAGTTGGTGAATGTGTTTAGGCCATCTGAGTTTGCTAATTGTCACTTACCTGAGTTAGGCTCCTACTCTCCTACACAGACTGAAATAGAGGTGCTATCATTTTTCACAATCACATTTCAAAGGAATATCTCTCATGTCCTTGAAAAAGACATTCCTGAGTTGTAGAAGATTTACATCTCAAAAATAGGGAGAAAAAATTGATAATTGTAAAATTTCTAAAGTAAATGCTCTAAGAAAAGGGAAGTTAGAGGCCCATATTGAGGAAGAAATCTCTCTAAAGTTTAGTCGAGCTGATAGAACATTAAGGTCATGTTGGTCAGATCCAGGAAACTGGGGGTTCAACATTCAAGAGAACTGATGATATCGGGTGAAGGCCTACATTAAATTATGTGCATCAAGTTCATGGAGTGTGATGGAAGCCGAAGTCTGGAGGATTCCAAGTCATAGTTCACCTGAAAAAGAACAAACAAACAAAAAAGGCATTAAATGATCCTGAAGTATTGGACCATGTAGAAATTAATATTGAATGAGTCTTACAGTTCTATTGGTCAGTTTGAAAATAATTAGTGATAGATATGCCACAAAGAGATGATGAAAATCTGCCCAAAAATGTGAAGAAATAAAAAAAAAAAGCTGGAAAATCCCAAAATACATGGAGATTAAACAACACATTCTAAATAGCACATGGGTCAAGAATAAATCTCAAGACAAATTTTAAAATATTTTGAACTAAATGGAAATTAAAATACCACTTTTTAAATTTTGTAGAATTAGTGAAAGCACTGCTTTGAGGGAAATTTATAGCATTGAATGCATATTAAAACAATCTAAAATCAATAAGCTAACCTTCCAATTTATCACTCTAGAAAAAAAGAGCAAAGTAAATCCAAAGTAAGCAGAAGGAAAGACCTACTACAAATTAGAAAATAAATCAATAAAATTAAAAATAAGAAATAAGTAGTGAAAACCAACAAAACTATAAACTGCTTATTTGAAATGATTAATAAATCATTAGGCCTTTAGGCTAAGAACAAAAGAGGGAAGTTAAAAATTACTAATATTATAAATGAAAGCGGGAATATAACTACAGATAACATGGATAAGAAAGGATAATAATGGTATACTGTTAACAATTCTATATCTACAAATTTAACAACAAAGATAAAATGGAACAATTTTTGAAAGATGCAGTCTAAAAAAACTTGTAGAAGTAGACAAATTGAATAGGCTTTTATCTATTAAAAAAATTGAATCAGCAATTATTAACTTCTTTTTAAAGCAGAAAGCACCAGACCTAGATAGGTTCACTGGTGGATTCTACCAAACATGCAAAGAAAACATTATACTAATTCTCTACCATCTTCCTCAGAAGATAGAATCAGAGACACTAACTTCGTAACACAGTCTATGATGCTAGCATCACCCTAATACCAAAACCAGACAAAGGCAACACAAAAAAGAAAACTGTAGTCCAATATCCCTCATGAACACAAATGCAAAGACTTTCAACATATAAGTCAGTATAGCAAATTGAATCAGAGAATGTATAAAAAAAATTGTACACCACAACAAACTGTGATTTGTCCCAGGTATGCAAAGCTGGTTCAACATTCATGTAATACATCACATCCACAAACTAAAGAAGAAAAATTACAATATCTATAGATGTACATCATATCAATAGATGTACATCACATCAGTAGATGTATAAAAAGCATTTGGCAAAATCCAGCATCCATTCATGATAAAAACAAACAAACAAAAAAACTCTCAGCAAACTAAGACAGAGAAACTTCCTCAACTGGATGAAGAGTACCTATAAAAAATCTATAGCTAACATCCTAACAGTGAGAACTAGAAGCTTTTCTACTAAGATCAGGAACAAAGCAGGGTTATTCCCTCTCACTACACCTCTTAATGTTTTACTGGAAGTTGCAGCTAACACAAGACAAGAGAAGGAAATAAAGTTACACAGATTAGGAAGGAAGAGATAAAACTATTTTTGCTCACAGATAAAATGATTGTCTATGTAGAAAATCTGCAGGTATCGGCCCCCAAAATACTCCTGTAGCTAGTAAGCAGTTACAGCAAAGTTTCAGGATACAAGGTTAATATGCAAAAGCCAGTTGGTTTCCTTCGTACTACCAGTAAACAGAATTTGAAGTTTAAAACACAATACCATTTATATTACCACACACACACACACACAAGGAAATATGTAGGTATTAATTTGTCTTCAACTATTTTGTGCTGCTGTAACAAAATACTACAGACTGAGTAATATATAATTTTATAATTTATAGTTGTGCATTTATGCTGCATCATAATATGGCAGAAGGTATCATATGGCAGAAAGGCAAAAAGAAAGGGAGATATATGAGGGGAAAGAGAACAAAAAGAAGGCCAAACTCATCCTTCTGTAGCAAACCCACTCCCATGGTGGCAACATTAGCTCATTCATGACAGTGGAGCACTCATGGCCTAACCACCTCTTGTTACGCCCCACCTCCCAACACTGTTGCACTGGGTATTAAATTCACATGCTTTTGGGGTGACATATTCAAACCATAGCACTTCTGGCCCCCCAGAATCTATGTTCATCTCACATGCAAAATATATTCATTCGATTTCAATAACACCAATGTCTTAACTTGTTCTAGCACCAACTCAAAACTCCAAAGTCGACAGATTCATCTAAATCAGATATGGATGAGACTCAAGGCACAATTCTTTCTGAGGCAAATTCCCTCTAGCTTGAGCCTATGAAATCAAAACAAGTTATCTATTTCCAAAATACAATGGTGGGACAGACATAAGGTGGACATCCCCATTCCAAAAGGGCGAAATAGGTAAGAAAAGAGGGGTGACTTGTCTCAATAAAGTCCAAAACCCAATAGGGCAAACAACATTAAATCTTAAAGCTGGAGAATAATCTCTGTTTTGACCCTATGTCCCGCCTTTTTAGTACACTGAGGTAGGAGTTAAGCCCCCAAGGCTTTAGGCAGCCCCACCTCTATACTTTGCTGGGCTCAGCCTGTATAGCAGCTCTCACAGGATAGGGTGTCATGACTACAGCTCTCCGGGTGGATGTTGCAGACTGGTAGCTCTGCACTACTGTGGCTCCATCAGGCCTTGCCCTAGTGAGGACTCTCTGCAGTAGCCTCACTACCTGTGTTCCACTAAGCATTGCTTAGTGACTCTGCCCCTGAAGCAGCTTTCTGCCTGGGCCCCAGGCTGCCTAATACAGTCTTTGATTACTGAATGCTGCCATAACCCCATAGCTCATGAACTTGGCACGTCTGCAGAGTCAGCACTACATAAATGCCTCAAGGCTTACAGCTTGAGCCCTCAGGAGCAGTGGCCTGAGCTGTACTTGAGGCTGCTTAAGCCACAGCTGTGGGAGACAAGGACTGAGCCTCTTGAATGTGGGGAAGAGAGTTATCAACACAGGGAACAGAGGCCCAAAGTGGCCCTAGTCAAGGAGCTTGTGGAAGGCATCCTAGACCTCTCTCCCAAAATCCTTCTTCCCTCCTACAGCTCTGGGTCTATAATAAGAGGGACAGCCTCAAAGATCACAGAAATGCCTTCAGAATCATTTTCCATTATCTTGATGAATAACACCTGTCTTTCTTCTAGCCATACTGATCTCCTTATCAAATATATACTTGGCCATACCCTTGGATTTCTTTCCTAAAAAAGATCTTTTATTCTGTACCAGATGGTCAAGGCTGAAAATCCTTTAAATCCCTAAGTGTGTTTCCCTTTAAGTCATTTTATTTAAATCTAGTTTTGTCTTTAAATAATTTATTTCTTCTTGGATTTTACTGTATGAAGTTAAAAGACGCCACACAACTCCTGTAATATTTTGCTTAGAAATTTCTTCTGCCACATACCCTGGTTCATCACTCTTAAATTCTGTCTTCCGTAAAGCCCTGGGGCATGGATACAATTCAGCAAAGTTCTCTGCCACTTTGTAACAAGGATGGCCTTTACTCCAATTTCCAATAAGATGTTTCCCATCTCCATCTCAGACCTCATCAGAATGGCCTGTACTGCCCATATTTCTACCAGCATTCCTATCATAACCACTTAAGTAATCTATATGAAGTTTCAGACTTTCCCTGTAGCTCTCCTTCTTCTGAGTTGTCACCGGAATCATCCGTAATCCTCCATTTATAGCAATGCAAGCTTTTTCTAGCGTTCATTTCAAAACTGTTTCAGCCTCTACTCATTACCTAGTTCTCAATCATTTCCACATTTTCAGATATTCGTTATAGTACCATTCAACTCCTCTTGTACCAGTTTTCTATCTTAGTTTGTTTTGGGCTCCTATGACAAAATACCCCAGACTGGGTAATTTACAATAAACAAAAATTTATTTTCTCACAATTCTGGAGGCTGGGCAGTCTAAAATCAAGGGGCCGGCATCCACCAAAGTCCTTCTTGTTGTGTTATAATATGGCAGAAGGCATCACCAGGTAGAAGGGCACAGAGAGTGCAAGAGAGGAAATGAAAAAAAGGCCAGGTTCACCCTTTTATAACAAACCCACTTGCATGATAATGAAGCCCCACTCACCCCAGTCATAGCAGCGTTAGTCCTTTGGTGAGCCATGGAGTCCTCATGACCTAATCATGTCTCGTTAGGCTTCACTTCCCAACACTATTGCTTTGGGGGATGTTTCCTTCACACAATTTTGGGGGATACATTCAAACTACAGCAAAATCTAGCAAAATATGTACAAGATCTATATGAGGAAAATTGCAAAATTCTTTTACAAGGAATCAAATAATTAAATAATCATGAGAAATTCAATGTTTATGGATAGAACGACTCAAGATTTTCAAGATTTCAGTTAATCCCAGCCTGATCGATAGATTCATCACAATCCCAAAGTTCCAGCAAGTAATTTTATGGATGTTGGCAAACCGATTCTAAAGTATATATAGAGAGGTGAAAAACCCAGAATATACAAAACTATATTGAAGGAAAAGGATAAAATTTGAGGACCAATAACACCAAACCTCAAGAGTTAATATAAAGTTACAGTAATCAAAACAGTATGGTATTGGCAAAAGAAGAGACAAATAGATCAATGGAACAGAATAGAGAACCTAGAAGTCCACCCACACAAATATAGTCAACTGTTTTTTGCAAAAGAGGAAAGGCAATACAAAGGGGAAGACACATAGTCCTTTCAATAAATCGTGCTGGAATAACTGCACATCCACATGCAAAAAAAAAAAATTCTAGACACAAGCCTTGTGTCCTTGACAAAAATTAACTCAAAATGGATCAAAGACCTAAATGTAAAATGCAAAACTATAAAACTCCTAGAAAATGACACAGGAGAAAATCTAGATGAACTTGGATTTGGCAATGACTTTTAAAATACGACACCAAAGGCATGACCCATGAAAAAAAGCATTAACAAGCTGTCCTTAGTTAAAATTTAAAAACTTCTCTCTGAAAGGTATTATCAAAAGAATGAAAAGACAAGCCATAGACTGGTAGAAAATATTGCAAAAGACATATATGATAAAAGACTACCATATATGGTATTTTAATCTATATTTTAATAATATAATTTTTATCTTTTTAAATCTAAAATAGGCAAAGAACTCTTAAAACTCAATGATAAAAAGCAAACAACCCAATTTAAAAATGGGCCAAAAATCTTAGCAGACTTCTCACTGTAGAAGATAAACAGATGGCAAATAAGTATATGAAAATAGTCTCAACATCATATGTCATCAGGGAAATGCAAATTTTGTAATATTCACACAACCAAATTTTAGAGAAAATTATACGGAATGGTGGGGAATAGAAAGGGAATATTTCTAAAAATGTTACTTCATACGTTTCATACTATAAATAGGAGATAATACTTAGATGACAAATGAATAATGTCAACATGAGCATGATATTTACAAAACAAAAGTAAATAAAGAAACAGTTATAAAAAATGAAAGTGGTTGCCTTTCAATAGGGTACTAGGAAATGGAAAGAACAGTGGACAAGAAATGCTATTTTTGGCTATAGCTTTATGGTAAATGTAATTATTAAAAATATATGTAATTGATTTTCTAAGTAATAAATAATATAGAAAGCATATAAATAAATGTATGAAGTAATAAAATATTTTACTTGTCATCCAGACAATAGGTTCAAATGATCTTTAGAAATCTCAAACATAAGTTAAAAGAGAAAATACCGAAAAAGTAAATAAATTTAAAAAAGGGAAAAATTAGAACTGACCCTCTGGAGAAACAAAAAATAAAATAAAAAAGAGAGAAATTAGAGTTCGGTGTTACCGTTTGGATTGTGCCCGCTCCACTAAACTCATGTTTATGGCCTAACCCCCAGTACCTCAGAATGTGACTTCATGTGGAAATAGGATCATTTCAGATGTAACTACTTAATGAGGTCATTAGAGTGGGCTCTAGGCCAACACAACTGTAGTCCTCATATTTTAAAAAAGGAAATTTGGATACAGCTTGGCAGCCGGGGAAGTTGCCATGTGAAATGAAGGCAGAGATTAGGGTGATGCTTCTACAAGCCACAGAATGCCAGATATTACCAGCACACCATCAGAGGCATGCAATGGATTCTTCTTCACAGAAAGCCCCTTGAAAGAACCTTACTTACACCAGGATCTTAGAATTTTGGCCTCTAGAACTGTGAGAAAATGAGTTTCTTCTTAAGCCACCCTATTTGTGGTACTTTGTTATGGCAGCCCTAGCAAACTAATATAGTTACTGTATTAGAAAGAGGAGCTAAAGATGGCTCAGATGTCTGTTAAATCCAGCATAATTCTCTGCCAGTATTCTTGAAATTATGGAAGAAAAGTCAATTAAAGATACCATCCAATATATTATAAATATTTTATATGAAAATTTATATAATTGTTAATTCCTCTTAAGAAATTAGTATTAGGAAAGAAAAGATTGTCTTTCTTGGGGCCATGGTATTCTTCATTCTTTTAGATAATGATAGCTGTGTTCCCATTGTGTCTCCATTATTACCAGCAAGTCAGTTCTGAATTGAGTATCCAAGTGAGGCACATACTCATGTCTTGGTTTCCTGGCTCAAAACGAACCCACATTTCCAAATGGGAAAGTCAAAGCAAGTCAGTCCCAAGTAAGCTGACTAACATTTATAAAGTAATTCTCATCCTTATAAATTGCCTTCTTGCAGGAAACAGACCTTATCCTGACTTTTAATATATCAATGCACCGATCTTGGTGGATGGAGAATGGACCAGGATGTACGGTGACGTCAGTGACACCCGCCCCAGACTGGGCCCCAGAAGACCATCGCTACATCACGGTCTCAGGGTGTTTGCTGGAGTACCAGTACATAGAAGTGGCTCATAGTTCCCTCCAGATTGTCCTCGCAGTAAGTGTTGACAGCCAACCGCTCCTTCTAGTGCCTCTGGGGTTGTTTTATTTCTGTGCAAACTCAGTGCACACAAATGGAATCTGTGGGTAAAGTGTGGCCTTTTTTGCTTTTTCCTCATTAATGTGACTTTTAACAGGAAATTGTCAGGTTAAACCAAACCATCCTCTGGACTTAGTGTGCTGACTTTCTTCAGCAATTATTAAATACCCTTTGTTATTATCAGCATTTTTCATAGGAAATCCAATCAGTCAAGATGTGATTACTTGACTTTTGGTAGACTTTTCCATGGATTCTGAAGGGATGATCAGAGATTTTTTTCATGACGTTCTACAATACTCAAAATTATAAGATTTCAATAATTGTTTTCTCTTTTAGTGCTTCTTTTGGCTGTGCTGCTAGCCCTGGGATCTCTCTTTTTCATTTGCCCTATCTCCTTCTTCCTTCCTAGATTTCTCCCAGGCACCATCCATCACCTTTAATCTCCCACTCTTTTTCCAGAAAAAAATCACATTTTCTATAGATTCTACTTCTAAGACATTCATGCCCCCATTTTTCGTAGTACTGTGACAATAAGAAAACCCTCCTTCTACCAGGAGGCAGTAGGACTTACAAATAACATATGTGTACAACATATGCCTATTTTATATAAAATACACAATTTAACATTGTATTACTATGACAAAGAGATAAATCAAAACACCTCTTTCTCAAGAAGGCCAACTGCATAATATCATGAGATTTATAAAATTAAGGCACCTTTATGACACATGAATCCACTTATTCATTACAGATCTTAAATGCAGAACTGCATATATTTTTCTTAGATTCTATGCGGATGTGCAATTGATGTGCATAGTATTAAAATTGTTAGCAACAAATGATGTAAGTAGAATCTGCTTTTTACCTCTTTAGTTAATTATTTTGGAAATGATATTGACTCACAGTTCTTGGATAACAATAAATAATAGTTTCTGGGTAGAGTGGCATACAATTCAGAGAAACATAAAATTCTTCTGGAATTAAAAAAAAAAACTATGAGTGTGTGGGTGTTAGATGATACAACTAATATATCCTTGTTATATTTTTAATGGAACGTGTGTGTGTGTGTGTGTTGTGATAGACTAAGGAAGCTAAGTATGCTATGTTAGTAAACACTTCCAAATTCTCTGTAAATAAAAGCCATAAAGGTTTCTTCTTGTGTGTCAGCAGGAGGCTCCACTGATCACTGTCAGTAAGGAAACAAGGCTAGTTGAGTAGCCAGTATCTCCATCATCATGGGTTGCTGTGCCAGAGAGCAATAATAGCTGTGGAGGGTCTACATAGGCACACACATGCTTCTGCTTGGGAGGAAGGCTCATTGTTCACAGTTTATTGTGCAGAATTGGTCACACAGTCCCACCCAATCACAGAATGGACAGGAAAGAGGAAGGGCTGTTTATCTGGAAATCAGCATAAATGATGTCCAGAACATTTGAATTATGTTCTTTGCTAAAACACTAAGTAATATCCCTTGAATATGTTCAACCATAGACACTCCTTCCAATTAACAAGCTCTTCTGTAATAGTTTTAAATCTAAAAGTGCTTATTTTGCTTATCCTGAAGTAAAAATAAATTAGATTTGATAGGATGGAAGTAGCCATTTCATTCTTTAAAATCCATTTAAATCAAGTAATCATTATCACATGAGAAAAGTGAAATATTTCTGTGATTTGAGGTCAGACAAAATATCTTTATATATGTATTAAAAGGAGGTTTTAAACAAAATATTCCTTCTGTAGAACTGTCTATCTTTACTGTACCCACAAAATTTTGGAAAATTTCCACCTATGTTTTAAGGATGAAGTGAAGATACAGTTTATGTGCATGGATATTCGTATATGACTATTTATAGAGTTATTTGAATTAGTTTATGTGTGTATGTGTGTGTAAACTAGATTCACAGATTTATTAAATGCTACATAAAATGCTGACACATAGGGAATGTGCTAAAAAAAATACATTTGGACATGGCGGCATATGTTGAAGTTGACATACATACCCAAAGAAAAAATAATTTTCCTTAAGTAAAAACCATTTGTAACAGCAAGGTGGCTAGAGTGCAAAGAAGATGGATGGGTTATCCCTAAGAACAGATGTGACCAATATTTCATTCTACTGGCTCTTGTTTCTCCTGTCTGCATTCCCCTCAGTGGAGTGAAGGAATAGTTTGAGTAAACCATCCTAGGATGTGACATCTTCACCTCTACCTTTTCCACCTGTTCTTTCCAGGGGTGCACTACTTTTGCAATGTTGACTGTGGAACACCGGAGTTAGCAACTGCACAGCCAAGGCATTACTTGGAGAAGTTTCAACACATTTTCTACTTTTGAGCTTGCTATTATCTAGCCAGGCTTGGGTTAAATGCGTCTGCTATACAGAAAACTTAGCAAATTTGAACTCGAGTTTTATAATGCAAACCAAAAAGGCTTATCTTTAACAACTTGCTCTGCAAACAAAATTTCCTATCTTCATTCTGATCACTGATGTAATGATTAATTGATGAAATAGTGTCTTAAATCTCTGACTGTCCCCTTTTGTGTTACCCAGATCATCTCCTTGACAATCAAATGTTCCATTAAATCAGTCTAGTGGAAACTTCCTGAGTGCTTGTCTCCTTCTGGCATCTAGAGAAGCAAAGGTGTCAGGACCTCTGACCTTGAGGATGTCACAGTCAAATATACAGCAAGGTTCCCCAGAGCACAAACCAGGTGCAAACAGGCACATTTGGGGGATGTGGTAGACAAAGAATACGGCTTATGCAGTTTAAGGCATAATCTTGGCTTCTTAGCTCCATGTAGTTTTGTAAAGTCAGCTGAACTCTCACTCTTCTCACTGTTTTCATCCAAGTCTTTGAAACTGCCCTCCCTTCCAGGATATCTGGCTTAGATCTGCTTTCATAAACTGCTGCTTTCTCAGCCACTGCTCTTGATTAACTCCAAATCTCTCCAGCTCTTTTTCTCCACCCTCATTCAACCTTTCTTTCACGGATTCCTGAACCCTGGCAAGCCGGTCACCCTGTTGTTCGGTTTTCTGCCAATCAACTCCTGGCTGATTTTGAAATTAGCATTCACAAAGCCCACATTTGCATCACACATACATAAGATATCTCCAATCTACAGCCAAAGGAAGACAAGTATAATATCCATATAATTGGGACGAGGGGCTATTAATCACACAGCTTCCAGCAGTGCAGAAAAAACTGCCAGAACACCATAATGATGAGCCAGGTGTGATATTTTGAGCTTTCTCCTTCTCCAGCCACCTTTTCTTCTAGTTAGCATCAGATAGCACATTCAAAAGGAATACAGGTGTGCACAGTTTTAATAAAACCAAAAACTAAAAAAATCCACGTTTTCAAAATAGATAAAATAAATGTATGTGGGGAGAGCCAAGGGGGAGATCAATTGGGGAGATATTATTGTTCACATTACAAAAAAATTAATCGGATCCCTTCAAACAATGTGTGATTGGAACAGCATGGATTATAAAATATGTTCACATGAATTAAATCTTTTGATTGTGTAACAGTCCTCTGAGGGCAGCAGAATAGGTTAAAAGCTCTTCCTAAGATATTTTAGCTAATAAATAGGGACAATGAACATGCTCTCATACCAAGGTTGGGAAATAGTCTTCAACCTGAATGCCAGCAGCAGCTGGTGGATAATGGATTCCCAGAGTCTAAAAATTCAGGGTTCTTGAGCAGCAAAGGATGCCATGATTGATTAGCTATGTCTGCCACAGGTGAGGGGAATGAAGAGGGATGTGCCTCACATTTATTATGCACATATCCTACTTTACTTCCTGTGATAAAAACAATGAAAAGGGAGTGTGTTTTACAGACAAATGTGCAGAAAGAATAATTTTTTAAAACAATTTAAGGGGAAACATATATATATATATATATGTAAGCTTTCTGTTTTCCCACAGCCATTAGTGTTGGCTTAGAAACAGTGTACAAATGAGCAGGGAAGCCACGGATGACATTAGAAAAGTTTCTAATACCTGGTACCTGGTTCATAGCTAAAAATAGTTTAACGTCAGTTTCTCCTTGAGTTATATCTATTCCCTATTCAGAAAACTCTCTACTTTGTAGAGTGCATGAAATGGTAAAAATTATTTTTCAACAGATTGAGGAAAAAAATGTAGATAAAACACATACATTGGGGTCAATAAAGTCACAGATGTGTTTAGTTATGTTGTTAATAATTTATGTTTGCCATTTGTCTGGCTAAGACTTACTGAGGATACCGTTAGTGAAGAAATTTTCCAAACTTTGAAACTCTTTATCCAAGTAGACTTGAGGTTGCGTTGGGAATGGCACATGGGTGTTTCTTTGGATGTAGCTGATGTGTATGTTGTATGCATGAGACTGGCCTTATTGTGCATGTTGCTGTTCGATGCCTCTTTTAATCTGGAAACATTCACAAAGATTTTATTATTAAGATTTGAATTCTGACTTCCATGTCAGAATACCTAGGATATTACCATTCATGTTTACATGTTAAATCTAAGTTGTGAACTTGTGTAGTTTAGAAGGGATGAGTGGGCAATGGTATGAGCTGAAACCTAGCTACTACTCTGCAGTCAGAAGTGCCGTGGTTGCCATGGCCATGGGAATATCCTTTGTTACATTTATTTGAATTAAAAAATTAAAACAGACTTTTAAAGGAAAAAATAGTTTGATTTGAATTGATTCACAGTAGAAAATGATTTCATCATTTAAAAGTTATAGATTTTGGCCAGGTGCGGTGGCTCACGCCTATAATCCCAGCAGTTTGGGAGGCCAAGGCCAGTGGATCACGAGGTCAGGAGTTTGAGACCAGCCTGATCAACATGGTGAAACCAATCTCTACTAAAAATACAAAAAAAAAAAAAAAAAATAGCCAGGCGTGGTGGTGCACACCTGTAATCCCAGCTACTCAGGAGGCTAAGGCAGGAGAATCACTTGAAACTGGGAGGTGGAGGTTGCATTGAGCCGAGATCATACCACTGCACTCCAACCTGGGCTACAGAGCAAGACTCCATCTCAAAAAAAAAAAAAGTTACATATTTTGCCATTTTTCAAAAACTAAATTAGCCAGATCTGCAACTTGACAATTTGACAAAAAATATACCCAAAACACATGACTTCTTAAACAGATAGAAAATATTATGTCAAAAAACATATACTGAAATTAAATAACATTTCAGTATTTCCCAAACTGTTATGGTATACACCAGTTTGAACTAGGTGACTATAGAAGAAAGAAGTAGGAATATAATTAATAATTGTTTGTTATGTCTTGGTAGTATTTTTGGTATACTTCCCAGAAACTACTGTTGCAAATTGGGCAATTTTCAATTCTTCGCTTTCATTAAAATTGAAGGAAGACCTAATAGATTTGTCAGTTGGTAGACTATTTGAAATAAATTTTGTTATAGATAATTATATAAATTGTGGCATGCAAAAAGTTGCTGGAGTTGAGTGGCATCATTATAATGAAAAGCCTTCAATGATTCTCTATTTAGAGAACAATATTTTTCAACCCTTAAACCTTAAGGAGAAAAAAACATAGAAATTGAATCATCCTTAATTCCGTCTCATTCTAGTGCTAATGCTTGGTGGCTCACACCTGCCTATAATCCCAGCACTTTGGGAGGCCGAGGAGAGTGGATCACTTGAGGTCAGGAGTTTGAAAGCAGCCTGGCCAACATGCTGAAACACCATCTCTACTAAAAGTACAAAAATTAGCTGGACGTGGTGGCAGATGCATGTAATCCCAGCTACTCGGGAGGCTGAGGCAGGAGAATTGCTTGAACCCGGGAGGCGGAGGTTGCAGTGATCTGAGATCGTACCATTTCACTCCAGCCTGGGCGAGAGAGCAAGACTCTGTCTCAAAAAAAAAAAAAAAAAAAAAAAGAAAGGAAAAGAAAAAAAAGAAATTCATATCAAATAAAATTTTATTTTACACCTAGTAGTTTTAATCAATATTTATAATAAACAATGTTGTTTTGATCAATTTTATAAAACAATTGTGTTGACAAATAAGAATACATTTTCAACACAATGCCTTATGGACATGGGAAAAATCAAATTTAAGTTTATACATATTTAATTTGACATATATACAAATTTATATATATATACATACATATTTTCTGCAGAGAAGTGTGACGAATGATCAATACAAAAATTTCAAGTTAAAAAACATTAGCACAATATTCTGTGGAAGCAGTGGAGTTCAAAAAGAGAAGAAATTACATAAAATGTATGATCTTTAAACAAGAATGTGTACATGTATCTTTAAATAAAAGAAGGTGAATTTCAAATCACAGTGGTATTCAAATTTCATTGGATTTATTTAAAAGAATAATGTAGTAGGTCCCTTTAACATCTATTAGTATTGATAATGTGCCAAAATAAACAGACCTTTTGCAGCCAATTATTCTAGTCCATACTACCCAAAGAAATCTACAGATTCAATACAATGTCTATTAAAAATCTGAATATCATTTCTATAGAAATAGAAAAATATCCTATAATTCATATGGAACCACAAAACCCCAGAATAATCAAAACAGTCTTGTGAAAGAACAAAGCTAGAAGTATCACACTTCCTGATTTCAAAATATTAAAAAAGCTGCAGTAATTGAAACAGTATGGTATTGGCATAAAGACAAACATACATACCAAAGGAACAGAATAGAGTCCAGAAATAAATCCACATATAATGGTCAGCTGATCTTCAACAAGGTAGGCATTTAAATAATGTTTAAAAATATCAAGCATCAATTCCAAATGTACAATTCCAAATGTAAAACACTTGTTTTCAAGTGTTTAATTCTTTCCAAATATATGGGAGCAGAAGGGGGCAGTACCGTAAGTCAGTAGTTCTCTATACTGGCTAAGAATAGGAATTTCCTATTCCGTTGTTTAAAGGATTACCATGATATGACCTACTCATGGAAGGTTGCTTTCCTTAGGCTTGATGTAGGGACTACATAATACACTTTTCAAATTTTTCATCAGAAATATTAGTGCCTTCCCTTTCTCTTCACTACTGATTCTTCTACGTCCTAAATTGCTCAGAAACACCTGGTGTCTAGTGAGGAAAGATGATTCTCTAATACCAGAAAGGCATCACCGCTCTGATTGCTCCATCGACTCCTTTTTGGGCACTGAGAGTCATCTCCTTTCCGAGACTGCAGAGTCAAGCCTTTCACATAACTAGCCTTTTATCAAATAATGAATCTGCGTATCTATACTGTGTGTACTACACTTCTCAGTAAATTGTGAGTTGGTGTAGGTCTGGAATTGAAAACTAAGTCTTCAGATTCTTCCTAGTCCAGTATAAAAGACTCTAGAACAGTTTTCTTCTTAGGACAAAACTGTCTTGTGCCTGCAATAGAAAATAGACAGAATGACTAGCCCTGGGCTTCTTTCCCAGTTCCCATGGTGGTTCAACAGCTTTGTTACATGGCTTCAATTATTATGCCTACTACTCCAACTCTAGTTCTCCTGTGTACTCAGAAACACAAACCTGGTTGTCAAAAGACAGTAATCCAGTAAATAAAATAAATGTGGTTTTTTTTCTATAACCTCAGAATAGTTTATACAAATAGTCACAAAAATATGGGAAGAAGAACCAAATACCAATGTAAATAGAGAGTTTTCCCTATGGCAATGTTACTGAAATAGGAGAACGAAGGTGGTAAGTAGAATAGGGAAAGGACATTTCTTGGCACAGTTCGGAGTTGCAAAGCATGTATAAATAAGCAAAGTCCTACAAACTAATTTCAGAGGCTTGACTGGATCTATCCCTGAATAGTAAGAAATATTATTATTACTGAATAGTAAGAAGTAAGTTGTTGTTACTTCTGAAGTGGGCACAAGTTTAACTTTCCATTCTATTCTCTATTCCTCTAAATAATAATAAATTCATTTGAATATTATCCTCTTCAGAGTGTAACACCTTGATTGTAATGTCAATCAAGTTTTGGTTAAAATCAACACTAAACAACTATCATGTTCTAAATTTTATTTCATTTTATTACTGAAAAGTGCACTTGTAGATTGGTGAGTGGTTCTGTGAGCAAAGTGCAAGAACTTAAACAGCCTCTAAAGTCAGATTACGTTTAAGATTTTTTTTTTGCTTTTAATATTCTCAGGTATTCCCTATATGCAAATTTAGAAATATAAGGTAAAATATTCACAGTCTGGGAGTAACAATCCTTAAATCTTATACCCAGTTGTATAATAAGCTGTTTTGTAATTATGAACTAAATGAGATAATGTTTAAGAAATTGCCTTGAAAACAATAAAGGTAATGTTGTTTATTTTCTCTTTAGCTCAGTTTCTCCCACTGCTCGTTGAGAATACTATTACCTTTTCAAGCCAACTCACAGTGACATACAAAAATAAACTAAATCCTACTAAATTTACTTACTCCCCAGATAGAACTGTGATTCTTAAAGCTAGTGTAATAATATTTAGTGTAGTTCACCACTACCCTACACAGGAGCAAATTTTATACCATATCAACCATTATTATCAGGATGCAATATATTTTTCTATGTGTACTGTTTGAAGCACTTGCTTAACTTCTAAGCATATCACATTCTAAGGAAATGTTTGGAAACATCAGGGAATAAAAATGCCAACACATTTAAGATAGTAGTAAGGATTATATGTTGCAAAAAAATCACCAATAATTGTGTTTTCTTAGTAATGTGAGATTTGAAAGTTGAAATTGTTTGCATACAGTGTTGTGCAATAAACAATGTATGATCCCATTTTTATATTTGATTTTATAATCACAAAATTCTTTCGGGAAGAAGTAAGTGAAGTATATTAAATTATAAGTTATTTCAGAAATAAGTAAAGTATACGAAGATATATTAAAATACAGTATTTTTTGAAAAACATTACAAGTTTTTGGCCTTGAATAAAGGCCAGCATCCTTCTTCACAATATTGTATATAATATTATTGTCTTTTAGGATGTTTTTCCAGTCGTGATCAATTATTATGATACAAATTTCTTAGAAATGTATCTTGGATGGCAATTTCCTCTTCATGAGAACTTCTAAACATGGTGATAGGACAATAATAGTAGGATATGTTAGTGTTTTCAAATAAGAGCAAGGAATTCTCAAAGGAAGGATGTAAAGATGACAGCTATAAGATGAGGGATAATTTATTGTTCAGTATGTCATACTTGAGGGAAAAAAGATTTAAAATACGGGCAAACACATTTAAGCTAAATAATTTTTACACAGTAAAAAAAGGAGCCATTGGTGACATTCCTTCTGTACCTTTTGCTTTTACCAATCTTATAAATAGGATCGAAAACTTGACTGTTCCCAAACCACACATTCTTCTATATAACAAGATATCTGATTCCTAGTTCTTATTATTCTCTTGCCTTTTCCTCTCCTCATGGCATTGTGGCTGCTTCTGTCCTGACTGCCATTTGTTTCTCTCTGACACTTGTCCCGACTGCCGTTCATTTTGTTAAACTCCTATCAAGCAGTGGCCCTGAGAGTCAAGGCCATAACTTTTTATATACATATGTTTACTACGTGTAATCTTCTAACTTAATTCATAATATTACACTTTATTATACTCAAGGAGGCAGTTATTTGTCACGTGATTATTTTGGTTAGTGCTAATTGCAAATATGGCTCTCGAGTCATGGACTGAAGTAGAGTGTCCTGTCTTCAAGGATATTTTGAGTTTCTTTATCTCCTCTTATATCCTGAAATTTATGAGTTATTCTATTCTCCTTTATTGATTTCCAATAGCTTTACCTCTTAAGTTTGATTAGCTTATCATCAACAGCGTTATAAATAGAGACTATTCCTTTTTCCTCTCATGAACTAGTGTCTTCTAGCAATTCATCTTTACTTTCCCTACCCCCTGTTCCATAACTTAATTGATTTCTTCATCAGAGAATAATAGTAGGTTCTATTTTATTTTTTAATGTCTTAGTTTTTCAACTCATACACATTCTAATTTCATGCCATCTTCTTAGTTTAATGCCATGTTTAGGTTGATTTAGTGCTACCATACCATATGTTAGCATAAAAACAATTTTTCCTGCAATTATACTGTGAGGTACAGAAAACTTCCATGTCAGTGATTCAATAATTGTTCACGTATTTCTTTCAGCAATGTCTTTTTTCGCAAACAGAAACGTCTGTGTTGCTTACAATTTAAAAATTAGAGGCAGGTTGTCAAAGGAAGCTTGATAATAAAAATATAGTAAAGAAGTCACCAAAATAGATGACAAAATGTGTTTGGCCACATCTTTATTGTCCTTTAATTGTGACTGGGATCTGAATTGATATGACATAGCCATGTCGTACTCACATTTTCTTTGGCTCAAACTTGTGGCCTTAAAAGCTTAAAAGCTGCTGTGATCATTTATCTGGGCTGATTTAGAAGACCCACATCCCAGCAGTAGTATGGATTTTTCTTCTGGGCAATATATTGTGGCAATATAATGGGGTGCACATGACAACTTATCACCAGGATAGTATATGGAGTAATGGATCATAGTTGCTGTCTTGGAATACAGGCAGAAACTTCATTAGAGTCTGGATTTGGGATAACCAATGGCATTGTATTCTTCCATACTGTTCAACTGCTTGGAGTTAGAGACAGGTTTACATTCATTCAGTCACTCAACAGATATTCACTGAGTGCCTCTGCCCTGCATTGGTATGAAGCACTGTACATACAGGGGTGAGTCAAAGTCTTTGCTGTCAGGCAACTTAAATTCTTGTGAGGAGAGGCAAATGAATATCTATAGTATGTTCAGTAGGGTAGCTGCTCTGCTGATGAATAAAATAGGATAAGGTAAAAAAGAGCCATCAGAGAATGGCCAGGGAAGGCCATTCTGGATAGATGACTTTAGAGCTAAAATCTGACTGCAGTGAGGACTGGACCATGTGGATATTTGGGGAAGGAGTATTATAGGTAGGAGAACATTCAGGGTAGGGACCTCTACTAAGGCTGGCATATCTGGAGCTCTGACCAGGTATAGCCTAGTCTGCAGTCAGTAAATACATATTACTATTCTTAAAAGGAAGCTAGCTTACATATGTTTTTCTGCTTCCCTCTTTCTGACTTCTTAAATTCTCCTCTTTCATTAAAAGATTCCCCACATTCTTTCAGAATCTAATCATTCTCTCCACCTCCACTTCTCACATTTGAACTGGCATTACATTTATTTTTCAACTTTTTCTATCCACCTCACCATCTTCCATTTATCTGTTTCCCTCTGCCTGACAAGCCTGACATTGAGCGTACTGCTCCCCGTCTCAAATCTTCCCCTTTCTGTCCTCCTCTCCATCACTGTCAGGATAAATATCATCATCCCCATTTCTGAAGACTGGAATCATGCTGTCATCTTCACTCTGTTTTCTATCTCCTCCCGTGTAGGTTGGTGCAAAAGTAATCGCAGTTTTGCCATTTGAAAGTAATGGCAAAAACCAAGATTATTTTTGCACAAACCCCAAAATAATCCAAATGCATTACTATGTAACTAATTTTAGAGAAATGTTAGTTACTTGATTGCTAGAAGCCAATATTTTTCCAAATGTTTCTAGAAAATCACAGTTGTTACTCATCCATTCAATTATAAAACCTATTCTCCAGAATCTTGTTGATTTTAGGTAACATTTTTATGGTAAACAATGCCTTGCCAAAGGTTGATTAGCATGACTCATTATCATCACTCTTCCCTCTGTACAGATTAGTTCATATAAACATTGGAATTTTGAAGAGTGTTTTTAAAAGATACATTCAATGAGAAAAGTATAGAATAATATTAATAAAATATGATTTTGTATAGCATTATTTTAAACATAGTTTATAGAAATCTTCACATACAAATTATTGTGATGTGTTCAACAACTCCATAAGTGAGATTAAATCTGAGTGCCATGAGCGTGTGTCTGGAAAAATTATTTGATCCTTTAAGTTATAAATTAAGAATCACTGAAAGCACTATTAAATATATCTGCAAGAACATTTACCTGAGATTAATCTTTGCTTTCTGTGTGTGTGTGTGTGTGTGTGTGTGTGTGTGTGTGTGTGTGTGTGTGTGTTGCATAATAGATTTTTTCTTTTATATCCCATATGCTTACAGATGTTAATCTCCAGAGAAGAACAATTCTCTCAAGAAAGGCAGTTTGTTGCCTGGCTTTGCTTCACTGACACCCAGTTGGAAGCTCTGATGACAAATAGTCTGCCCATCAGCTTTGCTTCATGAATCCAAAGAAAATGGAACTTATCAGAAGCTGAGCCTCAAGCACTACCTGTGCCTGTTATTTGGGCCTTTTCACTCTAGGTTTGGCAGGGGTCTTAGTCTTTCATCGTTTGGTTCACCAATAGAAAGAGAAGGGAGCAGTTGCACTTTTAGGTACCACTCTGCAGACTGCTATATTGCAAAACAAACAAACAATATATTTTTAGGGCACCACCTGCAGCAAGCAGCTGTACCAAACAGAGCAGAACCACGAAGGATGTGATTTGTTCCATTTAACATGAAGCCTTAAGGTTTGAGAAGAGAGGGAGGAGAAGGTTCTATGTATACAACCCACACATCACAATTTAAACTGAAGCTGATTTTCTCTCTTTTTTAGATTGGAATTGAGATATCATTATATCTCTCCTCCTTTCCCACCCCACAACCTCTGGTTGAAAACAATTCTATTATTGAGGTTATAACGTTAACTGAGAAAATTATTTTTCTCTGCCAGTAAACTTCCTTTTCCATTCAAGGACAATTTTCTCTCATAGCAAACTATACTTAAATGCCAACATCTGCTACATCTAAGCTGTATATAAAATGATGTCTGGCATTTACATGATGCCAATGACATGGTTAGAGAAACTCATACACTTGGCTTACACAGGATTTTCTTCTCATCTATAGCTTTCCTCTATTTCTGTCCTTCCTTAGGATCTGTCTGCCTCTCTAAATGTGCCACACAAGTTCAAAATACTCTGAAATCTGAACCTTTAGCTCTTATTCTGATCAACAATCTGTTTTTGCCTTAATCCATTTCTTTCCAGGCATAAAAGCTATATACAGCCTCATGATAAAAATTTCACCATCCCCGCACTCTCTGAGTATATAGAAGCTGATGCAAGGCATATTTTAGGTACTTGGTTTTTTCTTGGATTTAAAAATCTCTTCATTCTCTTAATGGCTATTGATTCTGGCCTCAGAAACCAAAATCACCATTTCATTTTCAGTTCTAGGTGAGCTGGGATAAATATAATTAAATTATAGATGACTCTGGAGGCAATCCAGTTAGTTACAAATTGAGGTCATTCTAAGTACAGAATGGGGCAGTTAGCTTTAATATTAGATTGGCCACCAAGAACTATACAATATTTTGATTTTTTTTCCTGTCAATGAGCCCATTTTAAAAAACAAAAAAGAGAGAAGAAACTGTTCTAAATATTTATGAAGTGAACTAGAATGCCATTCTTAAGTCTTCTACCACTTACTAGATTTTTAGTCTGGGGAGAAAATTACCTTTCATAGTACTTTCAGATATTGCTCTGGGACTCAGAGAAGTGAGATGAAAGAATTATAAGTCTACAACGATGCCTCCAGATAACAGAGGAAATCAAATCTTGTGAGCCAGGAAGCAAGGTTGCCTTCACTGTCATCATCAAGGGGATGATTTGTAAGAATATTGGGCGTGAAATAAATTCTTGCCAAAGTTGTCTTACAGGGGTGTCCAATGTGGGAATTGTTGCCATCTCTTTCACCCTTCTAACATTAAAAGGAACTTACTGAAAAGGTTCTCAGACTGGATTTTGCTAAATTGTGTCTGCTTCAGAATCTTTGTCCATCAGTCAAGTCTCTATGACTTTTGGACAGTGCTTTTAACTCTGTGTGGTCAAAACTTTGGAAGAAGTAAGAGAAATACCTTTCATTCCAAAGAACAAAAGAGGAACTTTAGTCAGAGCATCTTTATTTTTCATAAAAAGAAAAGTCAGTTAGATTGATCGTTCATGAGTATTTATAGTGTACCAAATATTCTTTGGGGCTCTCTGGAATAAAGTAGTAAGCCTTTGACGATGAGGCTGTGTGGAATAAGAGAAAGGAGTAGATATAACTGATATTAAATAAAGTTAAAAAATGGCTTGACAAAGAAGAGGATTCAACATCTCAGATTATTGAAACTGTATGTAAAAGATACAGAGACAAAGGTTAGGCATCTTCTCTAAGCCTCAGTTTCCTCATCTGTAATAGGCATAACAATACTCTCTATCTCATTTGGTATTTTTAATTGTTGTAAAAAACACATGACCTGAAATCCACCCTCTCAACAAATTTTTAAGTGTCCAAGACACTGCTGCTGACTGTATGCACATTGTTGTAAAGCAGATCTCCAGAAATTTACATCTTGCATGGCCAAAAATACACACTCATTGAACAGCAACTCCTCATTTTCTCCCTTCCCCAAGCTTCTGGCACCCACCATCCTACTCTCTGCTTCTGTGAGTCTGACTACTTTAGATAACTCGTGTAAGTGGAATCATGTAGTATCTGTCCTCCTGTGATGGGCTTGTCTCATTAAGCATGATATCCTCTAAGTTCATCTATATTGTTGCATATAATAGGATGTTCTTCTTTTTAATGCTGAATAACACTCCATGATATGTATATACCACATTTTCTCTATCCATTCACCTGTCAGCAGATATTTAGGTTGATTTCATATCTTGCCTACTGTGAATAGTGCTGCAGTGAACATGGGAATGCAGATGTTCATTCAAGATGCAATTTTCAGTCCTTTGGCTAAATATCCAAAAGTGGAATTGTTGAATGATATGATCATTTTACTTTTAATTTTTTGAGAACTGTATACTGTTACACCATTTTACATTTCAAGCATCAGTACACTAGGGTTCCAGTTTCTCCACATCGTTGCCAACGCTTGTTATTTTCTGTTTGGTTGTTGTTGTTGTTTAATAATGGCCATCCTAACAAGTATGAGGTGATATCTCATTGTGGTTTTGATTTGTATTTCCGTGATGATTAGTGATGTTGAACTTTTTTCATATACCTGTTGGCCATTTGAATGTCTTTTTTGAAGAAATATTTACTTAAGTTCTTTGCCCATTTTTTAATTGGATTTTTTTTTCACTATTACATTGTAGAGGTTTATCGTATATTTTAGATATTAACCTATTATCAGATATATGGTTTACTAATATTTTCCACTATTCCCTAGGTTGCCTTTTCACTCTGTTGATTATTTCCTTTTCTGTGCAGAACCTTTTATTTTAAAGTCTAACTTGTCTATTTTTTGTGGTTGCTTGTGCTTTGGATTTCATATCAAAGAAATCATTACCAAAACCAATGCTATGAAGTTTTCCACCTATGTATCTTCTAGGAGTTTTACAGCTTCTTAAGCCTTTCTTCCATTTTTATTTGGTTTTTGTATATGCTATATTAGTTCAGTTTCTTTCTTTTGCATGTGGATATTTACTTTTCTTAACATCATTTGTTGAGGAGACTATCCTTTCACCATTGTGTAGTCTTGACAACCTTGTCAAAAATCATTTGGCTGTATATGCATAGGCTTCTTTGGCTTATTTTGGGGCTCTCTACTCTGTTTCATTTGTCCATATGTGTCTGTCGTTATGCCAGTACCATACTGTTTTGATTATTGTGGCTTTGTAATATGTTTTGAAGTCAGGATGTGTGAGGCTTCTGCTTTGTTTTTCTTTCTCAAGATTGTTTTGGCTATTGGGGTCTTTTTGGTTTCATATGACTATAGAATATTTTTTCTATTTCTGCAAAAAAGAGCCATTGTGCTTTTGATAGGGATTTCATTGAATCTGTAGATTGTTTCTGGTACTATTAACATTTTTAAGAATAGTCAGTTCTTTCAATCCATGAACATGAATGTCTTTCCATTTATTTATATCTTCTTTAATTACTTAGAAATGTTTTATAGTTTTCAGGGTACAAGCCTCTCATATCCTTTGTTAAGTTTATTCTTAAGTATTTTATTCTTTTAGATGTGATTACAAATGAAATTTTCTTAATTTCTTTTTCAGATTATTTGTTGTTAATGTATAGAAATACAACTGATTTTTGTATGTTGCTTTAATATCCTGCAATGTTTGTGAATTTGTTTCTAACAGGTTTTTTTGTGAGACCTTTAGTGTTTGATATGGGTTTTACAGATTATGTCATCTGATAACAGAGATATTATTCTTTCTTCTTTTCTGATTTGGATGCCTTTTATTTCTTTCTCTTGCCTAATTTATCTTGGTGAGGACTTCCACTACAATGTTGAATAAAAGTGGCAAGAGTGGGCATCCTTGCCTTGTTCCTGATCGTCAAGAAAAAACTTTCCGTTTTTCACCATTAAGCATGACGTTAGCTGTGAGTGAGCTTTTCATATATGGTTCTTGTTTTACTGGCATAATTTCCTTCTATTCATAGTTTGTTGAGTGTTTTTATCATGAAAAAGAGGTGAATTTTGTCAAATGCTTTTTTCTGCATCCATTGATCTGATCATGAGATTTTTAAATTCCTTCATTCTGTTAATGTGGTATGTTACATTAATTGATTTTTGTATGTTGAACCATCTTTACATCCCAGGGATAAATTCTACTTGATTGTAGCCTGTGGTCCTGTTAAGGTGTTGTTAAGTTTAGTTTGCTAGTATTTGTTGAAGATGTTTACATCTATGTTCATCAGCTATATTGACCTATAGTTTTTTTTCTTGTATTGTCTTTTTGTGGTTCTGGTATCAGGGCAATGTTGGCTATATAAAGTCAGCTTGTAAGTGTTCTCTCTTCTTTAATTTTTTTGAAAAAGTTTGAGAAGCATTGGCATGAATAGTTCCTTAAATGTTTGGTAGAGTTCATCAGTGAAACTGCTTGTTCTTGGACTTACGAGTTATTGTTCAGTTCAGATTTTCTATTCTTGATGATTAAGTCTTGACAGATTATATACTTTTAGGAATTTATTCATGTCTTCCAAGTTATCTAATTTGTTGCTGTATAATTATTCATGGTAGTCTCTTATAATCCTTTGTATTTCTATCACACTCATTATAATGTCTCCATTTTCATTTCTGATTTTGAGTCTTCTTTTTTCTTTTTTATCCAAAGTAAATGTTTGTTAATATTGTTGATCTTTTCAAAAAACAGTTCTTAGTTTTTTTGTTTTTTTAATATTTTTTTCCATTCTCTATCTCATTTAATGTTTACTACTTCCTTCCTTCTGCTCAATTTGGGCTTATTTTTTCCTTCTTTTTCTGGTTCTTTGAGTTGTAAAGTTGCATTGTTTGTTTGATATCTTTCTTCTTTTTTAATGTATGCATTTACCACTGTAAACTGCTTTCTTCATACTGCTTAGTTGCATCTCATAAGCGTTGATACGTTTTGTTTTTATTTTTGTTTCTCAAAACATTTTATAATTTCCCTTTTGATTTCTTCTTTGTCCCGTTGGTTGTTCGAGAATGTATTGCTTAATTCTCACTTATTTGTGAATTCTCCTATGTTTCTTTTGCTATTGATTTCTAGCTTCATTCCATTGTGGTCAGAAAATATTTTTGGTATGATTTCAATCTTCTTAAATTTGTCATGACTTATTTTGTGACCTAACATGTGATTCATTTGGAGAATGTTCTGTGTGTGCTTGAGAAGAAAGTATATTCTGCTGCTGTTGGACAGAAAGTTCTGTATATGTCTTTTAGCTCCATTTTGTCTATATTGTTGTTCTAGTCATCTTTTTCTTATCGACTTTCTATCTGGGTGTTCTATCCATTATTGAATGTGGAGTATTGAAATCTCCTACTATCATTTAATTGCTGTTTATTTCTCCCTTCAGTTCATCAGTAACTGCTTCATATATTTGAGTGCTCTGATGTTGGATGCATAAATATTTATAATTGTTATATCTTCCTCATGAGTTCACCCTATTATCACTATATAGTTCTTCTTTATCTCTTGTGACTATTTATTATTTATTTATTTTTAGAGACAGAGTCTCACTCTGTTGCCCAGCCTAGAATGCAGTGGCACAATCATAGCTTACCGCAGCCTCAAAATCTTGAGCTGAAATGATCTCCCACCTTAGTCTCCCAAAGTGCTGGGATTATAGGCATGAGCCACCACAACTAGCTTTCTTGTGACAATTTATTTAAAGTCTATTTTGTATTCTACAAGTATGGCCCACCCCTACACTTTTTTGGTTAACATTGCATGGAGTATCTTTTTCCATCCTTTCACATTTGGCCCATGTGAATACTTAAACCTAAAATAAGTCTCTTGTTATCTCAAGATCCAGCATTAAGTTGGATCTTGTGGAGTTTGTTGTTGTTGTTGTTGTTGTTGTTTTGGGGTGGGGGACAGTGTCTTGCTCTGTCACCCAGGCTGGAGTCCAGTGGCGTGATCTCGCCTCACTGCAACCTCTGCCTCCCGGGTTCAAGAGATTCTCCTGCCCCAGCCTCCCAAGTAGCTGGGATTGCAGGTACATGCCACCCCACCCAGCTAATTTTTGTATTTTTAGTAGAGACAAGGTTTCACCATGTTGGTCAGGCTGGTCTCGAACTCCTGACCTCAAGTGATCCACCTGCCTCGGCCCTCCAAAGTGCTGGGATTACAGGTGTGAGCCACCAGGTCTGGCCAGATCTTGTGTTTTTATTCATTCTGTCATTCCCATCTTTTCAAAAAGGAGTTTAATCTATTTATATTTAAAGTAATTGCTGAAAAGGAAGGGCTTACTATTGCCATTTTGTTAATTGTTTTCTCTTAGTCTTTTAGGTTTTTTTCATCTTCTTTCTCTCTTACAGTCTATCTTTATGTTTCATTGACTTTTTGTAGTGGCATACTTTGACTTATTTCTCCTTTGTGTGTCTTCAATAATATTTTCTTAATGGTTACAATAAGATTTATTTAAAACATCATAAAGGTAAAACAATCTATTATAAACTAATCACAACTTCAATCAAATACAAAAAGTACTTTTTCATCACATACACATTATGTTACTGGTGTCATAAATTACTTCTTTTTATATTGTGTATCTATTAACGTATTTTTATAGTCATAGTTATTTTGGTAATTTTGTATTTTACTTCTATGTCAGAATTAAAATTGATTTATGTACCATTACAGTTTTACAGTATTCTGTATTTATCTATGTATTTACATTTACCCATGATCTTTCTATTTTCATATGCTTTTGTGTTGTTATCTAGCATCCTTTCATTTCCACTTAAAGGACTTCCTTTAACCTTTCTTTTTAAGGCAGTTCTAGTGGCCATAAACTCCTTCAGTTTTTCTTTATCCAGTACAATGTCTTCTTTTTCCTTCATTTTTGAAAGACAGTTTTGTCAGATTTAGTATTTTTTTGCTGGTAGTGTTTTTTTTTTCTTTCAGCACTTTGAATATATTATTCCACTCCCTTCTGAGTTGCAAGATATTTTTTAGAAATCCACGTACAGTCTTATAGAAACTACCTTGGATGTGATGTCTCTTTTTCGTTGCTACTTTCAAAATTCTGTCTTCATTTAACAATTTGATTGTCATGTGTCTCAATGTGGATTTATTTACATTAATTTTAGTTGGAACTACAGCTTTTTGAATGTGGGTGTCCATTTCCTTACCTAGATTTAGGGAGTTTGGGGGCATTATTTTTTCAAATAAGCTTACTTGTCCTTTCTCTCTCTATTCTCCTCCCGAAACTCACATAATGTATACATTGTTTCACTTAATGATCTACCATAAGTTCCTTAAGCTTCCTTCAACTTTCTTCATTCTTTTTTTATTTTCTCCTATTTCTGGATAATTTCAAATAACCACTCTTTGAGTTTGCTGATTTTTTCTCATACCTGATCAAGTCTGCTGTTGTAGCTTTCTAGTGAATTTTTCAATTCAGTTATTATATGCTTCAGGTCTAAAATTCATTTGGTTCTTTTTAGTATTTTTCATCTCTTTGTTAATAATCTCATTTTGTTCACCCATTGTTTTCCTGAAATATTGAGCATCTTTATGACAGTTATTTTGAATTCGTCAGAAATTTTATATACCACCATAGTTTGGAGTTCATTTTTTGAAATTTTCTTTTTTTATTATTATTATTATACTTTAGGTTTTAGGGTACATGTGCACAATGTGCAGGTTTGTTACATATGTATCCATGTGCCGTGTTGGTTTGCTGCACCCATTAACTCGTCATTTAGCATTAGGTATATCTCCTAATGCTGTCCCTCCCCCCACCCCACAACAGTCCCCAGAGTGTGATGTTCCCCTCCCTGTGTCCATGAGTTCTCATTGTTCAGTTCCCACCTATGAGTGAGAACATGCGGTGTTTGGTTTTTTGTCCTTGTGATAGCTTACTGAGAATGATGGTTTCCAGCTTCATCCATGTCCCTACAAAGGACATGAACTCATCATTTTTTATGGCTGCATAGTATTCCATGGTATATATGTGCCACATTTTCTTAATCCAGTCTATCATTGTTGGACATTTGGGTTGGTGCCAACTCTTTGCTATTGTGAATAGTGCCACAATAAACACACATGTGCATGTGTCTTTATAGCAGCATGATTCATAGTCCTTTGGGTATATACCTAGTAATGGGATGGCTGGGTCAAATGGTATTTCTAGTTCTAGATCCCTGAGGAATCGCCACACTGACTTCCACAATGGTTGAACTAGTTTACAGTCCCACCAACAGTGTAAAAGTGTTCCTATTTCTCCACATCCTCTCCAGCACCTGTTGTTTCCTGGCTTTTTAATGATGGCCATTCTAACTGGTGTGAGATGGTATCTCACTGTGGTTTTGATTTGCATTTCTCTGATGGCCAGTGATGATGAGCATTTTTTCACGTGTTTGTTGGCTGCATAAATGTCTTCTTTCGAGAAGTGTCTGTTCATGTCCTTTGCCCACTTTTTGATGGGGTTGTTTTTTTCTTGTAAATTTGTTTGAGTTCATTGTAGATTCTGGATATTAGCCCTTTGTCAGATGAGTAGGTTGCAAAAATTTTCCCCCATTCTGTAGGTTGTCTGTTCACTCTGATGGTAGTTTCTTTCGCTGTGCTGAAGCTCTTTAGTTTAATTAGATCCCATTTGTCAATTTTGGCTTTTGTTGCCATTGCTTTTGGTGTTTTAGACATGAAGTCCTTGCCCACGCCTATGTCCAGAATGGTATTGCCTAGGTTTTCTTGTAGGATTTTAATGGTTTTAGGTCTAACATTTAAGTCTTTAACCCATCTTGGATTAATTTTTGTATAAGGTGTAAGGAAGGGATCCAATTTCAGCTTTCTACATATGGCTAGCCAGTTTTCCCAGCACCATTTATTAAATAGGGAATCCTTTCCCCATTTCTTGTTTTTGTCAGGTTTGTCAAAGATCAGATAGTTGTAGATATGCAGCATTATTTCTGAGGGCTCTGTTCTGTTCCATTGATCTATGTCTCTGTTGTGGTACCAGTACCATGCTGTTTTGGTTACTGTAGCCTTGTAGTATAGTTTGAAGTCAGGTAGTGTGATGCCTCCAGCTTTGTTCTTTTGGCTTAGGATTGACTTGGCAATGCAGGCTCTTTTTTGGTTCCATATGAACTTTAAAGTAGTTTTTTCCGGCTGGGCGCGGTGGCTCACGCTTCTAATCCCAGCACTTTGGGAGGCCGAGGCGGGCGGATCACGAGGTCAGGAGATCGAGACCATGGTGAAACCCCGTCTCTACTAAAAATACAAAAAATTAGCCAGGCGTGGTGGCGGGCGCCTGTAGTCCCAGCTACTCGGAGAGGCTGAGGCAGGAGAATGGCGTGAACCCGGGAGGTGGAGCTTGCAGTGAGCCGAGATTGCGCCACTGCACTCCAGCCTGGGTGACAGAGCGAGACTCCGTCTCAAAAAAAATAAAAAATAAAAAAATAAAAAAAATTTTTAAAAAGTAGTTTTTTCCAATTCTGTGAAGAAAGTCATTGGTAGCTTGATGGGGATGGCATTGAATCTATAAATTACCTTGGGCAGTATGGCCATTTTCATGATATTGATTCTTCCAACCCATGAGCATGGAATGTTCTTCCATTTGTTTGTATCCCTTTTATTTCATTGAGCAGTGGTTTGTAGTTCTCCTTGAAGAGGTCCTTCACATCCCTTGTAAGTTGGATTCCTAGGTATTGTATTCTGTTTGAAGCAACTGTGAATGGGAGTTCACTCATGATTTGGCTGTCTGTTTGTCTTTTATTGGTGTACAAGAATGCTTGTGATTTTTGTACATTGATTTTGTATCCTGAGACTTTGCTGAAGTTGCTAATCAGCTTAAGGAGATTTTGGGCTTAGACCATGGGGTTTTCTAGATATATAATCATGTCATCTGCAAACAGGGACAGTTTGACTTCCTCTTTTCCTAATTGAATACCCTTTATTTCCTTCTCCTGCCTGATTGCCCTGGCCAGAACTTCCAGCACTATGTTGAATAGGAGTGGTGAGAGAGGGCATCCCTGTCTTGTGCCAGTTTTCAAAGGGAATGCTTCCAGTTTTTGCCCATTCAGTATGATATTGGCTGTGGGCTTGTCATAGATAGCTCTTATTATTTTGAGATACGTCCCATCAATACCTAATTTATTGAGAGTTTTTAGCATGAAGGGCTGTTGAATTTTGTCAAAGGCCTTTTCTGCATCTATTGAGATAATCATGTGGTTTTTGTCTTTGGTTCTGTTTATATGCTGGATTACATTTATTGATTTGCGTATGTTGAACCAGCCTTGCATCCCAGGGATGAAGCCCACTTGATCATGGGTTATAAGCTTTTTGATGTGCTGCTGGATTCTGTTTGCCAGTATTTTATTGAGGATTTTTGCATCAATGTTCATCAAGGATATTGGTCTGAAATTCTCTTTTTTTGGTTATGTCTCTGCCAGGCTTTGGTATCAGGATGATGCTAGCCTCATAAAATGTGTTAGGGAGGATTCCCTCTTTTTCTATCGATTGGAATAGTTTCAGAAGGAATGGTAGCAGTTCCTCCTTGTACCTCTGGTAGAATTCGGCTGTGAATCCATCAGGTCCTGGACTCTTTTTGAAATTTTCTTTTGTTCTTTTGATTGTGCCATGTTTCCCTGTTTCTTCATGTGCCTTATAACTTTGGTTCGGATTCACACATTTGTAAAAGTAGCCACTTCTCCCAAACTTTTTTTTTTTTTTTTTTTTTTGAGACGGAGTCTTGCTCTGTTGCCTCCCAAACTTTAAAAACTGGCTTTGTACAGTGGAAGAAAGATCTTTGTTAATCAACCCACCTACAGACTCTGACAACTTCTCAAACCTTTTCTATGGATGAATCTTCTCTGGACTGGTGTGTGTAAATTTCAAATCAGAGCGATTTACCAGTTTCATTTTTTCCAGCAATTTGTGTTCTTTCACTCCCTTGGTGCATGTCAGAAGTACCGAAGGTTCTCCGGAGTGACCACCAGATGCCTAGCTGTTTTATTCTCTGTGGCCCACAGGCTTCTCGAGTATACTAGGTCTCATTAGACTCCAAGATAGTCAAGAGAGAAGCCAGTCCCTTGGACAGCCCACCCCCAAAAAATAATCCTGAATATTGAAAACACATTTCAACTCTTTCCCTCCCCTGGAAGAAGCCATGTCTTGGGGTTTTCTCTTGCCCATTCTACCCTGAACCAGGGACAAGGGTGGGACTATGATGCATAAGTGCATGCTAGTCCTAAGCATCACTTTTGTTTCAGTGACACTCAAATTGGTACCCTTTTCTGTCAGTACTTACATTTAGACAAGACAGAAACCAGTGCCTTGGGCAGCCCTCCAAAAAGTATGAATGTCGGACATATTTCAGCTTTCTCCTTTCCTACCTAGGAAGAAGTCAGGAGCTGGAGGTGTTTTCCCAATCATACTATACTGAGCCAAGTGGAAGGACTGTGATGAATGAGTGCCATCAGTTTTTCTGGCTTGATGCAGCTAGGTTTGCAATCACCTGGGGTTTAGCAGTCTCTTAACTGGTTTGTTGATTACTCACAAAAAGAATGGATCCATGTGTTAGTCAGTCATTTTCTCCACAGAGGAAAGAGGGCCTGAGAATTTTTATTCTACCATTTGATGATGTCACTATCCCTAATTCATTGGATTTTGTGTGTGAGAATAAAATAAAGAATGGTTTTTAAAAGTCTCTTTTTTTCACTGAATAGGTCTTCAGTAAATATTAGTTGTTTTGTTATAATTATTGTTAATAATGTATGACAGGAACTAGGCAGGGTTATATGGAAAAAGTAGAAGTAGTGACCATTCAGGACTTTTACATGAGAGTTGGGCTATTCAAAGTTGTCAGTTGATAAATGAGTCTGAAATTTAGGCAAAATTTTTAAACGTGATGTGAAAGATAACAGAAACCACTGTAAGTAAGTGTCTAAATAGATAAGAAAACAAGAGATATCATTGTTTATTTATTACGCTGAGCCACCAAAATTTTCTTATAATTCTCTTATGTGCTATATTTTCTATTAGGCAATAATAACAAATTGTTGTTTCTACTATATGAAAATTCTCCATAATAATCTGGTTATTAAGTAACCTAAGGAAGAACCAAAACTTGATGGCTATTTGCATATGGGACCTTAAGAAAGAATAAATCAATAATAATGTGTAAAATTTAAGGACTGTGTTTCCCTTAAAGATTTACTGCAGACCTCCTCAAAGTGTTTCCTTCATCTTTCTTTATAAAGGAGAAGCCAAGGGATGCTGTGGCAGTTGATGATGATTTGATGAGTCAAAGACAGAATCAGTATCTAGGAGTGGAATTGACATCTAATTTTAGTGGCAAATAACTAGATTGCTTCTCATGAACTCATTCAAAGCTGATTGAGGGCCTTTTAACATAGAAAACTCCGTTTTAAAAATGTTTACCTGAGAATAAATTTTTTGCATCAGTCTTTACAGTCCACCTGGGAACTGGCATAAATGTCAGAGTTCGTACATACAGGAACCAAAGTCTTAGATTTTATGTGTTGGTGGTATTTGGCTATCAGGTGGCTCTCCCTGAATGAACATACAAATTAAAATATATTTATTGATTCAAATACTGTATATATGCATATGAAAAATAATGCAAATAATAAGGGAATTACAAGACAGCCCAGGATGTTTTCTTGTTTTTACTTCATACTCTCAATGGACAAAATAAAGTTTAAATAGAACAAATTACTTGACCACTGCAGATAATATTTGCGCTGAGACAGAATTGTAAGCAAATTTTAAAGTGACCGTCCTTTCCCTTAAATATTCAATGAGATACCTAACTTTAATTAGATAATATTCATAAAATAAATGAGAAAGAAAGGAAAAAATAGGTATATTTAAAATATACTTTTACTTCGTACTTTTCTTAATATATAAATAAATAAAAAATAAGCCAAAATATGCAACTAGATAGTAGCATATGAGAAATGATTCTAGTTAATCCCATTATAAATATTACTTTCAAGATGCAAAAACTGAGAACAGTCCATAGAGATTATTTAGTATAATTTCTTTGTTTTATAGATGAGAACACTGAGTCACACAGCTGAATCCTTCCAGGGTTAGGACTATAAGCACTTTACAGATCTATATTCTTCCCATATCATTGTATTGACTCTATTATTTTATTAGCATCTAAGAAATATAACCTAGAGCTCTACTTATATATTTAATTAATTTCAAGTCCACCTATAAAACAGCAGGAATTTATTTTAACGTTTTTTTAACATCTTTCTTCTATCCTTTCTACCTCCCACTAAGAATATCATCTTCTTTGATATAAATCACACATCTAACTAACTGTCTTCCACTTGTTTGGGGCTAAATGTTATTAAAAACAAACAAACAAACCCCTGATTGAATATAAATTATATGTTGTTCAAAATATCTAAGTTCAGAGAATAATAGCTTGCTGTATCATCTTGGTGTATGATTAATCTTGTTACTTAATTGCTATTTTCAGATAAATATCTTTGTAGCCTTTGACTTATGCTTGCTGCAGAATGATGTAGTTTTCAGAGGCGTGATTATTTATTGTTATGCCATTCTGGTTACTTTTCTTATTGCCAAAGTATATGCATAGTGTATGTGTTCTGCTGCTATAGATAGGAGTGAAGATTGGAGATTGAGACATATGGGGATAGAGAAAGTGAATGTTTGGGAAATCTAAAATTGGATATAATACAGAATCTTACTGGCTTCTATGTGAGAAAATCTTCTATGTTTCTGATAATTCTATCCTTCTAAGCACCCTCACCTATAAACAGGTGGGAAACCAGAAATAGAAATAAAAAGTTAAGAGATCATTTAAATGCAGAACTGATACCTTGAGCACCAATGAAGCACACTTGCAGAGAAACCATGAAAGAAAGGAACAGAGGGAGAAGAAACTATTATAGGAAAGGCAAGAGAAGGGTCAGAGAAATAGAAAGAGTATAGCAAATACTGGGGATAAAAATGTAATGTACATATTTTTCAAAGAAAGAATCAGAGATTTACTTCAAGTTCCAAAAATATTTCTGAACATATATAAATCCAAGCTTTTCATTTTCACAAGTAAAAAATGTTTTTTTTTACAAATAAAAATTATTAGTAACACAGTTAAATGAAATGGTGAACCGATTTATGGGACAAATAAATGATCATGAAATGGCTAATCTTTAAAGAGCCAGAGAGTTATGATCAGAGAACTACCAAATTTTAATGACTAGTACCCAGTACAAGAAGGAAGACCTTGTAGTCATAAGTTAGAAAACTTCAAAAAGCCTATCTGAAAAAGATGCTGGCACTATATAATTGAAAATGGTCATGGTATTAATCTGTTAAAACATTCATATTCTATAGAAGGGTCACAATGTTTGAGTAGGAGCATAAGATTAAACATATTTTATTAGCTTTTAGATTTTGTGATGTGAAGTACTGACAGTAGAGCCAGTGTTTTTGTAAGAACTCACAACGACAGGATATCATTATTTTAACTCAGTATTAAGTCTCAAAAAGAATTGTGTAAGTAAAATAGTATCTAACATCAACTTCAATCCGGAAGGAAAATACTACCAATATTTGTGATAAAATACAAACAAAATGTGCTGAACTTGAGTAAATTTTTCCACTTGATCTACATTTCAGGACAGTATCAATTAATGCTCTCCAATATTAAGACTGATATATTGGAACTTAAAAAAACTCATCAGAGAATTATAAACTCTATAAAACAATGTCTTTTTTTATTTTGTGAGTAGAGGTTAATGGAATCGCTTCAATCACCCTACATATGGAAGGCCCAGCTAAAAAGATTACCTCTTTGCTTTACTCAGGTTCTCACTTGACATATCAAACCACATCTGACGAGGAAGTGGCTCCCACAGCTCTCCTGTCATGCTTCCGAAGTCGTGGGCAGTGATAAGTTTTGACTGTGCAGCCAGCATATGTCATGATAAATTTTCAACTCTCTAAATAAAGAAAATACACACTGTTCTTGGATCAAGATTAGGCTTGGTTTTCCACCCACCCTTGTCCTCAAACACATTTGTAACAAACATAATACTTGACAGGTGAATATCACCGGTGCCATTAACTGAAACAAAATAAACCATGAGTAGAAAGTGTTAATTCACTATTTCAATCACATCCCATTAGCAGAAAAAGGATCACAGATTCTCACCCTTTAAATGTAACCATGGAGAGCAGAAAATTCCGCTCCTGTGGGCAACAAGATAAGTCTATGTGGTGCCATTAGGGACGTTTTAATGAGACTTTCTTTATATTTCTATGTGTTGTTAATCATCTATGTTTATCTAAATGATCTTCTTGGCCAGATTTAAATTCCTACATTATTTCTCTGCTGCCCACATGTCAAAATCTCCTCCACTCAGAGAAGTTGCTTTTCCTGCACACAGTTTACTGGAATAAGGGAGTTTGATAATGCATCTACCAAGTAGAGTCCATGTGAAGGGCTCAGAGAAATAGAAACCCCATATAGAGGAGAAGATTCTGCAAGGCTGAGCAGCACATCACATGTTTTCGTCAGCCTCCAGGATGCGTGCTTGACTAGTGTGCGTGCTTGACCTGTGTGCAAGCACCTTGTTTGATCCCCCTCACCCTGCTTTAGCACATGAAGAGCAAACACCAACCTCTCTATTCACTCACTCAAGCATAAGCATTGGCTTCAAAAGCAGAGACAAAAGGGGCAGCTGTTCTTATTCACAGCAAGTAGGAAAAACATCACAATGCAGAGAGATTTGGGACTTGGCAGTAATGGTGAGCCCACATGGTTCTGGCTAGTGTGTATAGGATTCAGCATATTGTGGAAAGTTGGGGCTCCCTGCAAACCAATAAGTCTCATGGGATTTCTAAAGAAGAACAGGTTCTTTACATGTGAGTCCCCATAAGAAACCATTAAGTTTCAAAACAATAACAACACATAAACCAGTAAATTAGGGGTGAGCATTTACATCATAAAATTAATTCTTTCTTGAGGATTCAGCTAAAGATTATTTCTTAGTGATATAAAATGGAATTTAACATACAATAGTTTTAGGCATGTACCAATTCCATAAAATTGGTTACACCTACAGTCTGGTATCTTCAAAGGCAATAGGAAAATAAATACATGTCTGCTCGAAAGTTTGTGTTTGCATGAATCTGTTGAAGACATTTTCCACCTTTTGAAAGACATAACAGCAGTTAACAGCCTAATGACTTGTAGTGGAGTTTAGTAAATAGGGATTTGTTAAAGTGTAGTTCTTAGACCAGGAGCAACAGCAGCAGAAGGGATATTGCTAAAAATGCAAATTCTCAGGCTCCACCCCGGACTCCTATCAGAAACTGTGTGATGCAGTTCAGCAATATTTTTAAACAACTTCTCCAGATAATTCTGATGCAAACTAAACTTTGATGTCCACTACCTTAGCAAAAGCAAAATGTTAGTAAACAATTTCTACTACATATTATTCTAAAACGTTTGCTGGGGTTAGGGGAGTGAATAGAGAGAAGTCTCATAAAACATATAAAAACCCATCATTAAAATCTGACAAATTTAATCATTGTAATGGGTTTCTTCTAGCCAAGAGGATGAAAGCATAAGTTCCTCAGTCTGACATAGAGTCTTGACACAATGTTTGCCATCTATCTCTGCAGCCTCATTCGTTAGTTCAGCCATTCAGTCACTTAACTAGAATTCATTGAGTGCTTACTACATTTGGACACCAAGTGAGTAAACAGGGAAATACCAGTAACAATAGCAAAACACCCTAACCCCCAAATACCTAACATCCAGCCCCAGGCATTCCATTCCCTGCCCTTTGGGAATTCTGAAATGTGAATATGCTTTTCCTGTTCTAAAATACTATCCTATTCCTCCTTCTTGTTTCCTTATCAGAAAGATTCTTATCCATCCTATAAGATCCAGCTCATGTTGATAAAGTCTTCCTTGACTTCCTGGGTAAGTTTAGTTACTTTATATATCGGGGTCTCACAGAAATACATTCACACTACTATTTTTGCACTTATCACATGGTATTGGAAGTCATTTGTTTACATATTTTAAATCCACTTCTCAGGATCAGAGACTGACAAATTCAGTAAGTAGGAATTTGAGATATCTCTCATGATACACAAGTGGCTTGAAGTAAACATGTGGAAGGTCACTACAGAAAACTGAGTAACATTAAAAAAAATTTCTACCTATTTTAGTTTCTGTGGAGAGGTGAACAATTCTACTTTAAACAAAAAGGCAGAGAATAACAATGATTAGTAGTGAAGGATGCATTAAATTTGAAATGTAATTGCTTAACGTAGTGGTTTCTCAAAATTTGATCCATTTTTCATTGCTGAAGACTGACCACTAACAATTTGCCAATGAGATTATTTGCAAGAAGTTGTACAAAGAAAATCCTCCAACCTTGGTATTTTTATGAGGATAACAATAAAGAATTTTGGGATATCAATGTGACAGTTAATGAAAAAGTGATTATCTTTGTGTCTAGCACACAATAAAATGCACAATGAAAAAAAATCCTATATTGGCTTATATTATGAAATTCTATCCAAGAACCCTTCATCTAGATCCAATTCTGGCCAGAAAAGACATGAGAGACATTCTAGTCCAACTTTCTCATGTTATGAATAAAACAAATCAAGACCCAGAACGATAAAAATATCTTGACTACAAAAATTCAGTTCTGCTTTCACTAGGCTAGAAACTTCTTCACCATATTTTCATGTCTGTATTAGTTATCTATTGCTGCTGAATCAATTAAGAGTAACTTAGCAGCTTAAAACAACACACATTCATTATCTCACAGTTTCTATGGAAAAGAATTTCAAGCCCAGCTTAGCTGAATTATCTGCTTCAGTGTTTCTCACAAGATGATAATCAAAGTTTTGGCCAGGGCTGTGTTCTCAGCTGAGGCTTGGCTGGGGAAGGATTAAATTCCAAGCTCACTGAGATTGTTGGCAGAATTCAGTTCTGTCTGCATGTAGGATTGGGGGCTTTGGTTTCTGGTTGGCTGTCAACCAGCGGACTCTCTCAGCTCCTAGAGGCTGCCTGTAGTTCATGGTCTTGTGGACTTCCTAACATAGGCAGTCCACAACATTGCAGCTTGTTTCTTGATGTCTGCAAGCAAGGGAAAGACTCCTGCAAGGCAGGCCTGACATATAACCTATATTAGTCTGTTCTCTCACTGCTATAAGGAAATACCTGAGGCTGGGTAATTTATAAAAAAAAAAAGTTTAATTGGCTCACAGTTCCACAGACTGTGCAGGAAGCATGACAGCTTCTGCTCAGCTTCTGGAAAGGCCTCAGGAAACTTATGATCATGACAGAAGGCAAAAAGGGAGCAAACACCTGACGTGACCAGAGCAGGAGGAAGGGGGAGGGGTGCTACACACCTTTAAACAACTGGATCTCATAGAACTCTATCACAAGAACAGCACTAGGGGAAGAGCACTAAACCATTCATGAAAAACCGCCACCATGATCCAATCAACTCCTACCAGGCCTCACCTCCAACATTGGGTATTACAATTTGACGTGATATTTGGGCAGGGACACAGATCCAAACCATATCATAATCTTATTCAGGTAATCCTGTATATGCATCACATACATCTTATCCCCTTTTCTGTATTCTGTTGGTTAGAAGCAAGTCATATGGCCATACCTGTGATGGTTAATACTGAGTGTCAACTTGACTGGATTGAAGCATACAAAGTATTGATCCTGGGTGTGTCTGTGAGGGTGTTGCCAAAGGAGAATAACATTTGAGTCAGTGGGCTGGGAAAGGCAGACACACCCTTCATCTGATGGGCACCATCTAATAAGCTGCCTGCAAATAGAAAGCAGGCAGAAAAACATGAAAAGGTGAGACTGGCCTAGCCTTTCAGCCTACATCTTTCTCTTGTGCTGGATACTTCCTGCCCTTGAATATCAGACTCCAAGTTCTTCAGGTTTGAGACTGGAACTGGCTCTTCTTGCTCCTCAAGCATGCAGACAGCCTATTGTGGGAACTTGTGATCATGTACATTAATAAGCTCCTATATATATATATGGAATATATATAGAGAGAGAATATATATATATTCCATATATATATATTTGGGCTATATATATGAATATAATGAATATATGAATATAATATATATAATATAAATATATATGAAATATATATATAATATAAATATATATGAAATATATATATATATATATATATATATATATATACACACATATATACTGTTCTATTAGTTCTGTCCCTCTAGAGAACTCTGACTAATACACTATCCATACTTATAAAGTATGCAATACTGGAGACAGGGATCATGGGGGCCCTCCTAGAGTCTGTCTTCCACAGGATCTGATAGAACTTCCATTTATTTAAACATCCTGCCCTTTTATCACTGATTAATTCTTCTTCATTTTTTGCTTCCAGCAACCAGCTATTATGCTTTTGAAAAACAATTTACTAACCATCATTATTCATCACAAGTCAATTTTTTCTGCCCTGAGGATGAGTGTCATTTGGATAGAAAATATTTCTAATCTCCTCAATTTAATGATAACACTGAGTTTCTGTTAATTTATTTTTTTTTTTTTGCTGTTCTCCAAGCATTAACAAATATAACAGTATAGCTAAGTGTTAATCCTTTACTGCATTCAGTGCTTTTTATCCTCTACTCTGTCTTGAAATCTGAATATATCTTTTTGAGAGATTCCTTTTTCTGATTCTCCCAGGCCTGTTTTTTCTGATTAAATAATTTTTAGAGCCATTTTAGATTAATAGCAAAATTGAAAGAAAGGTACAGAGTTCCCAAGTACCCCTGCCCCTCCACATGCACAGCCTCCCCCATTACCAGCATCCTCCACCAGAGTGATACATTTATTACAATTGATGAATCTACATTGAGACATCATTATCACCCAGAGTCTATAGTTTACATTGCGGTTCACTGTTAGTGTTGTACATTCGTTTGGTTTGTAATAATAGCATGTATCTACCATTGTAGCTTCATATATGGTATTTTCACTGCCCTAAAAATTCACCATCCTATGTCTACCCAGCCCTCCCTCCCTCCTTTCTAACCCCTAGCAACTACTGATCCTTTCACTGTCTCTATACTTACGGCTTTTCCAGAATGTCATATAGTTGAAATTATATGTTGTCTTTTCACATTGGCTTCTTTTACTCAGTAATGTAAATGTAAGTTGTCTCCATATCTTTTCATGGCTTGATAATTCATTTCTTTGTATCACTGAACAATAATCCATTGTCTGGATGAATCACAGTTTACATATCCACTTACCTCCTAAAGGACAACTTGGTTGCTTCCAAATTTGGGCAATTATGAATAAAGCTGCTATAAAGTTCTGTGCACAGATTGTGGTGTGGACTTAAGTTTTCAACTCATTTGAGTAAATACCAAGGAGAACAATTGCTAGGTCATTTGGTAAGAGTATATTTAGTTTTCTAAGAAATTGCCAAACTGTCTTCCAAAATTGCTATACCATTTTGCATTTTCACTGGCAATAGATGATAGTTCCTCTTCCTCCACATCCTTGCCAGCATTTGATGCTGTCACTGTTCTGGATTTTGGGCATTGTAAAAAGTGTGTAGAGCTATCTTATTTTTGTTTTAACTGACATCTCCCTGATGACATATGATGTTGGACACCTTTTTTATCTACTAATTTGACATCTGTATGTCTTCTTTGGTGAGGTGTCTGCTAAAATCTTTGGCCCATTTTTACTGTTGAGTTTTAAGGGTTCATTGTGTATTTTAGATTGCATTCCTTTATCATACATTTCTTTGGCAAATGTTTTCTTCCATACTGTTGCTTTTCTTTTCATTCTCTTGACAGTGTTTTTCACAGAGCAAAAAGTTTTAATTTTAATGAAAAGCATCTTGTTAATTCTTTCTTTCATAGATTGTGCAAAGACGGTGTCATGTCTAAAAAGTCATCACCAAAACAATGTCATCTAGATTTTCTCTTATGTCACCTTCTAGAAGCTTTATAGTTTTGCATTTTTACATTTAAATCTTGATTTGTTTTGAGTTAATTTTTGTGAAAAGTACAAGGTCTATGTTTAGATTCATTCTAGATTCATGTGGATGTCCAATTGTTCCAAATCCATTTGTGGAAAAGACTATTCTTCCTCTATTGCTTTGTCTTTGTTTCTGTAACAAAGATTAGTTTGACTATATTATGTGGCTCTATTTCTGAACTCTTTATTCTGTTCCATTGATCTACTTATCTAATCTTTCACTAGTACCACACTATCTTAATTAATGAGAGTAAGTCTTGAGGTTATAGTGTGTCAGTGCTCTAACTTTGGTCTTTTCCTCCAATATTGTGTCGTCTATTCTGAGTCTTTGCCTCTCCATATAAAGATTTGAATCCGTTTGTTGACCTTCACAAAATAATGTACTGGCATTTCTATTTGAATTGCATTGAATTCATAGATCAAGTTCAGAAGAACAGATATCTTGAAATATTGAATAATCTTATCCATGAACATGGTATATTTCTCCATTTATATACTTCTTTGACATTTTAACAGAGTTTTGTAATTTTTCTCATATAAATCTTGTACATATTTTGATAGATTTATTCCCATGTATTTCATTTTTGTGGTGCCAATGTGAATAGTATTGTGCTTTTAATTTCAAATTTTACTTGTTAATTGCTTGTATATAGGAAAACAATTGACTTTTGTTTATTAATCTTGTATCTTGCAACCTTGCTACAATTGCTATGAGTTCCAAAGTTTTTTGCTGATTTCTTCAGATTTTCTACATAGAGAATCATATGGTTTGCAAAGACAGTTTTATTTCTTCCTTCTCAATCAGCATACCTTCAATTTCCTTTTCTTGTCTCATTTCATTATTACTTCCAGTAAAATGTTGAAAAGAAGTGTGGAAAGGGGACATTTATATTCCTGATCTTAGGAATTTTCTAGTTTCTCACCATTAAATATGATGTAGCTTTTTCTAGATATTCTTTATCAAGTTGAACAATTTATCTTACATTTCTAGTTTAATGCCTCAGGATTTTTTACCCATAGGAGAAATTGTTCTTTTCATGTCGTTTTTGGCCACAGTTTGGCTCTTAGTACGTATTCTTTCTCTACACCATATCTCAGATGGAATCTTCCTCCCTATTGCCACCACTGCTGTCTCATCACATCTCACCTGAATAGCATAGCAGCTTTCTCCTCAATTCTATTGAATGTACATCATCCCTCTTCTGTTCTGTTGTTCCACACGTTAAAGTCACACTTTCCTCCTAAAGCACTGGATTTATTTTGTCACATGGCTTCCTTTTGCCTGTCATATTAGAATTAAATATTTAGGATCTGTTATCCATTCTCTCCAATCTACCCTCCCAGCTTTTCAATGTGCCTAGAGTAAATGTTTAAGATTTGTAGGAAGGAAGGAATGAAGGAGGAAGGAAGGGGAAAAAAAGGATGCAAGGAAGGCAGGAGGTTAAAAGTTGTAACTTTTTATATTTATCTCCACCCATGCTTTCCAAATTGCGCTATAGAAAACACTGCTTTTATTCCAAGCATGTCATTACACTTGTTTTTACCTCCATTATTTTCCTATGCCACATTTGGATTGTTCAGCAATCCTGGATCACTTCTGTGAAGAAAACTAAAAATCACCTCTCTGCCCCCATTGACCAGATGGCAATCTCTGCTCTAATCACTACACTCCTGGACCACTTCAACCTAATTTCCATTTAACCTCACTACTCTCAGTCTATGTCCTTTCTAGTCAGCAGAAAATACTGCTGCCAAAACCAGCTTTATTGCCTGCCAATCCTCAAACCCTGTGTTTGCTCCTTGTCACTACTTTACAAAATTCAAATTCTTCATAATTGATTTTCTGGCTCTTCAGATGAGTTCCTCTGCCGAGAATTCAGGCAGACTAAGGTCCATTACCCACCCCGTGTTGTCTCCACTTTTATTGTCAGGTTGAATAGCCACTGGTTCCCAAATTAATTTACAGCTTTACATTTTTATTTTTCTTCTGAATTATCCAAGTTTACTTTCATTTATACCTCTTTAAAAGTCTACTCTGGCCAAATAAGAATGGAAAAAGTCATACACCCAGCATTGTCCTTAGAAAAAAATGACCTATTTGATTTTTCCATTCCAAGATTATCACCTTACTGGTAACAGGTGAGGCCCTCTCTCACACCACCTCCTCCTACAACACAGAATAAGCATAGCCAGGAAATTTAAAAAGAAACAAACACACGGTAATAAACTGAAATGTACTTTACAATATAGTTTTTTTTGAAGACAGGTCTTAAGAAAATCACATCACTTCTTTCTAACTTCTTTCCTGTGTCAGTACACTGTGATTTCTTGATAATTATCAAATGATAAAAGTGCATTAAGTTATATTTTGGTAAAGGATAAAAATATGAAATGCGATATTCGAATAAAACTGAATATTTGGCTATCTTTCTATTAAAAGGACCTAAAATCACTTCTATTATAAAAGATATTACTACATGTATTAATATGTTTTACCTTTGTTTAAATACTGGTTTAGCTCCTATTAGAACTCATAAGCTAGAATTCACAATGCATCAGAGAAGAAATATTCCACTACTATTTTTTAAATAAATATTTTCATAAGGGCTAAAAGTAGGATGGAAGTAATAAACACAAATAACTTTGCTGTTTTTCTCAGCTCTTCATAAATTGGCATCAGAGTTTGTAAATGATACAAAAATCATTGAGACAAAGTATTCTCATAAAAACACTATTTCTCACCCTCCCGTTTTGTTATATAAAAATAAACAAACCTCTGTGAGATAAATGACCACAAAATAAATTGCCTTTAAATAAGGTAGTTATTTTTCTCACAGTCACTCAGAAGTTTTATTATTTTAATGAAGGTCATTATCACTTCACATATAAAAAGTATGTAACATGAGGGCCAGGCGCGGTGGTTCACACCTGTAAGCACAGCACTTTGGGAGGCTGAGGTGGGTGGATCACCAGGTCAGGAGATCCAGACCATCCTGGCTAACACAGTGAAACCCTGTCTCTACTAAAAATACAAAAAATTAGCCAGGCGTGATGGCAGGTGCCTGTCATCCCAGCTACTCAGAAGGCTGAGGCAGGAGTATCACTTGAACGTGGGAGGTGGAGGTTGCAGTGAGCCGAGATCACACCACTGCACACCCAGCCTAGGCGACAGAGCAAGGCTGTCTCAAAAGAAAAAAATATATATGTAACATGAAAAAGTCAGTTATGTGATGCCAGCTCCAGTAGTATCACAAGACAAACTGTGCATTTGATATAGGAAACATTTTTATGGTTTTAAATGCCCAACCTATTGTTGGAGCATTTGGTATAATTTGAACTCATCACAGTGAGCATTACACATCACAATGCAGATGTTAAGGAAACCTGATCTAGCCAGTATTTACACTGAACTTCTATCTCAAATCACATTCTTTATAATTACCCATTTGGAAGTGTGCTAAGTAAAAACAGGGTCATTTGTATAGAATTCTCCGGCCTTGGGGAGTACATTTATGAGCCACATGACATGTTGGTCAGCCATAGACCACATACACAATGTTGGTCCCGTAGATTATAATACTGTTTTTTTCCTGTATGTTTTCTAGGTCTAGACACGTTTAGATACACAAATACCACTGTGTTACAATTGCCTATACCATTCAGTACAGTAACGTTTTGCACAGGTTTGTAGTCTAAGAGCAATAGGCTATACCACATAGCTTAGGTGTGTAGTGGCCTATACCATCAAGGTTTGTATAAGTACACTCTGTGATGTTCACACACTGACAAAATTACCTATGGACCCATTTCTCAGAACCATCACTAAATGATTCATGACTGTTTACTGTAGGTTGGAGAGAGGCATTTAAACCAAATATTCCAAGGTGATATGGTAGGTAGTGTTATCGAAAAAAGCCCAGATAATAGGGTGACTCAGATAAGGAACACTTAACACACCCTTGAAAGATGAGAGAAGGCAAGGTGAAGGTGAGGTACTTCTGTCTGAGCCTTGAAGGCTGAGGAGTTATTCGGAGTAGTAGGTGAAGGGGAGAAGGGAAAGGGCAGACATTTCAATCAAACACAGTTTGGCATTTGTGTGGCTGGAGCATAGGGAGTGTCATACCAGAGGAAGCCAAAGAGGTTCCAGATGCTGGATGTGGATGCATTAGCACACTATTCTTTATATCTCCAGTTAGTTAGACTCTTCCTGTCTTAGGACCCATAGAGAAAATGCACCTTATGAATCCAAGGGGGAACAGTATATATACAATATAAAGTCCTCTAAATTGCATCTGTTTCAGTCCTGCCTACTTGCTTGTAAACTGTAAGAAAAATAAAGTTCCATTTTTAAAATAATTTGTAAAACACATTTTTATAAAAGCTATCATTGCCATAAAAATCAGTAACCCAAGTCAATTACCCTAAATCTGCATCTTGTACACCCCCATTCCAAGTATTTAAGGCATTTGTTTAAAAGCACGTTTGCATATATGAATATTTAACATAGAGTATGCAATTAAACAAGTCTATGTGTGTGTATATATATATTTACTGAGCATTATCTTTAGCAGAAAATAATGGAATGTTCTTCACCCTAGCATTCATGATTCTGTTGTCCTGGCACATATGGTGAGTAGGAATAGTACTTGAGGCTCACTCATGCAGTCGCTTTAATGAAACCATCACAATCAGGCACTCTGCAAAGCAGTATTCTGTTCTTCTGTTCGTTAAATCCACCCCCCAACCCTTTCAACTTTGCATAAATTGCCTAGGCAGTGTTATTTACCAATTGGAACCGGCAGCAGTAAATTAGCACCGGCTGATTGAGAGACTTTTGCCCAGTGAACTTTATGTTCCCCCATTGAATCCATTTATTGTTGCCATTCCTGCTTTGGAATATGACTTCCCTAGAAAGCATTTCTTCATTCAGTCTCTGTGCTGGAAACAGACAACAGCTTGAATCCAGCAGCTGCTCTTGAACAAAGCAGGTAGAGAGGCAAGAAAGGCCATTGAATCCGTAACAATCAGCACATCATGACATAATTACAGTAAATCTCCAGAGTGACCTGCACACAGTCAATGCCATATGGTTATTTTTGGTGCTAGAAACGTGTAGCTGGAAGCCATAGTTTAATCTAGTCACTTTCTGAAGCATTCCTGCTAGCATGAAATTGATTTTTCACCTAGAAAATTAACATGAATATTTATTGACAGAAGTGAAGACTATATTTGCACAGTCAGCTAAGAGTGCCAGTAAATTTAATAAAAATATTTGAGTTTTGTTTTACCTAAAAGTATACAAATAGGTGATAGAAGGTTTTGTTTTCTTTTGTTATGGAGTTATTGACTTTGTTTTGTTTTTCAAGCTCTAGTAGTACCTTTATAATATGTCATATATGCCCTTAAACCATCTCCTTTTCCTCTTCCTCCTTTTTTTTTATTGGATAGTGTTTTTTCAGTAGTGCATGAAAGACTGTTCTTTGCTTCTTTTAATGTCCTCATTTGTCTTTAACTAGGTAAATAGGATTTACTGCTACTGTAGCCTACCCAGAAAAAAAAAAAAAAAAAAAGTAGAACTTCAAAACAGATTTTCAATATGGATGATACCTTGTGGTCCATCAGGGATTAATAAATAACCTTTCTGCCTCTGCTTCTGAAAATACTTTAGACTGCAGAAGATTTAGATACAAACATATATGTCAGAGAGATTGACCAGCTCAGAACACCAGCCATCTAAACTCATTTAAGGGTTTCTTAGGGCAAATCTATTCTTACCAGGACAATAGCATGAATCTCAGACAAATATTTTAAAGATCTCATAACTCTCTTGCAAGAATTTTCCATGAACTCCACTTATTGATTTGATTCTGAGAGCTTTATGAAGGTTAAATATTGTTCTGTGCATTCACATAATGCAATGGTCTTATATTGATAACAGTAGCCTGAGTAACCAAATTTTAAGCCATGTCAATTTTAAACCGAGAGTTCTGGCAGATACGAAGAAATCTGCTTTGTGACTTGAAAGGATATTTATTTTCAGAGGGCCATGTTGCATTAAAAAATATTTCATTTTCCTATTATCTTAAGTGAAAAAGGAAATGGAACGCAAACTCGGCTAAAGTAGGAGGGTTCGAAGAACACATAGGTTCACACAGGAAGGAGGGCTGCAGGAACAGAAAGATGTGCTATCTTTTCTCACCCATCATAAGGGCCATGGCCAACACTCCTCTAACTAAAGACTGGTAAACAAGAGAAAAGCATAACAAATTTATTTAAGCAAAATTTTATGTAGCATAATGGCATTCAAAAATGAAGACCCAAAGATGCAGGGGAAACTGTTTTTATGCTTAGCTTCCTTGAAGAATGGACAGCCTTGTAGACATGTGATTGGACATAATGGTGGGATCTAATGGCATTAGACTGAGAGGGCAAACTCATCTGTCTGTTCAGATTCTTCTTGGTCTCTCTGTGTAGCATTTCGTCCTCTCAGGTAGGAGGAAGGACCCCTGTGAGAGTCTTCAGGGAGAAGGTAAAGAGTGATCTTTCTAAATTTGATTGCTTGCTTTGGAGGAGAGGGGTTCTAGTTTCCATGACCTACCTTGGAGAAGATGAATTCTGGTTTGTATGAATCATTTTGCATGAGAATGTGAAGTGGCAGACAGGAGGAAAGGAGAAGCTCAGAGAGAGAGTTTGCTTCTGAGGCTGCTTCTGAGGTCTTCCAATTTCCTTTCATTAAAAGTACTCAGCATGCCTAAGTGCCATATTTTGGGGCATCATTTTCCAAGCCCCAAAAGGGCCACATACAAACTGGTTTTGCTTCAGAGTTTTCTCCCGGCCACAAGCCACCTCCCGTGCCCTGAGACCTGCAGGATTGAAAATAGGCCTCCAGATTTGCTGTCTACCGGACAAAAAATGGATGTTCCTCTTATAAGCCTGATATTGCTTCATAGCTGGCCTTTCTTGTGCTATCATCATGGGAAAACACATAAATCCCTCATAACAGAAGCAAATACTTAGCTCTCTGTGTCACCCTGACAAGTTAAATTGCTGAAACCTCGACCATGTTTAGGTGTCTTCTTGAGAATCAAACCCAATTGACATGTTGTTTTCTGTGCTTGATTGTATAAATTTACAAAAAAGTGAAAGGATCTGTTTTTTTTTTTTTTTTTTTTTTTTTTTTTTGGCAGGAAAATAAGTAGCTCTTTAGATCAAGAAGATTGAAATAACAGAATTTAGGGGACTTGTTACACAGTTGAAACAATCAGTACTTATTTAGGCTACTGTTATTTCTTTGACACTTGTATGAATAGGGGTTCCAAACAAGCTCACTTGGGATTTAGTAAGTGCCTCAGTAGCAAAAAAAACTAAAAGATGGATTTTTTTCTATTGACTCCCTGCATGACCTTCAATGAGTTATTTGCACATAGCTTTTGTTACCTCCAATATAAAATAAAAATCATAATATTAATCGTTTTTCCCCAGGGTTTTCTTTAAATCGTGAAAAGTTTTTAAAAATTAAAGTGCAATATGATCATTAATGGTCTAAGAGTCAGAACACATAACCTGGGTATCTGCAGAAACCCTAGGTCTTAAAATTGCCAAAACAAATCAACCAGATTTTCAGAATGTAAAGGTAATGAATATGACAACAATAGTGATGAGGTGAGATGTAGGAATCAGAAGAAGAAGGAAAAAATGTTTTGTGTTGAAAAACACAATTAATTAGATGATGGTGTTTCTGGCTTAATCCTTGGTTACTCAACAGATTTTTAATCTAGTGGCTTATTAACCATGTAATACCTAACTTATATTCTAAGATTTTCATCATAATTTGTTTCTTCATATAAAACATCTATTATTTTTTCATATTGCAGTTATGAGTACACTTCTGTGTCTTTATCACACTAGAGCTCCCCTAAATGATACACATTATGACAATTTAATATTTACTCTGTATAAGCTATGATTTTATAAACTCCAGCAGAAACTGATGCAGGATTTCAGCCTGCAAAATAAGTGTAGGTTAATAAGCATTTGTTTTTTTACTTGCAGCACTTCAGCTAACTTTTCCATTCTATATTGTTTCCGTTTCAAATGCTAAATTTTATTATTCCTATCAAGCAAACATTAGGTAATATTTCTATTGTGTACTAACAGGGATCAGCAAAAGATGTATGTCCTAGAATATATTCTCTAAAGAGGATTCAGGGTTTCATTTAGTCCTGCCATTAAAACTCCTATATCTTACACACTGGCACCACATAGACTTGAAATCCATCTCAGTGGCTGGTCTGTCTAAGTGAGTCAGCAAGGATGGTGTGTATCTTGCATTCAGAAGTCTTGGTTTTCTGGGGTTGTACGATCTCTGACTTCATTAAAAGTACACCTGTGACTGAACAGGTGATGAAACATGGAACAAATACACAGAGACAGATGGATTCAGACTGGCATAATTGTAGTCTTACTTCATTATTATTTCCCCAGGCTCCAGGTGATTTCTATTTTTCTTTATAGCATCACTTGTCTCAGGAAGTCCCAGTGGACCTTGAAACAGAAGAGAAAGATGCATCCTGGTTTTTATCTAAGCCGGTTTGCAGTGTGGGCACTTCAGAGGGTTGTGCTATGAAAAAGCAATTAGCTTCTTGAGTCTAGGGTGCCATTTAAAATATCTAAGCTACTGTGCTTCATCATAAAATTGACCTTTTTAATTTTTTATATTAGAAATTTCCACTAAAAGTGTTAGCATAAAAAAATATACAGCTCCAGAGAAAATATGAAAGGCTGGGGAAGGAGTAGTGAAAGTCTGTGTTACCCTGAAGAAAATTTGAAATCAGCTCCACTTGAATATAATAAATACCATGTCATGAAGTACCCTGTGCTTAATTTTTAAATAATTGGTATCATTAAGTAACATAACAATGACATAGCAACACCAGTTTTGCATAAGTAGGCAGGCAGTGTATCTTAGATTTACAACCAACTTACAATCTTGCAGGATAATTGCTTTGCTCTCTAGAAAAGAAGTCCTTTTCTCATTACCTTTGACTGTCATTCCTATGCCATAATCATCTTAATGTGATTATAATTGATGTATTGTGTTTTTCAAAGCTATATCAGATTTGCCATTTTAATTTTCCTGTCCAACTCCAAAGTTTCAGTGGGAAAAACTCAATGTCAATTTACAAAACGTAGGGGGAAGTTATTTAGGAACAAGAGAATTTCCACAGAAGGTCATCATATTCATTTATGCATCCCATAGTTTTGTCACAGCCAGTAATAACACAGAATGTTTTCTAGAGGAGTGTAGCGGTTAGTGCAGGGTAAAGGTTGAGAGTTAAATTACTTGTGATCTAGGCCTAGCAATTCCATTTATTAACTGTAGGGCTTTTGACAAATTATTTAACCTTTTGGTCCTTCAGCTTCCCTATCTATAAAATGAGATTGCAATCTAGTTAGTTGTAGTTGTAGATCCACCCCAAAGCTTGGTGGCTTAAAGCAATAATTTATTAATTACCTCTCAGAGTTCTGTAGGTTAACCAAGTTTGGCTATGTGGTTCTGGCTTGGGGAACTCAGTCACATGATGTCTGGGCCTGAGGGGAAGTCATGTGGACTGAGCATTCAAGGTGGCTCACAGTTGATGCTAGCCACTGTTGAAACTTAGCTGGAATGTGAATCAGAGTGCCTCCTGATGGCCCCGCCATGTACTTCAGCTTCTCATAGCGTGACAGCTCAGTTTGGAGTGGGACAGCAACTCAGGAAAGTGCCTTCCTAGTGACCCAAGAGAAGGCCGCAAGGCCTTTATGAACCAGCCTTGTTATATGGTTTGGATCTCTGTCCCTGACCAAATCTCATGTCAAATTGTAATCCCCAGTGTTGGAGGTGGGGCCTGGTGGGAGGTGATTGGATTACGGAGGCAGTTTCTCATAAATGGTTTAGGACGATTCCCTTGGTGCTGTTCTTGTCATAGAGAGTTCTCATGACATGTGGTTTTTTAAAAGTGTGGAGCACCTCCCCCACTCTGTTGCTGCTGCTCTAGCCATGTAAGACATGCCTGCTTCCCTTTGCCTTCCAACATGATTGTAGGTTTCCCTTGGTCTCCCCAGAAGCAGAGAAGATGCCAGCATCATGCTTCCTGTACAGCCTGCAGAGTCGTGAGCCAATTAAACCTATTTTCTTTATAAATTACCCAGTTTCAGGTATTTCCTTATAGCGATGCAAAAACAGACTAATACCCCTTGGAAGTCACAGATTCATGTAATGGGAAATTAGACTCTACATTCTGATGGGAAGGGTGGCAAAATCACTTTGAGAAGAGCATATGGAATGGGAGAAATCATTATTTTTGTCAACAAACAAATGGGGGAATAATTAAGTTTCCTTTTCTTTTTCTTTCTTTCAGTTAAGTAAGATTTAGAACCCAGCAGAATTCTCTGCTCAGAAAAAATACGTAAAGAAGTGTGTATTTATAAAGATGATTCATCGATATATATTTAATTTCACATTTTGATGACTTCCAACACACCTCGTTACTAATATTCAGAACAACCTGCTTAAGTGAGTGACTCTAATTATTGTTCTACACATGAATATTATGGGAATTAAATCAAAAATCAGGCAAAATCTTAGAAGTCACAAGGGAAAATAACTCATGCATTAAATATTTTAATAGGATCTCACCAAGATGTGGGAAAGAACATTTAAAAATACACTTCCCTCTGAATTGATTAGTATTACTTCTGTTCACTCAGAATCTCATTAATGAAAACTCAAAGTGTTGAGTTACATCAGCAACTTTTTGCCAAAAGCAAGAGATTCATAACAACTGAGAAGTTTATTATAGTCACAGTTAGAAGACTTTATGTCCAAAACACAGTTCAGTCCCTTGTAAATGTCAGATTACAAGCCACAGTTTGCAAATGGTAGCAGTTTTTTATTTATACCAGCCCTCTTCAAAAATAATGAACTAATAATTAAAGATAAATGATAGAAGCTATAAGTGACCAAAAACAGGAAGTTGTGCCCCCAAAACAGTTACTAGCCAGCTCACTGACTTTAACCTAGAGGCTAACTTATAAGCATTTACAACAAGAGGAACTTAAAATTTCTGACATGAACCTAGAGAGAAAAATACACTTAAAAAAATTGAGTGCCCTAATACAGAAGCTCATTTTCCAACCTCAGATAACAGATTAGGGTGCGTTCCTTAAATTCCAATAAAAAGGAATATGCTAGGCTCTTCATATAGAAATTCTCTTTCCTGACACACACACACACACACACACACACAAACACACTCATCATGAAAGAGACCATTTCTATGTATGTGTGTATATGGAAAATATACACACACATAAATATTGTAATTAGAATATTTTAAAATAATGCCCTAGAATTTTGAGATTTTGGAGACTAAGTTCTGTAACACTTCCAAAACTAAGCTTATTATAAAATATTTTATTTATTCATAGACTGTGATCATCTAGAATTTTTGGCATAAAAATTCTAGTTAATAAAACTAAGGAGAGAGATACACACACACACACACCGGATCACATACATATAAAAAACTGAGCTAAAACTTTGGAATTTTATTTCTTTTTTATAATGTTTTACCTTCTCTTTTCTTTGATGATTTCTGTTGTAATACTATAAGAAAGGATGTTAAATTGTGTGATCTTTCAAAGTCTTTCTTAAGGACAATTAATTAATGGTGACTTTCTTTGAGCTGCTCAACTTAAACATCTGTCCATATGAGTTTTATACATAATGTTGAAAAATATACTCAGAAGAGTATTATGTATTTTTGTATACATAATGTTGAAAAATATACTCAGAAGAGTATTCTGTATGTATTTTTGTGATTTGTTCTCTGTCAACTAAAAAGTTGATATAGCTTTATAAAAATTAATACAAACTGTCACAATAAATAATAAACTGAAAAACAACTAATTGAAGGAAGCAGAGAAGTAAGTGATAAAATGAGTTAACTGGGATTTATTACCTATAACACCATAATTGTTTCTCAGGAGAAAAAGAAGCATGACAATAGATATAAAGAAAATTTTATTTTTCTAATCAACAGGAGCACATGTACATACATTTACATGTGATAAACACAAGTACATACATTTACATGTGTATAAACACAAGTACATACATTTACATGTGTATAAACACAAGTACATACATTTACATGTGTTTCTCTTCTTTGTGTCATTACCAAAGTTTGAGTCTTAGTATTTTTTACATTAAGAACCTAGAAATTTTTTACAACTACTTTTGGTCAGAACCAGTTTTGCCATGAGGATCAATCACTTCATTTTTTTATTTATCAAGATTATTGCATGACCTAATAGAACATGTTTTAATAAAGACATCACAAATTTTTAGGATATTTTGAGAGTAAGATTAGTCCTGTCCCTCCATCCCAGGTTGGGCTGGGCATTTGTGCTAACCTCTAGAACTACAGTGAGCCCACAAAGGAGAACTATGCAGATTCAAAGACTTTGGACATGGCTACAGTTTGAACTATTGGTATATTCAAAACGTTCCTCATGGAAGAATAGTTTGAAGTTGGGTTACATTGAACTGGCAGATACAACAATTTCAAATACTGCTATATATACATATTTGCCTATCAAATATGCATGATGAAAATGACAAAATATCAAAACCAGGCACGGGAAGCATTCCAACTCTATTAGAATCCTTTTTGAATATTTGATATTCTTTTTTTGTGTGAAAAATAGATCATATTTTGAATTTCATGAAAATGCCAACCTTATAAATCATAAATATGAAACCTTGTAAATCATAAATCCAAAACTTTTTGGAGTGTGATATATTTATAGTTGAATATAAGGACAAAGAGCAAAAAGACATTTATGTTGACTTGAATGATTAGTAAGCATTGTGAATTGTCTCCATGAATTCCATACCTGGCTGAGATGAACAGCCAGCAAATTCTTGCCAACACCATTTTCATTTTCTTTCTTAATGAGGCTTTTTTAGATACATTACAGGGTTTAGGTGAAGTGTCAGAAGAAGTCAATTTGTGGCCAAGAAAACATAGAGGAGGGGGAGAAAAGAAATAGTCTCATGAAGCTTGTTTCCCACTTCCATACTCATCACACTCCCCATTTCCCCACCTTGATGCTAGTATTGTTCTTTCTCCATTAAATGATCAGCGCTTATTAGCCTTCTGAGAGCCACAGAATGTAAAATTTTGAAAGCCCAACTGCCAGCACAAATGCCCTGACATCGGTCATTACAATTCCGTGCCCTAAAGGCAATCGGAGCCTCTTTAGTCATTAAAAATGCAAACACAGCGTTGAAACTACAGTGACATTATTTCAATGCTATGTGGGTAATTTTCCAAATAGAATATATTCCTTAAATATATAGTTTCATAAAGTTAAATTTGGCTCACTGCTTTATTCACATGATAAAATTTTTATTTGAAAACATTAAAAATAAGCTCTGCGGGCCTAAAAGTCATCTTGAGCTCATGTGCTGGATAGAGTAAATGTTGCATGCAGAAAAAGGGCATTACTACTTGTTTCCATCATTCTACTGGGTGTATTTACATTCAGATTCAGCCAGTACTTTGTCAGCAAAGTCATAAATCTTTTACAAATGTATTGTCACCAAAAGACAAAAACTACAATCTGGAACAAACCAATGATCCTTCAAGACTACCTCTGACTGGGTTTACTGTGGGAATTTTCAAAAGTAGGTATGATATGTCCTCTGAAGTGGGAAAGACCAAAAGAAAAAAAAAAAAAAAAACAAAGACCTACATGAGAAAATTTCTTCCAGACCTTAGAGAATCAACATAAACTTTAAATCATGAGTACTGATTACCGCTTAGCATTGTTTCCTTACTTGGGCAACTTTGGAAGCTACCTATGATGATTGTATATAGCACAAAATTCTGATATTTAGTTTGGCTATTTAATTCACACATTTCTTGATTTTCATATAATGTTTCAATAATTACATTAATCCACGCATTTAATTGTACTTTTTAGTCTGTGGTACTATAGACAAAAGAACAAGAGAAGGAAAAAAAGATACCCAGAAGATTGTACAGACTAAACACTGGAAGCTCTGACAAGTGTATGGAAAACACTTATTAGTCCCATGAGCACAAGCCTAGTCATAAAGGTTGATGCCTTTTGCTAAGAAGTAAAGAAGTGACTCCGTGCTGGCTCTGACATATCTGTTAGGAAATAAACAATCTTCTCAGAATACAAGTGTGAGACATAATTGAGAATCTGCCAAGAAATATAAAATTTACCAACAGCTAGGGATTTGTGCCAGTTTGTGGGTGAATCTGGAATATGCCAGCAGAGATCTGGAATATATGTTTAGTAAATTCAATGTCACACAGGACATAAAAAGGCTTTTTCATGTATATCTGCCATCTGAAATGTATATCTCTAGAAAAAAAATAGAAATAAAGAACTAACTAAATTAATGGTACTGAAGAGTAGTATTTGTTTTCCAGAATCATGATTGCATGTATACCAAAATGGGAGTTCTGGAAAAACACTGGTGTAGATCATGAGAAAGGCCCAAAAGGCAAGTCACAGTGACAAAAGAACTATATATAAGAAGAGGCTCACTAACACGTTGATTGAGAGAAAAAATGCAGTGAGGTAAAACCAATTTGAAATGTGTCAGAGATTGAAGAATAAAAATTAATATATTCATTAAACATTTCTTGAAACAATACCATGTAGCAGACACTCTGTTAAGAGCTTCCTAGAAAAAAATCAGAAAAGACTATAGGAAGAAGAAATACAGAGCATTGGTCACAAATGTTATAATTTCTATACTCAAATTCACAGCAACTAAATAAACAATGTAAGTTGAAATTTAAGTACAGGGTTACAATTAAAATCCCACAGGTACTTATACCCAAGACAGACCAAAATGGCTCATGAATTCTGAATAGCAGTGGAAGGCTAACTTGTTCCAAATAATAATAATAATAAAACATGTTGGAGAAGAGCATATGTCACAAATACATACCCATAAGGAAAAACCATGACCCTACTGGGAGAAAATAATAGACAATGTTTGACTGGAAACAAAAAGTGAGAGAGAGAGGAGTGAGAAAGAGACAGAGGGAAAGAGAGAGAGAGAGGCATGCATATGATACACCCTCCTGGTTGGATGTTTGGATTAACCTAACACCAATTAAAGGCAATATACCTTAATTCTGAGAGACTTTCATTATCTGAAAAGCTACTATGATTTATATCGTGATAGAACAAGAGCGTCTAATACACTCTCTACTTAACTTCCTGGTGATTTTACCTCTCAGCAGGAAATGGAAACAACAGAGGGAGTGCTATCTGCATTTAATTTTTACCACCCGAGAAAAACCAATTAACAATAAAATGGAAAAATGGAAACTTTCTGTGAATATATTTATTTAATACTTATAATGATCATAGGAAGAAATAATTTATTTAATTACAAATCTACCCTCTTTTCTTTAAAAAAGTTTCTGCTAAAAGATAGATGTCATCCAATGGCCAAAAGCTCTTAAAAGGAATATGGCTTGGAAAGAAACTAGATGCTTCCAAGAACAAAATCATGAGCACACAAAGACAAATGTGATAAATAGTACTAGGAAGAAATAACTAAGTAGATAAATGAATCTGGATGCACAGAGTTTTCTATAAGCTCTTAATGAAAAGGAATACATATAAAAGATTGGGAGTCCTTTAGTTATTATTAAGCAGTGCAAGCTGAGGCCTGTGAAAAATAGAATAATAAAAATGACTTTTTAGTATGTTCAGAACAAGATAAAAATAAGAGAGGAATAATCTGCTGTTAGATGGCTTATAAAATGATACCGCATGACACAGAAAATGCAGAAATTCCCAGCTGCTTTCTTGTTGTTGTCTGTCACAGACTGATGTGGGGATAGTGAACATTGTAAGAAAGAATTGAACCCTAAGTGGAGAAAAGAAGAGTGCCTGCCATGGATGCAAGTCTCCTGTTTGGTAAAAATTGCATCCCAGGGTATTTAAAAAGTTTGTGAATAAGATGGTTGAGATATTATCAGTAGCATTTGGGGAATTATGAAGATGGAGTCATTGGGAGACTAGAAACAGGGAAATTATGTCCTGATTTTCAAACTCTATAAAAACAAGCTTTGTGAAGGGAACAAGTTTTTTTATAGAGTCACAGTAAAATCATAAGACATACTATTAAACCCTGAATTTTGAGCACCTAATGCAGAGAGGAGTCACTAAGGCTCAAAATAGTAAGGGTTAGAAAAGAGTTTATGGAAATAACTCAATTAAGCACACGTTATTTTAAAACACGCAGTCAAAGAAGTAGCATGAAGAGCTCTGAAGCAGCAGAGGAAAGCCTAGAGAGAATGTGGACTTCACCAAATTGAGGGACCCACAAATCCTCCACACATACTGTTGGTGACCAGTATGTTTTTTGAGAGATTGATAATGATGACAACAAAGATAAGGTTATGATGACTATGACGACCTTGATGATCATAATGATAATGATAGTAGGATCTCTGGAACGTTAAGTTCCTGAAAGCAAGAACTACATTTGGTTTTTCCATTGGTCTGTTCCAGTACCTAGTAGCTAGGAGGGTATCCACTTGTTTTAATTGAATTGAATGATAATTAATAATAATAATACTCAACAATTGTCTAAACATCTTATGAGTCTGTACTTCACTTTATTATTACAACAAGCCTATGAGGTCTAGGTAATATTATTATCTCTATCTCACAGATGAAGAAATGGGCCTAGGCAGGTCCTTAGCCAAGATTACGCCTAATAAATGAGAAAGTTCTAGTTCAAATCCAAGCCTAACTGATTAAAGGGCTCTTCATTGCTGTTATTATATATTGAATTAAAATAAGCGGCATTTCATTCTGGCTGAAATATGATTCTGTGTCAGCTGAGACAGTTTCTTGCTCCATGGAGGTCCTCAAAAAAAAAAAAAAAAAAAAAGATCGAATAGCCCAAAGTCCAGGCAGAGCTATCAGAAAATTTACAAAATTTAGAGAACAAAATGAATAAACTGAGAAGTTCCAAAGAGGGCAGACTCAAAGAGCTGAATCCAGGAACAAAAGATGTGAAAGCAGATAGAAAAGTCTCAATATAAATAAGTGGTCAAAGAGCAGCAAGTCACTTAGAACATGGATGCCACAACAACATGCACCTGATCGTCATTTGACTCCAGTACTTAATCTGGCTTGTAATGACTGTCCAAATGAAAAACTAAAACAGACTGAATGCATTAAAGGACGTTTTCTTTATTTATACTTGGTTTTATTTTAAGAAGCTCTATTTCTTAAGCAGAATAACATTACATCTCACTATATAATAGAGATCAGGTTTTATGTTACGTAGTGAAAAGAGGCTTAGGTCTTAAATTATAGAGTTTTTTTCTCAGTTATATTCAACATATTTATCTCTGCCTTATATACAGAAATAGTACAGATGAAAGGAGAGCATAACTAATATGTTGAACGGAGTAAACATTTAAAATAATAATAATAATATCATACATTTATGGAGTGTTGCCTACATATAAAGCACCACAAAAAAATAACTTTACATAACTCATTAATCTTCACAGCAATCCTATGATATAGGTATTACTATGCTTCCTGTTATATAGATGAATAAAGCGGGACTCAACAAGATTAAGTTCTTTGTACCTGGTCATAGCTATCAAGTAGAGGAGCAAATATTCAAATCCGTAAAATATTTTTCTTAATCACCGTAATAAACCAGCAATAAGCTTGGTTCCTTCCTAAGAAAGCCTGTAAGAATGGCCTGAATTATAGTACAGAGTAGGGTGGTATGATTTAACAGGCATTGGAAGATAAAGCTTCGGAGATTTCTAGTTGACAGCAAGTCCGCTATCAGTCAACACTGTGCTGAAACTTTCCAATAAAGACAAGACAAGCTTAAAGTTGCATTAAAGGATCTAAGAATTCCAAATAACGGAGGGGGTAGAGGTTACATTTCCATATTTGTAGCCTTGTGGTTTCATTTTAGGAAATGAAAATGCACCCAAAAAATGGAGATGGGAGAAAGGTTTTAGAGCCATTGTGCATAAAAAATCAGACACTTCTCAAAAGAAGACATTTATGCAGCCAAAAAACACATGAAAAAATGCTCATCATCACTGGCCATCAGAGAAATGCAAATCAAAACCACAATGAGATACCATCTCACACCAGTTAGAATGGCCATCATTAAAAAGTCAGGAAACAACAGGTGCTGGAGAGGATGTGGAGAAATAGGAACACTTTTACACTGTTGGTGGGACTGTAAACTAGTTCAACCATTGTGGAAGTCAGTGTGGCGATTCCTCAGGGATCTAGAACTAGAAATACCATTTGACCCAGCCATCCCATTACTGGGTATATACCCAAAGGACTATAAATCATGCTGCTATAAAGACACATGCACACGTATGTTTATTGCGGCACTATTCACAATAGCAAAGACTTGGAACCAACCCAAATGTCCAACAACGATAGACTGGATTAAGAAAATGTGGCACATATACACCATGGAATACTATGCAGCCATAAAAAATGATGAGTTCATGTCCTTTGTAGGGACATGGATGAAACTGGAAAACATCATTCTCAGTAAACTATCGCAAGGACAAAAAGCCAAACACCACATGTTCTCACTCATAGGTGGGAATTGAACAATGAGAACTCATGCACACAGGAAGGGGAACATCACACTCCCGGGAAGGTTGTGGGTTGGGGGGAGGGGGGAGGGTCAGCATTAGGAGATATACCTAATGCTAAATGACGAGTTAATGGGTGCAGCAAACCAACACGGCACATGGATACATATGTAACAAACCTGCACATTTTGCACATGTACCCTAAAACCTAAAGTATAATAAAAAAATAAAAATAAAAAATAAAAAAATAATCAGAGCTTTGAGCAAACTTAGGGTGTTAGGGTGGCTGTGTTCACATGTTAGAAAAGCAGTCTTTTAGAAGAGGAATAAGTTTACTCTCTATAACTCTAGAAATAGGAGGGTAAAATAAAGAGGCAGAATTTTACTCTAAGAAATATTTCCAGTTATCAGAACCATTCCAAAATATAATAGAAGTGATCAATCTATCAATGTAAGCATTCAATGAAATGTCTGGCCACCTGTCAGAGATGCTATGGGGTCAGGGGTGATTAAATGACCTTCAGTAGTTTTTATCTCCAAGAAGTTTATTTGCTCATCTAGCAACTTTAGAATCGGTTTGGACAAAGTCTAGCTGTTCCTAGATCTGACTGCAGCATCCTTAAGACATTCTCCTGAATGTGTCCTTTCTGTCAGTGTAATTTCTACCCCTAAGTGATGTATACCTGACCCTAACTCATTGTTTCCAGCCTTTTAAATATGTGCTTTATGCACCCCATCTCTTGCTGTAGTGGCTCTAACTTCCAGAGATTCAGATGTAATCTACATAAATATTGGAGCTGAGGGCTCTAAATTAAGCTAAAGCTTCCCAGTTTTCTTTAAAAACAGATGAGCATTATGAATACAGCCATAAAGCACAGTCATGAGTTATTCAACCAGAGGCAGCTATTTGATTGATAAATCAATTTGCAGGAATATATTAAATGATTAATGAATCTGTCATATCAACTAGGACACTTGCTAATTATTTTCAAGGTTCCAATAAATGTGATGGCAATTAATTGCACCTGCTACAATCCACTTCATGCTTGGAGCTGACATGGAAGTTTCACTTTCATTTTTCACTGGTGAAAAGCCTTTTGTCTATTCTTGGGCCTTCTCCACACCTGCCAGATATAGGAAAACAATATTTGTGTGTGGCAGAATCCTACTTATTAAGGGCTATACATTTAAAGCCTTTGCAGCCTTCCCTACAAATGAAAGTAAGAGAAGTTTCGCAGGCCCTCTAAAGAAGACAGTGGTGTACTTACAGATCCAATTTTCATCTGAGCATAGTATATTGTGGTTCCCCGAGGCAGGCCTTGATATCACAAAAGCAATTTCTGGCAGATTGGAAGGGCTATTCCCTTCTGGGTTTCCAGCATCTGACAGGAGATCAGAGTGGAGGTCTTCCTCTCAGGGGACTGGCAGCTTCATGAAGCAGATGGGACCTGACAGGCTATTTCCAAGAAACGGAGGCTCTGAAGCAAGAAGCAGGTATGCCTGACTGAGTAATGGGAGACTCCTCATTTAAACTGGGAGAGCCAGAGCCCAGTGATGGCACTAGGCATTTATTCATCTCAGAGGAGGTTTGCCAGCTGTCCCAGAAGCCATGAGAATGATTCAGAGAGTGCTGAGCACCCGGGTCACAGAAATCATTAGAGTTTAACCCTATAAATGCCACCCACTCCCTGAAAATGCTGGGAAGAGGTAGATTTCATCCCATTACCCCTTGTGGCAATTCCTCTCTGGAGCCCTCTAGAATACAGACATTTTCTCCATTTTCTCTTCTAGCCAGATCACACCGGTTATCCTCCCTAACTTGTAGCTGCTAAGAATGCAAATCAGCTATGGAATCTCCCTTCATGCTCCACATCAAAGTGTGACAAAGCTTGAGAGATCTTGTGGCTTGCCATCCCAAACATGATGCTTGACCACATATTAGGAGAACAGGGTCGCATGGGAGATACAGGTGAAAGGCTGCTCCAGGACCTCATTGTTCACGCTTCTTCTGACCTGCTATCTTCATGTCCCCTTCTCCTCTCCCCTCCCTGTGGGGCTAGAACTAGACTTAGCCTTGAGCTCTGCTCCGTGAGCCACTCTCCCCTGAGCCACTCTTCTCTGATCACTCTGTAAGCAGATCTAGGAAGAATCCATGCTCCTTCTGAAGCCAGGATGGTTTCACACCATAGAACAGTCTCACCCAAAGCAGCCAGCAATATCACCAGGTGGGAGTCACTGAGGTGGACGAGCTGGGAGAATCAAGGGCCACGATGTACATTGCTAGCAGCTGCAGAAGACCATAGACCATCCCATCAATTCCTGCCCCCTGTCACTGCCTCTGCCCAACTCCATAAAACTGCTACCTGATTTCTTCCTCTTCTTTTTCTTTAGCCTCTTTCACTCTTCCTCTTCCTCCTCCACATACCCAAACCAAAGGGAAAACATAATATCTAGATTCTGGCTAAAGCAAATGCCATTTTTTGGCTAGAGTTAAGGAAATGTGGTTGTTAGAGGAGGCACAGGTGAAATCACTCCATTACACATTCACTCCAGAATAAGAACAATGTCTAAAAGTAAAGCCCCGTGTTTGGGCTGTTCTTTGGTACTTTCCTATCAGCTTGATAAAGCTTATTTTTGTTCTCTCTTTTCACAGCAATAGGCTCTGAACCCAGAGATTTAAAGTCTATTGGTAACAAGAGTTATTTATTAAAAGACACACAAAGAAGTTACATACAATGGTAAAAGAATTTGGAGACCTGTATAATTAAGACCTCATCTTGCCTTGTGACCAGGGTTCAAGGTTCGGAACATAATTTTTAGATAATAGACATTCCTCTCAGCTCTGTGCATGCCTACTGCACCCACCAACTATAGGAATTACAGGGTAGTTGCCACTTTAGCTTTTGAGTTTCCCAAACAAGTTTTTTATCTGCCCTCTATGGGAACACCCATGGAATCTGAAGAGGCCTTTATAAATAAACAAAGCAAGAGACATCTGTATCCAAGATGTGGCATGGAGAGCATAAAAACAACCAGAGTCTGAGAATATCGGTTGAGATCATAGAGTGATGTGATGGACCCTTAGGAAACATGCCCTTGCCCCACATCAGCTAAACACAGCAGCACAACAATCAACATGAGTTTCGTGACATCCCTTCTCTCCTTAGAAGCCTACAGTGGCTCCTAATATCACTTAGTTAAAGGCGAATTCAGCACACTATATAATCTGACCCCTTTTATCCCTCTAACCACTTTTTCCTGAACATGCCAAGAACACTCCAGTCTTAGGGCTTAGCACCTGCCCTTCCCGCCGACTAGAACCCTCTTCTCCCGATTAACCACCATAGCTTTCTCACCTCTTGCTTTATTTTTCTCCATTGCATACTATATAGTTTACTAATTTTTCTAGTCTATAGTCATCTTCCCTGCTAGGGGATAAGCTCCATGAAGGCAGGAAAATTGTGTCTGTTTTTGTTTTCTGCAGAATTCCCAATACCTAGAACAATGTCTAGCATATGGTAGACCTTCAATAAATACTTGTCGAAAGAGTCAATGAATGAATAAATGTCATCACATATGTGTAGGTGTTTGTAAGCAAGTGTTCGTTTATAAAATTGTAGTGCAGACAATATTCCAATTAAAAAGATGATCCAGAACTACAGTACACACAACTAGCTTTGAGCCCCACCTTGACACTTTCTCATGATTTGTATAAGTGAACCTCGAGTTCAGTTAAAATGGGATTTTTTAAAATTGGAGTTCTTATAATAATGTTCTAAGATAAATTATGTAAAGTTATTCTATAAATTGTAGCACTATTAAATGTTAATTACTCTCCTCTTCATAGGTGTCACTTTATATATGTAACATTTCCCCACTGTCTAAGACAACTGGTGATACTCAATAAATACATGTGAAATATCAAATAAACTGCACAACAATTACTCCAGATAATTAACAATTTCCCTTTGGAAGAACCCAGGTAGGTATCAATGGTTGAATCTCAGTGGCATTACTCAGTGTGATTCCTGGTCATATTCATTTGTGTTGAGTTCAAATAACTTTCAGCATAACTAAAAAACAAAATTTGTCCCCAAATAATTAGTTAGTATTATTATTCCAGAAAAAAGTATTTAAAGTTTTAAAGTAATTCCAGAATGACAATAACATTAATTATAACAATAATAAGCCTTAATATGTGTAGACATATTTTCAGAGTAAATAAAAACCATCCCTTTGTAATTATTTTGAAAGGAATAACACTAGTTCAGCCATTGTATTAAAAAACAAATCTCTGCAACTAAGATGACTGTAATTCCACCATTAAAGGCCTACTTTAATGAATGAATTGTGTGTTCTGAAGATTCATAAGCTTGAGAGTTTAGCCCATTCTGGTTCTGCCCATTGGTAGGTCACTATGCCTATTCTCCTGGATATTTTCCGTAAAACAAGAGAATAAAAGGGAGCAGAATAGTTGCTATTCTGGAGGAGGTGTTATCGCCAGGCATATTCAAAAGAAAACCCTGAGTTAAATGATTTTATCTCTAAGGGATCATCTAATTAACAGAACAAAATGAAGAAAAAGCATGAAGTCACTGTGATGTAACAACAGAGTCATTGCACATTGTCTTTTTTTTAACGTCTTACCGAGATATAATTCACATACTATGAAATTCGTGAAAATAAAGGTTGAATTCAATGATTTTTTTAGTATAATCACAATTGTGCAACCATCACAACAATCTAAGTTTAGAACATTTTTATTACTCTAAAGAGAAACCCTGTACCCATTCGCCATCTCTCCCCATCTCTCCCTTCTCCCATCCCCTGGCAACTACAAATCTTTCTTTATATATAGATTTCCCTATTCTGTGGTTTTCATCTGAGTGCAACCATACAACATGTTGTCTTTAGTGACTGGCTTCTTTTATTTAGCATAATATTTTCAAAGTTCATTCATATCATAGCATGCATCAGTATTCCATTCATTTTTATTGCCAAACGTGTTCCAGTGTATGAATGTGCCACATTTTGCTTATCTGTTCACCAGTTGATGGTCAACTGGGTTACTCCCACTTTTTGTCTATTAGATTAGGAATAATGTGACTATGAACATTTGTGTACAACTTTTTGTTCATTGTCTTTTAATATTTCTAAGATTAATATTCCCCATAGAATTTCCTGTGAAGAAATTCACAATCTTTGCAACTGCACAGTCTACACACAGTCAAACCCCAGCCTCACCACACTTACTGTGTGACTATGCATCTGCTTAACTTCTCTGAGCCTCTGTTTTTTCATTTGCAACACGTGCTGGCAGAAAGTTAAGTGCTTGAAAGTAACGCTTATGCAGAATACTAAAAAATCTTCTGAATCTTCTATCCTGTGTCTATCTTCACAGCTACCTTAGAGATGGCAGATTTGGAGTGCTTCCTTCCTAAGTCAATTTCAAAATCTAAACAATCCAGGTAAAATTTGAGTAATAAAAAATGAACTACAATTCATAATATTTGTTAATAGAGAAAAAATTCAATTTAACATGTCATTTCTGTCAAATGAAGGTGACTGACTAGTAAAGGAGACTTAAATAATACTTATGAGTTTAAATGTAATTTTTATTGAGTTTTTCTGTCTGCTAATTTATTGATATAAAAGAAAAAAGGAAAAATGGTGGTATGATTTATCATCTATCATTAGTCAAATAGACAGTTTTTTTCCATAATATTCTTAGGATAAATTGCTAATTTCCATTTTGTGGTAAAAATCCATTTCTATGTAACAGTTCTGTCCCGACCTATTCCATAAAATTGAGATTTACTGTAGTCAAGTGCTGACACTGGTTCAAACTTTAATAGTAGAATATATAGGGAATGTTTCTTTTTTTTTTTCTGACTATGGTACATTAAGTCCCCAGAGGGGGCAAATGTTTAGCAACATGTTACTTATCACTATATGACTATAAAGGACTCTAATTCAGAAATGTCTTTTGCAATCAGCAATGACTTCTTCCTGAATTGTGCCTACCAGGCAGTCATTAGCAAATTCTATACCTTTAGAAACATTCTGTAGACAAATATCAAATAGTTTTCTTTCTTTATGGTCTGCTTTGCTAGCACAGAAACAGTCCCAAAGGAAGGAGTTTTTTTTTCTTTTGTTTTGTTTTACTTTCCCAAAGACATCTTTCTTTTATTCTCTCCCGTACCCTAAACAGCTTTCTTCTCCTAAGAAAGTAAATACCATGGCTGACCTATGAGCCAGATATTTCCGTTCATTAAACTGATCCTGCTAATCAAAAAAAATAGGAAAGTTTCTGTGCACAGGCATAGTATTAATTCTGCTTGTTCATATTGTAATAGAATTTTTCTCCTATGGTTCATTCATCACTTTAAAAAATTAAGCCAATTTAGAAATATAATTTGAATGTATAATTGAATTTGTCAGTTGATTTTAGCCTTTACAAGTTAATCAAATATCAGAGACTCAAGGAAGTTTCTCACACATGCTCCCTTTTATGGGCAGCCAATCATCCCCCAAAGAGAATGTCAAATTCTTTCAGGAATTTTTGCTGATTAGATCCTCATTCTTTCTTTAGAGGACTGAATCTTTTTTTTTTTCCCTAGCAATCAAGATTCATGCTATCAGTCAAACTGAAAGGAATAAAATGGCATAATTTTAGCTAAAATATTAGAAATGACAAATAAGTGAAATATGTTAACTGGAGTGGAAAAGAAATGTGTAATTAAGCAACACAAAGACCATATGTCAGACACTTCTATACTCATAGATGGGAAGAGAGTGTAGACTTCCTGCAAAGACCCACATAGCTGTCAGGAAACTCCAGTCCTCTTTAGGATTCACTAGACTCATTGGGGATATCTCACCTTTACCCTCAATTGACAAGTTAGTTGTTGTTTTTCTTTTTGCTGAGTATTAGGATGCTCAATTAATTAATTTTAACATGTGGTAAATTAAGCAGAGTAAATTATAATGGGAAAAAGATATTTGCATGATTTAAATGATTTAAATACACACAGAAATAGGCTTATTTGACATGTTGAAAATCTGAATTGCTACCTTTCAAATATTACTCAGTCCTATTTCAAGCATGTTTTGAAATTTTTCATGGAAATATGTGTCATACTTAAAATGACATTTATTTCTCTATGTTCCAATGGTGCTGAAGCATAAAGCCCTATTTGGATATTCTCTATCTAAAATAGACTGGAGAGTCAGATAGCCACATGGGTGTTGCAAACCTGCATTGTGGGACTGGGCGACACCTCAGTCCCAGTGACCACATCTGCAGAGCCCAGAGGATCCCAGGAGTCAGGTGGTTCCATTTGGAGAAAAGAATGGGAGAATCTACAAGATTCAGTATGAGAATATTTCTAAACTCTGAAGAAGACATAATTAAATCTAGGTCCCAGTATTAAAATCAGTCTTCCTTATCCTCAGAAGCATAGTGGGATTGTCAAGATTATTATATGTTGAAATACTAGTCGCCATTTTAGTCATAGAATCAATGTGATAACCCATTTCATAGGGGTGTGCAGTACAAAAACAGTGATGTGAACCTCTTTTACATTTGGCATTTCTGAAAACTTCCAACAAAGCATTCAGTGTTTCAGGGCTAGCATAATTCCAGCCAGATGAGGACTTTTAACCATGATACTGACATGGCTTAGAAATATGAAAAGTTACAGTCCATCAGACATTTCAACAAATTCACTTTCTGATGCAGAGTGTACACTGAAGGATTCAAGATACTGAGAACCCACTGGGTGCCAAGTTTTACTTGTGAATTACAAACATATGTAATATATTTTATATAATATTTAAATGGCTTGCATTATCAACATTTCTCTCTCCATTGAGTTATTTCCTTCAGTTTAGAGTCTTTTTCAAGTCATTCCAAGAAGTCTTTTTATCTTTGTCCACCTTCAAACTGCCACCAACCCCCACTTCCTTTCACAGCCAGTGTTTTTTGAGAACAGTGGCAATGGCCCGTTCACCCACTAGTGCCTCAATGTACTTTCACCAATGGCCCCAGCAGCAGCTATTTTTTTAATTGTAGTAAAATATACATAGCATAAAATTTACCTTTTTATCTATTTTTAAGTATACATCAGTAGTATTAAGTACATTCACATTGTTACGCAACCAATCTCCAGAACCTTTTTTGTCTGTAAAACTGAAACTCTATTGCCCATAAAATAACAGCTCTTCATTATGACCACTCCCCAACCCCTGGCAGCCACCATTCTACTTTCTCCTCTGTGATTTTGACTACTTAAGGTATGTAATATGAGTGGAATCAGACAGTACTTATCTTTTTGTGACTGGCTTACTTCACTTAGCAAAATGTTTTCAAGGTTTATCAATGTTGTAGCGTGTGTCAGAATTTCCTTTCTTTTTAAGGTTGAATAATGTTCCATTGTATAACAGAAATTCTTTATCCATTCATCTGTTGATAGACACTTGAGTTGCTTTCACCTTTTGGCTATTGTGAATAATGCTTCTATGAACATGAGTTCAAAAATATCTCTTCAAGACTACTTTCAGTTCTTCTGGGTATATATCCAAAAGTGGAATTGCTAGATGATACAGCATTTTATTTTTAATAGTTTAAGGCAGCAGTCCTCAAACTTTTTGGCAACAGGGACCAGTTTCATGGAAGACAATTTTTTCCACAGATGGGACAGACCTGGGGTAAGGGAAAGAATGGGGGGGAATAGTTTGGGGATGCAACTGTTCCACTTTGGCTCAGCAGGCATCAGAGTCTTGTAAGGAGCACACAACCTAGATCATGTGCATCGCAGTTCCCTGTAGGGTCTGTGCTCCTATGAGAACCTAATCCTGCCACTGATTCTACAGGAGGCAGAGCTCAGATCGTAATGTAATGCTCCCCTGTCTGCTGCTCCCCTCCTCCTCTGAGGCCCAGTTCCTAACAGGCCACAGACTAGTTCCCTGGGGAAAGGGGGACCCCTAGCTTAAGGAACTGCTATACTGTTTTCCACAGCTACCACTCCATTTTACATTCCTGCAAACAGGGCACAAGGGTCTCAGTTTCTCCACATCTTTGTCAACACATTACTTTCTGTTTCTTTACAGTAACCATCCTAAAAAATGTGAAGCAGCAGCTCATTTTTAGACCTACTATTTTAGAGTCTTTCAAGGTGTGGTTTGCAGATATGCCTTAGAATCACTTCAAAAACACATGAGGAACATCTAGATTCCTGAATCCAAAGCTCTAGAGACTGGGCCTCACAATATGTTAACGGGTGCCTGAGATGTTGTTTTCAATGACTTTTGATACACAACCTACCATATTGGATGGATATGATGTGAAAGTACCTCAAGATAAGAAAGAAAATTTGCAGAGAATCATACAGATACCATATAGAATAGGATAGTTGATATAATAATTGTCACTTTGCATGTGAATATATAAACTAAGATTATGTAGAAACAACTAGCAACTTGTTACCTCTAGATGTATAATTTTGCAAATATAACTAAGTCCCAAGCCACACAGTGACAGTTCACATCATGGTGCTGAATGTTATCATTATCATCACTGAATTGATGGGCAACTATAAGCACTTTCATTGTGTTCAATGGGAGGGGTGAGTATCACATGTATAATGATATCTGCCTCACTGCTGCACTGGCAAATATTTTTATTTTTATCTATTTCCCTTCTTTTAAGCAGTAAAAGTTGGGGTTGGCATTTCAGTTATTTTATGATTATTTGAGGCTTTTAGATTGACTACTGTTCTAGACACTTTATTTTCTACAGGGTAGACAGTGCCTTAGACCTTAGCTATTTGGGAAGGTTCTAGTTTATTATGAGAGAAGACCTTAGGGACCAAAATGAAATTGTGTCCAAAATGACAGTGGGTAGGAACATCAACTGAACAGGAAAAAAATCAGTTTTTACTGTAAGTAGGAAACAAGTTAAAAGGTGCTTAATGTTAAGATTTCAATTAAGAAGCTTCAGCTTATGCCAAATAATTTTTAAAATTTTAAACTACTTGTGCTGATTTTGCTTCAGCAAAACTAGATTTATAAAATCATGTATAAGCAGACCTTTTACTTCCAAAATGCTTGGCATCTTTCCAATCCTACTCTTTAGATTTTGTGTTTCTATAGTTCTGTGCTGGTATTTTTATGCTTCTGAAACCCTGTCTGCTTTCAGCAATTAATAAAAATATTATGGGTTTTGATTTGCATCACTGCAGCATATGAATTAAATTACTTTGCATCTGCAGGTTTAAAGCAGAATAAAACTCTTTGTGATAAAGTTTCATAATGTTCAGATATAAGTCACTGAACCATGGAATCCAATGAGCCAACACCAAGGCAGCAAGGAAGAGTGGCTGCCTTTTGTTCCGGTTTATACCATTCCAGCTAAACTTCTGCCATTCTAGAGAGTTTTAAATACTAAGCCCCTACGTTGCTTTTAAAATATAATGAGTAATTTCCTGACCAAAAGCAACCACTGAGACAAACCAGAGCACAGCACGAGATGGAACCCCAACTTGTCCATCATGGCTTAACCATGGTAGGTGCCAAGTCAATGCAGAAAAGTTTGCTCTCACAGGGTATTTAAAGAATAGCTATTATAAGTTATTATATCTTCACTAGAATATATCTCTTATTCACCATTCAGTGCTTCCACCCAAGGGTAAAATTAAAGTGATTTCTCCTACTACAGATTATTCTGGGTGACCTGCCTGCCTTCATTGCTTCTTCCCTTTGTTCTAGTTCAGTCCACTGCAGTACAACTCACACAGGTAAGATACTCATCTGCTTTTCACTGTAGTGTAAACGAGTACATAGATAATCTCCTAGAATAAAGGATAGAATGAGTTTTAGTGATATAACAACTTCAACATTGTTTCAAAGATAGGGAATAGTTTATTAATAATATAAGAATTAAGGATGAGGATTATGTTTCATTAATATGTACAACTCTTCAGTCTTTAGCACAGTTTATTACATGTAAAAAGACTCAAACTCTAAATGCATAAATGAATTAAGCCCAGTTTTTCGGGTTAGTTCCATCCAGGTTTAAATATTTCCCTCTGGCCCATGAATATGTTCACATACCTTGGCCTTGGTTTTATTTTTCTTCTGGATAATTTACCCTAAATTCTTCTAGTTCCAAGTTGAGTTGATCCCTTTTAATCACTATTTTATCCTCTTAAGGTCGAAGGATCTCATAAAATTACGATGATTTCATGTGTATCCCTTTCAACAACTCTGCTAAGTTTACCTAGTGTCTACTAGGGAATTCTGACTTGCGCCTTTCTTCTTTCTTCAGCTTTTGACTTAGACCCCTTGCTGGTATCAGCATTTATTTTCAAATGAACCATCATATTAAGTAGCTGCTTTGAATAACCTAGAATGTCTTCTCACTTCTCATGCCCTCTATCACACATACCCCACTCTTAAGTTACAATTTAGATACTAGAAAACTGGCTTTTCTTCTGGCCATTTTTTTTGAAATGGGTTCTCGTTTGTCACGTATGCTGGAGTGCAGTGGCATGATCATAGCTCATTACAGCCTCAAACTCCTGGGTTCAAGCAATCCTCCCACCTTGGCCTCCCAAAGCATTGAGATTATAGATGTGAGCCATGGCACCCAGCCCCTTATGCTATTTTTAAGTCTTTGAGTTATTTGGGCCTCATCATCCTGGAATATTCCTAAGCCCTGTTCTATTTTTAAAACTAAAGATCCTTTAGAGAAAGAATCTTTAGTTTTTCCTGTCTTCCCCTGAATATCATATGCCAAGTTGTTTTTCCTTTATTACCCAAACTCGGCCATTACATTTCCTTTAAAGCAAGAGTATTCCGAGTGATACAATGGGGTAATATTCTGAAAGTGCGATCAGTTGTTTAAACTCCAGAACAATATTCCAAATAAAAATGAATGTGGAAGCTTCATGAAAATAGAGACTTATTTTATACACTTTATCATAGCTATTGCTACTCATCTGCTCACTTTTCTTCTAAGAAGCTATCTTGAACTATTATTCTGTCTCTACATAACAATCTAAATATTAATAGGCAGTGTCAATAAACTATTAGTAGTGTCTACATAACAGTATCTATAAAGTCCCAGTTAAATGTCCATATGAAAATGAACACCTAGTAAGCGCTAAATTAATATTGTTTTTAGAATGAATATAATAAATGGATCTCAGGCAAGACTCTAAAAGCCTACTTTACTTAGCCTTCATGTGAATGAATTATCATTCTAATAGTGCAGTATCATATGACCTTACCACCATTTATTAAAGAATTTCTCATGCAACTTCCATAGAACTTGAAAATAGAGATGGGAAAAAAAATCATCTTTGCCTGCTAGGACTTCATCAGAAAGAGGCTCCATCTTCTCTGGCCCTTCCTTTACCTTTTGAGTGGGAATAGCCTTCTTCAATTCTAGTTTATTTCTTGGGATTACAAATAAGAAGAGACCATTTGTACATATTAGGTGCCATAGAAAAGAGTAAGGAATAGAGAAATGGGCTCTTACGGAAGCTGAGGAATGGGACAGGGTTTGGTGAAATTCCAGGGAAGTTAGCAAAGGCTAAAGCTAAGAGGCGAATAAGGACAGAAGTTAGGTCACAGTGATGGCATGAAACATGCTATGATTCCATTAATAAATGGTCACTATATGCCAAGTACTGTGGTAAACATTAGCTCATTTAATCTTTACAAGAACCTAGCTAGGTTTACATCATTACACCCCATTTTATAGAGAGTGAGATTCAATAATTTACTTTTTCTTTGGTCACACTCTTAGAAAAGTAATAACTCAAATGAGTAGAAATAGAACTGGTGAAATCTGAATAAGATTGTATGGATGGTGATATCCCGGTTGTGATATTTTAGGATTGTTTTGCAATGTTACCTTTGGGAGGAACTGTGTAGAGTACACCCTCAATTGTTAAGAATTCTTTATATTGTGAATATTCTTAGAAAACTAAACATAATTTTACTTTATGTTCTAGTAATCATTCTACTAGATATTAACCCAACTGATTTGAAAGCTTGTATCCATATAAAAATCTTCTCACTAATGTTTATGTATGTCTTGTTCTTAATTGCCAAAAATTGGAAGTAACCAAGATGTTCTTGAGTAGGTGAATGGATAAATAAACCGTGATACATCCATAAAAAGAAGTATTATTTAACAATACAAGGAAATGAACAAAAAAAAAGTGGATGGACCTTAAGGGCATATGTTAACTGAAAGAAGTCAGTCAGAAATGTTCCTAGACTTTATGATTAAATTTATGCGGTATTCTGAACAAAGCAAAACTATAGTGACAGTAAAATATCAGTGGTTATCAGGAGTGAGGGGTGAGGAAAGGAAGGTTGAATAGGGAAATTACAGGGGATGTTTTAGGGTGGTGAAACTATTCTGTATAATACTATAATGGTGGATACATGAAATTATGCATTTATCAAAATCCACAGAATATTACAGTATAAAGAGTAAGCCTTAATGTATGAATTTTTTTAATATCATTTAGGAGGTTGGAAGAGCCCAGTAAATAATGAAGACTGTGACAAGAGAAACTAACTGTATTATAGATGTATGAAACAACTTAACTAAAGAGGGTGATCAGAAAACGTTCTGACATGAGCAATTTTGGAAATGAGTAGTCTGTAAGACTAAAGGAAAAAGAAACTGTACATAAGCACTGTACTCTAGTTGATAAGTATTGTTCCATGTTAGCAATGTTGGCAATTCTGATACTGCTATACAACTGTACTGGAATTGAACAATTAAGTAAATAGATGGAGAATGCTAAAAGCCCAATTTTTTCACTGTTTTAGTGGGATGTTGAAGACAAGAAGAGAAGGCTAGAATGATCCATGGGGTAATGGATTAGAATTGAGGATATTAGTGTGAGTTCATATTTAGCTGAATATAGATGCATATTACATATGTAAATATATATATATTTATATAGAAATATACACATGTATAAGCACACATGTATATATGTGTATATACATGCATACATACATGTATCCATAGGTTAGTATACACACACATATTTTCTTGCACTGTCAGTTGACAGGGCCTAAAACAATGACACCTCAGTAGCAATGGGCACATCTAACACCCAGCTTTTGGTTTCTAACACCACTCTTCAATAAGGGGCATCTTGGAAAAATAACTCATTCTAGGACTAGAGCAGGAAATATATAAGATCAGCTAGGAGTATCTTATAATACCAGAAAATGAGGAAACACACACACACACACACACACACACACAATGATGGGGGTATGTCAAAACAAAAACAAACTGAAAAACAGGAGCTGACTGAAAGAGCCTTATTGGCCAAAGTGGAAATCATATGTTCAAGAAAATAAGTAAGTATTGGATTATAACTCTTATCATTCATATCCAACAAGTATGTAAATTCTATTTACAAAAATCTCTTAAATCTTGACCCTATTTGCTGTTATCTCTGCTGGGCTTTTAATTATTGCCCTCTAAATTATTATCATGGCCTCAGGACTGGGATCTTGTCTTCGGCCTTATCTACAGTTCACTGTATTTTGCAAAGTGACCCAGAGTCATCTCTTTAAGTGTAGTTCTCACCATGTTTCTCCTTTGCTTAAAATCCTTAAATGGTCCCTTACTACTTAAATTCTTTATCATTGCCCTTCAAAATTTGATCCCAGATTACCTTGTTGGTGAATTCCACAATCTCCCTGACAGAGCCCAGAAATCCTATAAGCCAGGATAAAAAAGATTGACACTGGAGAACTTCCAGAAGGTACCTCCTAAGAAACGTTAACTGACAGACACTCCAAGAGTAGGTAGTGGAAAGAAAAGAGCGTTGGTGGAATGTTAAGCAAATTAGTAACAGGCAAACAATAAACATTACATAGTTCAAGGCACAGAGTAAATGGGGAACATTCCATAAATGTTTATTGAACAGAACTGAAGTGGATCCAAAATGGCAGATAATGGATAAAAGGTCATTACAGCTTATGACCCCGTACCTGGGAAAAATCTTAATAATGTACTTTACATATAGCATATGCTTAATACATTTTTCCTTGAAGTTCTTTTAGACTTTTGAAAATACTTCACATGGTGTATTTAAAATACACCATGAAGTTTCCTTCATCCTTATTCCTCTTGCCTTCTCTACTGCTCTAGAAAGGTTAAATGTCATCAACATTATAGTACAGATTTTAATGGTCCACACTCACTGTTTTTTGATTTGTGAAATGTTGAAAAATATGAGAAAAATTTAAAAATGAAGAATTAACATTAAAATCTGAATTCCCTTAAAAATGGTAAGATTTATAACTCAGGAATTTCATTTCTGCAAAACATTCAATGAGAACAGAGTGGCACTTGCAGCTGCCCAGATCTACTCTCTCACCTCTGTAGGCTTCTCAGTTTGAGTTAAACAGATTTTTATTTGAATCTTGGCTCTGCCACAGTGGGTATATTATATAAATTCTCTCTACCCCAGTATTTTCAACTATAAAGTAGAGATAATCATAATCACTCATCAATAAGTTTAGTATGAAGAATAAATGAAAAAAATCTGCAAAGATTTTGAGCACAGAATAATCACTTTATAAATTTTATTTGTTGAAAAATTATGCTTTTGTTATCAAGTACAGAGTTAAAAAAATAAAAGTAGTGGTAGACTGGGAGAAACAAATATAGACATATCTTGTTTTATTGGGCTTTACTCTATTGAGCTTTACGGTAATTTTAGTTTCTGCAAATTGATGGTTTGTGGCAACTCTGAGTTAAGCAAGGCTATCAGCACCATTTTTCCAATAACATATGCTCACTTCGTGTCTCTGTCACATTTGGGTAGTTCTCACAATATTTCTAACTATTTCATTGTTATTGTATCTGTTATGGTGATCTGTAATCAGTCATCTTTGATGTTTTGGGGATGCCACAATTCACATCCATATAAGATGGAGAACTTAATCAATAATGTTATATGTGTTCCGACTGCTCTATTCACTGGCCATTCCCCCATCTCTCTCCCTTTCTTCTGGCCTCCCTGTTCTTTCATACACAACAATATTGAAATTAGGCCAATCAGTAACCCTACAATGGCCTCTAAGTATTCAAGTGAAAGGTAGAGCCAAATGTCTCTCACTTTAAATCAAAAGTTAGAAATGATTCAGCTTAGTGGAGGAAGAAGGCATGTCAAAAGTCAAAACAGGATGAAAGCTAAGCCTCTTGCCCTAAACAATTAGCCAAGTTGTCAATGCAAAGGAAAAGTTCTTGAAGGAAACTAAAAATGCCACTTAATAAACATATAAATGTTAAGAAAGAGAAACATCCTTATTGCAGATATTGAGTGGTCTGGATAGATCAAAACAGCCACAAAATTCCCTAAAACCAAAGCATAATCTAAAGCAAGGACCTAACTCTCTTCAATTGTATGAAGGCTGAGAGAGGTGAGGAAGCTGCAGAAGAAAAATTGGAAACTAGCAGAAGTTAGTTCATGAGGTTTAAGGCAAGAAGCCATCTCTATAACGTAAAAGTGTAAAATGAAGCAGCAAGTGCTGATATAGAAGCTGCAGCCAGTGATCCAGAAGATCTAGCTAAGATCATTGATGAAGATGGCTACCCTAAACAACAGATTTTTTAATTAGATACAACAGCTTTATATTAGAATAAGATGCCAAATATAACTTCCGTAGCTAGACAGAAGTCAATGGCTGGCTTCAAAACTTCAAAGGATAGGCTGACTCTCCTGTTAGAGGCTAATGCAGCTGGTAACTTCAAGTTGAAGCCAAGAATCATTTACCATTGCAAAAGTCCTAAGGACCTCAAGAATCATGCTAAATCTACTCTACCTGTGCTCTACAAATGCAACAACAAAGCCTGAATGACACCACATCTGTTTACAGCACAGTTTACTGAATATTTTCAGCCCACTATTGTGACTTACTGCTCAGAAAAAAGGATTCCTTTCAAAATATTTCTGCTCATTTACAAGGTCCCTAGTAACCCAAGAGCTCTGATGGAGATGTTAATGGAAATTAATGTTGTTTTTATGCCTGCTAACACAACAACCATTCTGCAGCCCATGGATCAAGGAGTAATTCAACTTTCACCTCTTACTATTTTTAAAAAGTACATTTTATGACTTATAGATTACATAGATAATAATTTATCTGAAGGATTTAGGCAAAGTAAATTGAAAACCTGCAAATGAAGATTTTCCTTTTTATTCTAGTGCCATTAAGAACATTCAGGATTCATGAGAGGAAGTCAAAGTTTCAACATTAATAGAAGTTTGGAAGAAGTTGATTCCAACCCTCATGGATGAATTTGAGGAGTTCAAGGCTTTAGTCATTAATATGGCTTGGCTATGTAGCCACCCAAATCTCATCTTGAATTGTAGTTCTCATAATCCCCATGTGTCATGGGAAGGATGCGGTGGGAGATAATTGAATCGCAGGGATGGTTACCCCCATGCTGCTGTTCTTGTAATAAGTCAGTGAGTTCTCACAAGATTTGATGGTTTTAAAAGAGGATTTTCCCCCTTTTGCTTGGCACTTCTCCTTGCTGCAACCATGTGAAGAGGGACATGTATGCTTCCCCATCTGCCATGATTGTAAGTTTCCTGAGGCCTCCCCAGCCAGGTGGAACTGTGAGTCAATTAAACCTCTTTCCTTTATAAATTACCCAGTCTCGAGTATGTCATTAATACAGTAAACTGGTACCAGGAGTGCTGCTATGAAGATGCTCGAAAATGTGGAAGCAACTTTGGAACTGGGTAACAGGCAGAGGTTGGAACAATTTGGAGGGCTCAGAAGAAGACAGGAAAATGTAAGAAAGTTTGGAACTTCCTAGAGACTTGGAGGGCTCAGAAGACAGAAAGACGCGGGAAAGTTTGGAACTCCCTTGAGACTTGTTGAATGGCTTTGACCAAAATGCTGATACTGATACAGACAGTAAGGTCCAGGCTGAGGTGGTCTCAGATGGTGATGAGGAACTTGTTGGGAACTGGAGCAAAGGTAACTCTTGTTATGCTTCAGCAAAGAGACTGGCAGCATTTTGCCCCTGCCCTAGAGATCCGTGAAACTTTGAACTTGAGAGAGATGACTTAGGGTATCTGGCAGAAGAAATTTCTAAGTGGCAAAGCATTCGAGAGGAAGCAGAGCATAAAAGTTTGGAAAATTTGCAGCCTGATGATGCAATAGAAAAGGAAGACCCATTTTCTGAAGAGAAATTCAAGCCAGCTACATAAATTTGCATAAGAAACAAGGAGCCAATGTTAATCACCAAGACAAAGGGGAAAATGTCTCCAGAGCATGCCAGAGACCTTTGCAGCAGCCCCTCCCATCACAGGTCTGGAGGCCTAGGAGGGAAAAATGTTTTCCCAGACTGGGTCCAGGGCCCCCCGCCTGCTGTGTGCATCCTGGGGACTTGGTGCCCTGTGTCCCAGCTGCTCTAGTCAAGGCTCAAAGGGGCAAAGGTACAGCTCAGGTTGTTGATTCCGAGGGTGCAAGCCCTAAGCCCTGGCAACTTCCACAGGGTGTTGTGCCTGCTGAGGATATGCAGAAGACAAGAACTGAGGTTTGAGAACTTCCACCTAGATTTCAAAGGATGTGTGGAAATGCCTAGATGTCCAGGCAGAAGTCTGCTGCATGGGCAGAGGCTTCATGGAGAACCTCTGCTAGGGCAGTGCAGAGGGGAAATGTGGGGTTGGAGCACCCACACAGAGTCCCCACTGGGGCACTGCCTAGTGGAGCTGTGAGAAGACAGCCACCATCCTCCAGACTCCAGAATTGTAGATGCACTTATAGCTTGCACTGTGCACCTGGAAAAGCCACAGACACTCAATGCCAGCCCATGAAAGCAGCCAGGAGAGGAGCTGTGCCCTGCAAAGCCATAGGAGCAGAGCAGCCCAAAGCCATGGGAGCCCACCTCTTGCATCAGCATGACCTAGATGTGAGACATGGAGTCAAGGGAGATCATGTTGGAACTTTAAGGTGTATTGACTGCCCTATTGGATTTTGGACTTCCATGGGGCCTACAGCCCCCTTTTTTTGGCCAATTTCTCCCATTTTTTAATGGGTGTATTTACCCAATGCCAGTACCCCCACTGTATCTAGTAAGTAATTAACTTGCTTTTGATTTTACAGGCTCAGAGGCAGAAGGGACTTGCCTTGTCTCAGATGATACTTTGGACTTGGACTTTTGAGTTAATGCTGGAATGAGTTAAGACTTTGGAGGGCTGTTGGAAAGGCATGATTGTGTTTTGAAATGTGAGGACATGAGATTTGGGAGGGGCCAGGGACAGAATGATATGGTTTGGATTTGTCCCCATCCAAATCTCATCTTGAATTGTAGTTCACATAATCCCCACGTGTTGTGGGAGGGACCCAGTGGGAGGTAATTGAATCATGGGGACAGTTACCCTCATGCTGTTCTCATGATAATGAGTTCTCACAAGATCTGAGGGTTTTATACACAGTTTTTCCCTCTTTTGCTTGGCAATTCTCCGTGCTGCCACCATGTGAAGAAGAACATGTTTGCTTCCCCTTCCACCATGGTTGTAAATTTCCTGAGGCCTCCCCAGCCATGCAGAACTGTGAGTCAATTAAACCTCTTTCCTTTATCAATTGCCCAGTCTCAGGTATTTCTTTATTAGCAGCGTGAGAATGAACAAATATAGTCTGGGAGAAAGTAGTTGCAGATGTGGTAGAAATAGCAAGAGAACTAGAATTTGAAGTAGAACCTGAAGATGTGACTGGATTGCTTCAATCTCGTGATCAAACTTTTAACAGTTGAAGAACTTCTTCTTATGGATAAGCAAAGAAAGTAATTTCTTGAAATGGAATCTACTCTGGGTGAAGATCCTGGGAACATTGTTGAAATGACAACAAAGGATTTAGAAGCTTTTATAAACTTAGTTGATAAAGCAGCTGTAGAGTTTAAGTGGATTGACCCCAGTTTTGAAAGAAGTACTACCATGGATAAAATGCTATCAAAAAGCATCACATGCTGTTGAGAAGTCTTTCATGAAAGAGAGAGTCAAGCAATGTACCAAACTTCATTGTAGTCTTATTTTAAGAAACACCCACAGCTACACCAACCTTCAGCAACCACTACCTTGATCAGTCAGCAACCATCAACAACAAGACCCTCCCAACAAAAAGATTATAACTTGCCAAAGTCTCAGATGATCATTAGCATTTTTAGCAATAAAGTGTTTCTAACTAAGGAATATAGTTTTTTAGATATAATACTTAATTGACTACAGTATAATGTAAACATACTCTATTTAGACATAATAATTGTACACTTAATTGACTACGGTATAGTATAAACATAACTTCAATGTGCACTGGGAAATCAAAAATGTTGTATGATTAACTTTATTATTATATGCACTTTATTGCATGGTCTAAAACAGAACCTGCAATATCTCCAAGATATGCCTATAGCAGACTAGTTTTTCTAGGGAGCATGACTATGTTGTTAATAGTAGATGTGACTTAGCTATAAATAACAGAAAGCCTAAACTATCCTCTTAAAAATCTTTCTTATTATTTTGCTTATGTTAATTCCCTGCCCTGCCTTTCCTAATACTGTCTAACTATTTCCTTCTCCTTTGATGGTACATTTTTCTCCACGTGTGCCTTAAACATGGACATACCCTAGCAGCTGTGTGCTGAAATCAGCTCATACCCACTCACAAGAGCCATTTATTAAATCTTCAGTCACATAATCTTCTTTAGACTTCCTCGGTTATTTCAGATTGGAATCATCAGCGACATTTCTGAAATCTTCATATTCCTGGTTCTCCATTGTCTTCACCCATTCATCAAGTTCTCTCAGTTAATTTTCCCCTCAGAGTGTTCACCTTATGCTCATGTTATAACTATTGTAACAATCTCCTGAGGTTCTCCTCACCTCAGTGGCATTTCACCTTTGAATTGCATCTTACCACCCTGTTCAAAAAGGCTTCGTGCCTTTCCATTGCCTGGAGAATAAAATTTAAATGCCACAGCCTGTTTTTGAAGACTCCCCACGCTAAGGTTTGGGGTTATGTTTATTTCTGTTTGGTTTTGCAGATTCATTTAAACATCCTACTCTCTCAGAAGAAAGAGTTGTCCTTCCTCCATGAAGTTTCATCAATGGCTGCAAACCTCTTGCTCTGAATATTTGAAGCCCTTGATTTTCAAGTGGGTCATTCACTTGACCCATGTCACACAGAACCTTTTGATTATTTGTTTTTTCATTATGTTTCCTTTCCTCACACGAAACTATAAGAGCTTAAAAAAAAAAAGAGCTTTGTTCCTCTACCCTCCCATATTTGCTTGCTCTTCGTAGGCATTTCATACACGCTTACCTATTTCACATTAAGTTGTTTTCAATGAGGATGTTAGTGGGAGATTAAATAGGTGATATTAAGAAAATAATCAGAGGACCGTATGGGATATCACAACTAGTTTAAAATGACAAGTTTAAGTATTGCCAAAAGGCCATTCTATATTAACTTATTAAAAGATTAAGTATCTGATCACAGCTTGTTCACTTCACTTATTCATTCACTAAACATTTATTATTTCTACTATGTGCCTGGTACTGTGTTAAATAATAGAAATATGACATACATCCTTCCTTCAGTTATCTTTCTATAGAGAAGGCCAGAATTTGCATAACATATATAAAATATGTGAAAATATATGTTTATGTGTGTGTTCATATGTTTGTGTGTGTACATACATATGTATATGTGTATATTATGTATGTATGGGTGTTGCATATATATGAAGAAAGAGAGAGAGAGATTTTGTTATTAATTTTTCAAGGAAGGAGGAACAGATATACTTCTCTCCCTAATCAATGCAGTTGCTACATAGCACTCTGAAATATATACAAATAAAATTTTACAGAGTCAAATCAGATAAAAGCTGCACCGTTCAGTAGTATTGCAATTTATAAAAGAATAGACTCATGAGATTCATATTCTATTTGTTTCCTTCAACAGGGAAAATATACATTTTATTGTACTTTAGATAAAAATATCCCATTCAAGTTGAAAATGGTCCAAATTCACAATCAAAATGAAAGTAAAGCATGAGATACCTTTGTAATGGGAGAAGAAAAACTCTTAAAGTGCAATGGGAACATATTTTAGAGGGCATAATTCAGGAAAAACTACAGAGAAGTTATTAGAAGTGAACAAAATTTACAAGGGTGCAAACGTACTGTACAGAAAGTATTCATACAGCATAAAATACACACTGCTATAAAAACCTAATTGTGTAAATGTGGAAGTTTCTTTGTAGTAAAGAAAGATCATAGGAGAGTAAAGTCAAAACAGAAAAGAGATATACAACATACAACTTTTCAACAGGTATTGGCTCTATACATACATTTAAGGAGGAAGCTCTCCAGTACCAGTGAGGAACATTAGCTCAGAAGCCAAGTTCATACTCTGTCATTACCAGCCTGAACTTAGATAGGTTGACCTTAAGATGACAACTTTCTGTATCCCTGTAACAGAATTCTTATTTTTAACAATACCAATATTTGGAAAAAGACTAGATTACTATTTTATTCTTTTCTTCAGAGAAAGAGAAAACTTTAAATATGTAAAAAGCCTGACAAATTTAATTTTTTATAATATGGATGAGGAAGCCCAGGCCTAGGGAAGTCAGACCTAAAATGACAAGGCTATTAATCACATAGCTAGAGTGATGTGATCACTGAATTCACTCTGTGAAATGGTGATGAGGGTTGAGGGAGGAGATTTAGATATCTTTATGTGTGTATATGGATATACATACACACACATGTATATATGCACTGTAGACAAACATATATGAGTAACTATATGTAAATACCCAAAGTTGAGTTAATATACAATTGTATAATATGGCTCATGCATTTTATTTATTAGAAAAAATATAGTGATTATGTATATTTATCTGGTAAAATCTTTTTCAGCATCCTAGTTTTTTTCTCTTTCTCTTTTACTTATTTGCTATTCTTCTATATCCAGTCTACATACCATATTGTCATGCATTAAAATATTTTCTTGAAACTGAGATTTCATTTTAATTGCCAAGTATTTTCTCTCCTTTCTTCTGCAATGGCTCATATTAGGAAGCTCTGCTAGTTCTTCTCCAACTATATTTTAATAGTTCTTGTCATCCTTTGCCACTAACTACTGTCAAGATTTCTGCAGGCACTTAACTAGGCAGAGTGTATTCTGCAAAATGACTGGCACCTGTTTCAGTTTAGATGTCTTCTCAGGTTATCTCTGTCTGCTCTCTCTGTTTTCTCGCCTCCATTTAGTCTTGTTTTGATTTGCAAGAGAGACCAGTTATCTAATTTGCAGAGCCCAGGGCAAAATGCAAATGCAGACCCCCTTGTTCAAAAAGTATTAAGAGTTCCAAGACTATTGCAACAGCATATTAAGCCAAGTATCAGTCCCTTCTGAGTGAGAGGCCTTGTGTGATTGCATATCACACACCCATGAAGCCAGCCCTGCCTACAAGGGGGAATGGGTGGATTTGAGTGTGATTATGGCTTTTGGCAGGAATAGAACAGCTTCCAAGCTAAGTACAGCCTACTGTGCAGAGTCATTGACTGAATGATCCTTTTTTTCTCGCTCTATTGCACAGCCCCCCTGGCTGCCATACCATCTGGGGTACTACTCTTTAACTGTTTTCTGCTCATTTCCACATAAGCTTCTTTGGGTCTAGAACTGAGGTTGCCTGAATAATTGCATATACTTCTCATTCTTTCTTCTGATTTTTGTTCACCTTGAAATAGTATCTGCAAAAGTATAGAAGAGATGTTCCATACAATACTTTAATTAAAATACTCCCAGATTTGTAGAAAGAAAAGGCTCTAAACCGACCTCCTCATTTTACAGAAGAACAAGCAGAGATGAATATGCAGATAAAGTTGTTCAGGATCACAATGAGAGTTACCAGCAAGGGACCCCCAAGTTACCTAAGGGTTCCTACATCAGGAATTCTGTCCTTCCTTAATGCTGTGCTTGTAGTTTTCAAATTTTCTTGAGAGAATTCAAGTTATAAACTCATTCTGTTTGGAAGTACTCAATCTATAATGTTTCTTATTGTCACTCGACGAGCTTAAGCATAGGAAGAAACAGATATTATAATTTACTCGATAAGTAGTGACTGAGCAGCTACTATGCATTATGCTAAGGGATGATGTGGGTGCATGAAAAACAAGAATAGAGTTTCATGGTCTTCAGAAGCATAATCCAGATACGATGCAGCTAAGTAACCCTGGAAGGCAGGATACGATTCCATGCCAAATGCTTGGTAGAGAAAATTACAGGTGTTCATTGATGGGGGAGATCAAGTGAGGTGAGATCGTTTAAAGCAGATCTTAAGGGTTCCTAAAGAACAGAAATACAGTCCAGGATGTGATGGAGGTGGCAGTTAGATGCCTAGGGGCCTGGAGACCAGAATTAGCATGATTTTTCCATTGATAGCGAAGCTGTTTAGCATTTTTTCCCATTAGGCTTAAATGTACTTTGCAAAGAAGTATAGCGAAGCGTTGAAAAACATCAAATTTTTTAAATAGATCAGAATTAACAAAACATTGAAAGATAAAAAGATTCTACAATATAAGCTTCAAATTTCTGAGTTACCTAAGAAATTACTGCTCCCCAGTCTTTGCGGAAGTTAGCCAAATGCATTATTAAGCTTGGTAAGACTCATTTGAAACTGTGTACTGACACTTTCACAACTATCTGTTCTCAAAAATTCCACAATTGCTACAACTGTGTGAAAATATATAAGGAAGAGCAGGTAAGAGGAGGCCTCCTGAGAAAAAAAATTCTGATTTTCACTCATAACCCACATTTACAGCAGCAGCAAACCAATTGTTTGAGTCTGACAGCATGATACATTCTCAGTTACAGTTATCCACACCCATCAGCCAATGATAGTTTCTCTGTCAGATAGTATCTTCCAATCTAGGTTAGCTAGAAAGCTATTATAATGTGTCATCTTGTCATGGTTGAAAATAAACCCTTGGAACTTAGAACTTCATACAGTCAGTCAGATATATTTAATTGAGTTAAGCCATTCCACAGATCAAATCCCAATGGCATTAAGAGACCATAATAAGTAACAGTATGTACAAACATAAAGAAAGTGCAGGGTAATGGAAATATATGAGGTAATAAATACTTCAAGGGAAATAGTAACAATAAAATAAAATGTGATTTAAGGTTCGAATGGTCTATGAGAGCTAATGAGCATTAAACAAATGTGGCCTAACCCTGAACTTGGACTCTGTAGAAGAATCCTGGTTCCATGTTTGTCTCCATCCATATTCTATTTTATATTGGCATTAGATAAATTAATATCAACTTAGAATATTTAAAAAGTAACAATAATATTACCTACATTGAACAGCACACTTAACTAATTTTTTTCTATGTTTGGCAAAATTGACTGCAATTTTAAAAGTTTTGTTACATGAGCAATCTAAATAAATAAGCCAAGATAGTATGAACATAGTTCTATTTCTTAGATAATAAAACATAGAAACAATAAAAATAACTTTTCAAATAATATAATTTTTCTGTGTCCAAGAGTGGTTCAATAATGTATAGCTTTTTAAATATATATTCTTTATCTTTATTCCACAAAGCAAAATTATAACATTTGCTTGAAAACGCAATATTGTATTTTTCTGCCTGCAAGTGGAAAAACAATAGAAATTATTGCTATACTATTTAACAATATTTTACACTGCTCTTAATTACGTGTCATGAACTCTTTTTTTCACCTAAACCATGTGACTATTGCTATGCTATTTACCAAAATTTTACACTGCTCTTACTTATGCGTCATGAACCTTTTAACATGCATGTAACCTCTTTTCACCTAGACCATGGGAGTATAAAGAGCAGTTACCAGAAGACCTTGGCTGGGTTCCTGGTTCTGAGAGTCGTTTGGGGAAAATCACTTAATCTCTTTCAATTTCATTTTCTTCATCATAAAACAGAGCTCGCCATAAACGTTACAACATTGTTATAAGAACTAAAGGACATATTATATGAGAAAGTGAGTCACAACCTGCAATGTATTACACACATTAGCAATTATTTTATTTGTTATTCTTAATAAATTATTTTCCCAATTATTTCCAGTAAATTTTACCTCCAAGCTATGCTTTTTAACTCTAATTCTTCTATAAGTGTATTTAATATATTCTCTTAAAATTTTATTTATAGATAATGCATATAACTACCATAGGCATAATGCACTTTGGAAAATAAAGCAAAAAAAAATAATTAAGCCGACTGTTCAATACAGGCAATATTACTGTAACTTTTTAAATATTCAAAGTTGATTCTAATTGTTCTAATGCCAATATAAAATACAATATGGATGGAGATAAATATGGAACCAGGATTATTTTATAGGATCCAAGTTCAAGGTTAGGCCACATTTGTTTAACATTCATTAGCTCTCATAGACCATTGAAAAATGTATAAAGACACATCTTCACCTTTCCAGATTTTGATTCTTGAAGCAGTGGCAGCCAATATCAGCATGGGCAGAAATTAATCATAGGAGATTAGAGACTCTTATTCTCTGTGTGTGTGTGTTTGTGTATGCATGCGTGCGCACCATTCTTCACAACTAGGAAGTGACCCACAGGTAACTTATGGAACACACATGTGTCAGAAACTATTATCTTCTAACCAATGGCCCTTCCACAGTGTGATCATCAAGAGATGTTACCTGATAAAGATTGGAGCCAGCTCGAGGTTACATAATCTGTTATCATTGTAGCATGTCCCTTGGGATAATGGAAGGCATGTGGCTTAGTTGACAGGGTTGAGTGCATGAAAAGGAAGGAAGAGGCACCATACACATCTTGAAGAAGGGAGAAGCTTACATAATTTTCAACAGGGTCACAAATGAAGATGAAGAGTGAGCACTGCATCAATCTGATGCCTAGGCCGGCAGAAATACAACATACTTCATGATTCAAAAAGAGCCTGTGTGTTCCTGCTTCCTTTTATCCCGGATTTATAGGGCACCTAAAGATACTTAATGATGCCTGAGTAGCTCCCTCACAATCCACATGTTCTGGCGGGGGAAGGTAGAAAGGAATGGACTGTGCTGGGCAATGAGCAAAGCATGGGAAAGGTTTAAATGTTCTCTGGTGTTAGGAGTGCCCCTCCAGCTGTTTCATCTGAGACAAAGGGGCCTGGAGAGGCACTTGTTTAATGGCTGGTGCTTCCATTTGTGCACAAAAATCGATTGCTTTTCACCTAGTCTTCACTCAAAACTTCTCATTCAAAATAACGAAAAGTTGGTTGCCCCTGTTCTTTTTTCTTTCCATCATCTCACTACTGTGACTGAAATGTACGGTTTAAGTATGGTATTAACTAGGGAAGGAAGTCTAATCCTGAGGAGCCAGGAGTGAAGACATGGTTAGTTCATAGCCACATAATCTTCCCCCAGATAATTTATGTATGTATGTTTGTAGTTCCACAAATATTTACTGAGCACCTACTAAATGCCAAGCTCTGTTTGAGGCCCAATGGACCCATCAGAGAAGAAGACAAAGACTCTTCCCTCATGGAGCTCATATTTCAGCAAAGCAGACAGAAAATTAACATATATACGTGTGTGTGTGTGTGTGTGTGTGTCTGTGTCTGTGTGTGTGTGTGTGTGTGTGTGTGTGTGTGGTGATAGGTGCTATGAAAAAAAACTGAGCATGGTACAGAAGCAGAGAAAGAAAAAGGTTGAAGGGGCAATTTAGATCTGGAAGGGCAGGGACGGCATCTCTGATAAAACGACATTTGTGCCAGGACCTAAATGAAGTGATAAAATCAACCATGTTAATATCTATGAGAGGAACGTTCCAGGAAAATGGGATAGCAAGGGCAAAGTCCTGCAATGGCAGTGAGTTTGCCATTCTAAGAAACTATAAGACAGCTAGTGTGTGTGAAGAGGAATGAGAGAGAAGGAGCATAGCAGAGAATAAATTTGGAGAAGAAACCAGATCAAGAAGGACAGTAAAGGTTGTAATAAAGAGTTTTTATTTGATCTAATTATATATTCGGAAAAGTTTAAAGGACTTTGAGCTATTGTGCAAAGAACTGACTGTAGGAAGTCAATATGGAATTTCACAGAAGGACCAGTTTGGAAGCTCTGAATCCTTTAGTTGAGAAAAGATGGTATCTTAGACTATGGTGGCAAAGCAGAAAAAATAGAGAAAAAATAATTCCGATTCTGGATATATCTTGGGATATGCTCAAAAGAAGTATATGAGAAAGACAGAAATCAAGAAGAACTCCCAAATGGACAATAGGTGAATAGTGACTGTACTCACTGAGATGGGGACAACGTGAAGGAGTGTAGTTAGAGGAGGAGAATCAGTGATTCTGTGTTGAACATATTAAGTTAGATGTCTACTTAAGCAGAAATGCCAATTAGGCAAGTGGATATATTGATCTGAGTTCAGGGGAGATTAGCACTGGAGATAGAAATTTGGGATTAATTAATATTTAGATATTACTAAGAATTATGAGAGTGAATAGCAACATTAAAAAAATGATTCTATGTTTTCAATGAATATTCATTTGAAATGAATGTAGAAATCCAGTAGAAATGGTTTTTCGATTTTATAGAAACTACAACTCAGGATTTATGAGTACTGAAGATGAATGCTGGAAATAATACTGGTGTGAATCACAAATACTACACAGCCTCTGACTAACCCGCTATCAAAATACGAGGGCCGTCAGATAGAAACAAAGGGAGTGCTTATCTCTGACTAAAACACTAAGTCAGGTAAGAATAGAAAATGAGGAGCTGAACTTCCACTTAACCTCAGGGCAAAAGCAGCTGAAGGTGGCCACTGTGACTATTATGATGATGGTTCTGTATTGTACCCTCATATTGCAGTTTGTGAAGGCAAACTGCTCTATAATTGACTTCAGTAATCCATCACAACCTACTCCATTTATGTGTCTTTTGGTCTTTTTTATTATCCTAATCATGAGTTTCAACGTGTAAGCCACTTTGATTCCCCTTAGAATATAAATCATAAATATAAATGCTTTATAATAAGATAGTTGTGTCCATTAATAGGGAAATGGTACTGGTTTATCAGTGAAGAGTAGAGGCCTAGGGAAATTCATTCTCCCGTGTTATTTAACAATAAAACAATAAAAGTGTGGAATGTTCAGATTCCAACAGGTCAGTGTCAAGGCTGGGATGTTGCCTCCATCAACTCTACATTTCTCATATCCCAAGTCATAGCCACCCATAACATGCAGCAAACAATAGTTTCTCTGAATCACATGTGCCTCTGGCTCTGTTTTGTCATTTAGGTAATGTGCTGGTTAATTTTGCACTATTTGACTGGGTTACAGGGTACCCAGATAGCTGGTAAAAACATTATTTCTGGGTATGTCTCCAGAAAAGATTATTATTTGAATCAATAAACTGAGTAAAGAAGGTTCACCCTCACTAATGAGGGCTAGCATCATCCAAGCCATTGAGGGCCTGAATAGAACAAAAGGCAGAGGAAGGGCAAATTCTCTCTCTCCTCTGAAGCCGAGACTTCATCTTCTCCTGCCCATGAACAGAGAAGCTCTTGTTTCTTAGGGCTTTGGACTCTGGGCCTTATACCAGTGACACATTCTCAACATCACCATCACCCCCCCACCCCAGATTCTCAGGACTCAGACTGACTGACATCACTGGCTTCCCTGGTTCTCTGACTTGCAGACAGCCAATGGTGAGAATTCTTGGCCTCTATAATTGCATGTGCCAATTCTCATAATAAATACATATTGGTCCTCTTTTTCGTTCTGTTTCTCTAGAGGACCCTTACCAATACAAGTCGACTGCCTTAACCTCACTCCTTCTGTTACAAACATATTGTGTTCTCAGGAAACATCCCCTCCCTAGAAAGTTACACTGTGGATCCCAGGTGAGTCTCTTTTCACTCCCTGCCATCACGCCCTTACCTAGGACATCATCCAAGCCTTGGGCCTGTGTGATCCCTGGAGTTCTGCTTCCTGGAAGATGTTCAGATTTTAAAATCACAGGGCAATTACTTTTTTAAAAGATGATGGAGATTTTATAACATAATAAGATCAAAACATTAAAATTATAATTCACTCAAAAATGAATTCCTTCAGCATTCAGAAATGTTAGCCTGAAATTCACGAGGACAATGATGTTATTAATCTCTTTCACTGCTCCATGATCAGCATCTGGCAGTGTGTCCAGCACATTGTAGGCCATCAACTAAATGGACACTGTGCCGTCATAGAGGCAGGGGATAGTGGTTGAAAGTACAGACGCTGGTGTCCGATCACCTGGGACAAACTGTATCTCTGCCCCTCGCTTGCTGTGTGGTTTTGGGAGCTTGCCTAACCACTCTATAAACCAGTGTCCTGACCTGTAGGAACACATAGTTCCTATGTCAGAAGATTTTTATGAGATTCAATAAGCCACTATACAAATAAAAGAACGTGGTAAACCCTCAATGTGTTTTTGACGTTAACGATGAATTACTTAAGAATTTAGAATGTTATGTGTGGAATAAGTTAAAATCCTAGCCTCTCCATGTAGTCCATCATTAAAGTTAGTACTTTAATAATTAATAAATTGATCGTTATTAACATTTTTTTAAATTAATAAATTGCCATTTATTCTACAGTGAACTCTTCTAGCTTTGGTCTTTGTCAATGAATTTAGTGAATCTCCCAACCCTGATTTCCTCTGGCAAACTTGAATATCTGGAAATGTGGAAACCTTAACAGCAAATAGTGAACTGTAATGATAACATGATATCCCTGTCTTTGAGATATGTGCAAAGCTTCAGGCAGCTGTTTCTGTCTCTTTCCTGTTTCTCTCCTATGAATTCCGTGACCTTTATAGGTGTGTTGAAATTAGAAAAGTTAGAGGTATTGTTGGTAAGTTTACTGCTCCCAACTTTCAAAGAGAAAGTTGTCATCTGTTATCAAGGTCTACTATTTGCTATTCACATTTCCAAGTTCCAAGATACTCAAGTTTACCAGAGAAAATCGAGGTCAAGAGATTCACTAAATTTATTGATATAGACCAAAGCTAGAAGAGTTTGCTGTAGAATAAATGACAGTTTTTAATTTATAAAATTGTGAATAATGACCAAATTAGTAATTTCTAATAAACAAAATAAAAACTACCCAGCAGACAAAATAATTGTGATCAGATACGTTTACAAAATTAGAAAAAATCTACATAAAAAGCAAGTTATAGTAAGAAAATTTTTGTTTCTTTTTTTCTGTTCTGTTTTCTTTAGGGATGAGCTTGCAAACAGCATGATGGTTACTTTGATTAATGGCTGATGATATTAAAACAGCATAGCCTGATACATCCCTCACTACTGCAAAGATGAACCTGAAGAATAGTTTTAGTTGCAAACACACATATCCCCTGGCTTCCATACTTATATACTGGAGAAACGTGGACAATATCTTACTCTTTCTGGCCTTTTGTTTTTATTTATTTGGAGGGAAAGGAAGGTGGATTTAGTTTATAAGACCATCTGAGTGACTTATGACAGTGATTGTATATAACTTTTCTGGTTACTTACATTCTCATAATGCCTTCTTCCTATTTCATCCAAATGACTTTGATTGAACTTGTGACTTCCCAAATCTCCTCTGCTTCTCTGTTAAAAAACAGTAATAAGTAGGGCCACCTCTATTTATTTTTCTTCGATTTTCCCTCAAACTTGGAGGCAGGGTAGGGCGAGATCTTACTTTTATCCCCATGTAGTGAACATCAGATATTTCCAGAAAGCTTATAATTTAAAATTTAGTTCCCAACCACTTTGAAAGTAAGTATATTTATTACATGTATTCTATTTTGTGCATTTGGGGTCGTACATGGGCCTCATTCATTGTTTAATTGGTGATGCAAGTTCTTTGTACTGAGTTAACAAGGGTCATGATTATGGAATACAGAGATTTTAGCAGAGATGTTTTCCAACACATCTTTTTGTCAGCATTTTCTATCAGTAATGAAGAGATAGATGCTGTCCATTTAGAAGCATAGAACTAAAATGTTTTCCAAGAAACGTCTTCAAAATGGTAAAGTTCAAATAGGTGAGATGCCATCCTTGGCTACGTGCTAACTCCATTTTCCAGTAAAGGGCAAATGTCTCACACAATTAACAAAGATTCCATCAAGCCCATAAAATGCCAGCCACTTTCAAATTGCCAGGAGATCTTTGGATTCTCTTTTGATTTTTTTTCCATTTAATTTTCTTCAGACATCCTAATACTATGGTGGAAAAGATAAATTAGTCTAATGCAGGATACTATAAAATGTTCAATTACTTCAAAAAGATATGGCCATTTCCCAAAGGAAGGAATTTAATCAAAACTAGATCAAAATGGGAAAATGGATGACAGAATATGTAAATATTCTAACATATTTGAAGTTAAAGAAGACTTTACAAAAAGGCTTTAAAAATGAATATATCAGAGTAGATGTACAAACACTTAGAAGCATACAATTTGTCCAACACCTGGTGGGATTTTAATGTTCAGATTTTACCATCTAATGTGACAGAATCTCTCAGACTTCAGTTTTATGTAAGGATGAATTTAATATTTAGAATATTTCCCATTAGTGGAAATTTTGTATCACAGCTTTTCGAAAATCTCCTTATATTTCAACATATGAATCTGTAATAATTTTAAATTGTCTTTTTTCTAAACAAAAATTATTATGAAATAAAAACATTACAGAGGTCCAACTTATTTTACATGCCCTTTCTTTTAAATATTATTTTGAAAACCATTCCCTGAGATCTCTGTTTAACCACCAAATCTAGAATAATTGTAGAGACTTAAGTAAGCAAAATGTTCACATGTCCAAAAACAGTATGAATTTTACTGTTATTTCTCAATTGTGTTTCTGTGTATTCTTTAGACATCTGTTATGTTTCAAAGATCAGACATATCCTTAGTGTGCAAATCCAGTAAATATCCTCATTCTATAAGATTGCCTAGTTATCAAAAATAATAAAAATAAATATGTTATTAAGTTGTTCATTAATCTTGAGACCTCCTATGGCATACATTTTTTTAAAAAGCCAAGAATTATTAACTGAATGTCAAAGGCCAGATAGAGCAATGGGGGATGTTTCCAGTTTCAGGTATCAATGAGAATCAAAATGAAATGTAAACAGTATCAGATATTGTAACTCATTACCTATGTAACAATTTGGGAATAAGCCACACTTTTCAGATATCAACTCTACAGAAAAGCAGTGCGAGGTAGGTTTTGATGTGGCACCCCTGCTTTTGATGACAGATCTGTCTCAGAGCCATGTTATATGGGGTTGGGCCAGTTACTTAACCCATAATACAGTGCATGGTAAGAGCTGAACTTCATAATGATTATCCCAAATTACAATAAAAGTAACCATGTTTTAACACTCTACCTGTGAGGGCAGGAGAAAAGAAAATTAGTACTTTTAATAAGTAAGGAATATTTTAAATCACTGAGAATAATATTATCAAATATTGGAAAAGCAGACAAAAGAAAAGGAATGGACTACTTTAAAAAGAAGTACAAAGAACTAAAAGTCTTCACTTTCACCAGTGACCAAACATGTTTACATTTATTGTACCATATTGATATAGAATATTATTCAGTTATTAAAATCATAGCAGGAGAAGTTTTTAATCACAGCATAAATTTTTGGACACATTTACGTTGAATAAAAGAAGAGGATATCAAACTATCTGTGAAATGAGATCTCAGTTTTAGAGGAAAATTTATATCTGTACTGATATACAGTAAAACATCAAGAATGTTTATGTCTGAATTGTGGAATTATGTATGATTTTCCTTTATTTTATACCTTTAGTATGTCCCAAGTTTTCTACAATGAGCATTTATTACTTCCATGATCACACAAAGAAATTTTTCAATGCCAAGAAATGTAAAACTTCTAGACTTGGTTCTACCATCAATAAGCTAAGTGACCTAAGGGACGTCGCTTCATCTTACAGAGTCTCAGCTTTCTTATCTATAAAATGAGAAAATTGAACTAGATCACCTCCTAAGGTCACTTTCACTTCTATAATGTTATGAATCAATATTGTACTATTAACACTATTATATCCAGAGAAAACAAAGACTAATTGAAGCAATTGTAGCAACAGAAGTTATGACATATGGATTAAGCCTAGTAGGTATTTTTTAAAAACTACAAATGACCGGCCATTATTCTCTATGAATTAATATCTTATATCTGTTTATGATATTAAATTCTCAAAACCATTTCAAAGATAATATTCAATATTTCTTTAATCATAGCCCTGTAAGTTTTGCAGGACACAGTCACCCAAGCTGAGTGATGCTGAATAAGGCCAGAGCTGGGGTCACAGTTCTTTCCTGGTCTCTAACCACCCTCAGGTCTTTTCTCACTCTGTGAGTCTCTCCTGAGCTGTCCTTGTCCCTTATTCTAATTCCATCAGGTGTGTGTTGCAGTTTTATTGAGCCATTTTCAGAACCAGTTAACCAGAAAACACTGTTTTTCCATGATTGGGGGATTCCTCTAGTAATGATTTTGCAGCCATAATTAAGAAATATGTTAAGCCTTCTGTCAATTAACTTAACTGATGTGAAAACTTGACTGGTCCACAGAGCGATGGATTTCCCCAGCTGCACCTTATCAGAGAACAGCTTAGTGTGAAGGAGAGAAGTTATGCTGAAGCCAGAGCTGTAAACGTGCCAGGAAAATTAGCACAAGCTCCAAGTACAGAGGGTGAAGAAGAAAACTTGCTTAGCCTATGTGTGGGTGTTGCTTAAACAGTTAGGAATTATTTTAAAATCTTTCATTGATGGGATGAATAGTTGCATACATTTTTGCCATATGTAAGTTTCTCCAAAGAACTGGGCCCACAGGAGAAATGGAGGAGGGGGGCCTACATGCAAGCAGATGAGGTGCATTTGCTTCCCCCAAAAATATTCTTATATTTTTTATAATGTGCCTCATTAAAATATAAAACACTCAATTCAAAGCAAAAATTGAAATAAGATGCTCCTGACTCTTCCCTTTCTTCCCTCTATTTCCTCATGATATACTTAGCACTTCTTTTAAATGTTACCATAGTGCTTCACAATTTTTTTTGCCAGTCCATCACAATGAATGTTTTCAAAGAATATAATAAAAACAAACTATCACAAAAGTGAAATAAAAAGATGAAAAAACTAAGCACACTTTGTGATTGTTATATTCAAGTCATGAAAATCACTCCACAATTTGCCATGAAAGTTTCTTAACATTTAACTCTGTACAAGTATTGTTGCAGAACAATAAGGCCACAACACGTACACAAGCACTTTGTCTTAGCACCATATCAACGACTACCTGTAAAGCTTTATCTCAGCATTTTCCGCTATGCAACTGTTTGTTTACACAGCCCCATTAGACTGGGAGTTCTGTAATGGGTAAGCCAGCACTTAACACTTGAATGAATAAGTGAAGCACAAAAGAGCATAAGCCTCTCTGCTCTTAACACCTACAGGCACCCTTCTTACATCAGGAAAGCTCCGATTCTCTCCCGATTCCTTTGCCCCAGATTCCAAGGGTACAGATGCTTTTCTCACCTTTGGTGGTAACTGCCACCTGCTTGTCCCAAAGAGCTTCTTTGTTTCCCTAGCTTCCCACAAAGGTGATAACAAAGATTTTTTTTTTACAGTTTAAGAGTATCAGTGCCAATCACTTTTCAGACAAAACAAGATAAAATACAATAAATAAACATGGAGGAAGTTATAAAAATTTCAACATAAAGCGCAGATCTATCGTCTTGTTTTCTGCTATTCAGAGCACTAAAGACACTGGGTTTTGTGTCTTTATCTGTGGGCTTCTCTAGTTTATCAATTTGATTTACTGAGTTTGTGTGAAAATATTGATTAAATCTTTTCTTAGAACCAGTTGAGAACCATTTGCTACTTTCCCCAGCTCTGATATTAACTTCTAATTTAAAAAAAAAAAAAAAGAAGTGTGCAAGTATATTCGTTTTCTATTGCTGCTATAACAAGGAACCATAAACTTAATGGTTTAAAACAACAAAAATTTATTGTCTCACAATTTCTGTAGGTCAGAAGTCTAACACAGTCTCACTGAGCTGAAATTACGGTGTTAGCAGGGCTGCATTCTTTTCCAGAGGTTCTAGGAGAAATTTCATTTCACTGATACTCAGGTTGTTGAAAGAATTCAGTTATTTGAGGTTGTGTCACTGAGTCCTCATTTCCTTGCTATCAGCTGAGAGCTGTTCCCAGCTTCTAGTGGCCATCAGGTCTCTCGACTTGAGGCTTCCTCCATCTTCAAATCCAGCAACAGCTAGTGGAGATCTTCTCATGATGAATCTCTCTAACCCAAGCTGGGAAAGCATCTCTGCTTTTAAGAGCTCCTGTGACTAAACAGAGTCCATTGGGCCGGACGCAATGGCTCACGCT